>NC_137108.1:33807250-34151369 GCF_949357685.1 Gobio gobio
TATTTGCAAAGGTGTTCAGTTCAACGATAAGGTTTTGTGATTCCATACAGGAATTCCAGGAGCCTCCTATGACACACTCTATTTAGGCTGTTTGAGCCCTCCGGGTCCTTAAATACAACACCGAGCGCTTCGATCTGAATCAAAGCCTAAACACTGGCCAGAGATCAGCAGAATGAGGGAAATATCTACCCATAAAAAGACAGTGAAGGATGTTCTTGATTACAGAGGATTGCTGAACTTCCTCCCTAACCCCTGAAAACCAACACCTGGTGTTGCTGCAGCTGTGATGTATGATATTAACACACACACTCACATACTTACATAAAGCACCAAAACACCTAGATTTCCAGGAATGAGGAAATTATACTCCCTGTGCCATGAAGTATACCTGCCAATGCAAACTGTATCAGCGGAGAGTTTCTCAATGAGAACCTGCTGTGGGAGTAAGGGGATCCCTCTGTGCTAATAACGGAAATTGCATGGATAATTTGGAATAGGCTTATGTACTAGAAGGTAATACTGTATTTAGGAACAAAGTGAAAAGATTTTAACAGTTGGTGGTTTAGGGAGCAGTGAGAAAGTAATTGAATCAGAAGAGGTGGGAAATGGAAATAACAAGGCTTTAAAATGCCATAATCTGTCTTGCCATTTTTGCCTCACTGTTCACTTAGGAATGAAACAATGCACAGTTCTGTTTTAGACAATTGTATACACATAGTGCATGGTGAGGTGTTTCTAGTAGAAGATCCCACTGAGCTCCATCAAAAGAGGGAAACGCTCAAATACATTAGTTTCACTAGAGGGATTTTTGCTGATTTTAACAAGCACAATCGTTATATCCCATTAAATACCTCAGCAGGGCTGAGCCGAGGGAACCGCACACCTCAAATCCTAGTGAGTTTCCAGAGGACTGAAAGAACACACACAGACTTGTGTGCTCACCAGATGTCTGTGACAGAGAGAAGGACAGCGAGTTCAAGACAGATAGCATCAATTTTATATTCTGTTCTTTGCATCGGCTTAACTGATAAAAGGCCACTTATAGAGCAGGTGAGTTAAAGGGTTAGTTCACCCAAAAATGAAAATTCTGTCATTAATTACTTACCCTCATGTCGTTCGACACCCGTAAGACCTCCATTCATCTTCGGAACACAAATAAAGATATTTTAGTTGAAATCCGATGGCTCAGAAAGGCCTCCATTGGCACAAGGCACTTTACACTCTCAAAACCCATAAAGGTACTAAAGACGTCGTTACAAAGTCCATCTCACTACAGTGGTTCTACAATAACTTTATGAAGTGATGAGAATAGTTTTTGTGCACAAAAAAACCCTAAATAACGACTTATATACAGGTCCTTCTCAAAAAATTAGCATATTGTGATAAAAGTTCATTATTTTCCATAATGTAATTATAAAAATTAAACTTTCATATATTTTAGATTCATTGCACACCAACTGAAATATTTCAGGTCTTTTATTGTTTTAATACTGATGATTTTGGCATACAGCTCATGAAAACCCAAAATTCCTATCTCAAAAAATTAGCATATCATGAAAAGGTTCTCTAAACGAGCTATTAACCTAATCATCTGAATCAACTAATTAACTCTAAACACCTGCAAAAGATTCCTGAGGCTTTTAAAAACTCCCAGCCTGGTTCATTACTCAAAACCGCAATCATGGGTAAGACTGTCGACCTGACTGCTGTCCAGAAGGCCATCATTGACCCCCTCAAGCGAGAGGGTAAGACACAGAAAGAAATTTCTGAACGAATAGGCTGTTCCCAGAGTGCTGTATCAAGGCACCTCAGTGGGAAGTCTGTGGGAAGGAAAAAGTGTGGCAAAAAACGCTGCACAACGAGAAGAGGTGACCGGACCCTGAGGAAGATTGTGGAGAAGGACCGATTCCAGACCTTGGGGGAGTCTGGAGTAAACATCCAGAGCCACCGTGCGCAGGCGTGTGCAGGAAATGGGCTACAGGTGCCGCATTCCCCAGGTCAAGCCACTTTTGAACCAGAAACAGCGGCAGAAGCACCTGACCTGGGCTACAGAGAAGCAGCACTGGACTGTTGCTCAGTGGTCCAAAGTACCTTTTTCGGATGAAAGCTAATTTTGCATGTCATTCGGAAATCAAGGTGCCAGAGTCTGGAGGAAGACTGGGGAGAAGAAAATGCCAAAATGCCTGAAGTTCAGTGTCAAGTACCCACAGACAGTGATGGTCTGGGGTGCCATGTCAGCTGCTGGTGTTGGTCCACTGTGTTTTATCAAGGGCAGGGTCAATGCAGCTAGCTATCAGGAGATTTTGGAGCACTTCATGCTTCCATCTGCTGAAAAGCTTTATGGAGATGAAGATTTAGTTTTTCAGCACGACCTGGCACCTGCTCACAGTGCCAAAACCACTGGTAAATGGTTTACTGACCATGGTATTACTGTGCTCAATTGGCCTGCCAAATCTCCTGACCTGAACCCCATAGAGAATCTGTGGGATATTGTGAAGAGAAAGTTGAGAGACGCAAGACCCAACACTCTGGATGAGCTTAAGGCTGCTATCAAAGCATCCTGGGCCTCCATAACACCTCAGCAGTGCCACAGGCTGATTGCCTCCATGCCACGCTGCATTGAAGCAGTCATTTCTGCAAAAGGATTCCAGACCAAGTATTGAGTGCATAACTGAACATAATTATTTGAAGGTTGACTTTTTTTGTATTAAAAACACTTTTTTTTTATTGGTCGGATGAAATATGCTAATTTTTTGAGATAGGAATTTTGGGTTTTCATGAGCTGTATGCCAAAATCATCAGTATTAAAGGTCCTGTTCTTCGTGATCCCATTTTTCAAACTTTAGTTAGTGTGTAATGTTGCTGTTAGAGCATTTATAATACCTGTAAAATTATAAAGCTCAAAGTTCAATGCCAAGCGAGATATTTTATTTAACAGAAGTTCCCTTTCAAAGCCTATACAGCGAACGGCTGGTTAGGACTACATCCTGGTATTTCCTGCTTTAATTACGTCAGTAGAGCAGTATGTCGACTAACCTCCGCCCACAAGAACACGCGAAAAAGGGGGCGTGGTCTTGTTGCTCCAGCGTGGAGAATAGGAAGTGTTGCGTTCGGTTGCGTTCGTATAGTTTGTTTGTTGCCATGTCGTCGAGACACTGTTATTTTCATCCCGGAGTCAAGTCACCTTTGTTTGGCTTTCCCAGGGACGCTGTACTTAGAGATCATTGAGCGCATGCATCCCCGTTATGGTAAGAGGCGTGACCTTTCCGGTAACGTGCGCTCTGCGTGCCCTAATCTGCTGTCGAAACACAACACGGGAACCGCTGGCACAATCAGAACTCGTTACGTATTTCTGAAGGAGGGACTTCATAGAACAGGGAAATCTTTCAAGCCGTTTTGAGGACAGTGAAAACAGCAGTATACAGATAAGTAAATTGTGTGAAAAATACTGTGTTTTTTTACACGCGAAACATGAACACATGTTATATTGCACACTGTAAACACAATCAAAGCTTCAAAAAAACACGAAAAACGGGACCTTTAAAACAATAAAAGACCTGAAATATTTCAGTTGGTGTGCAATGAATCTAAAATATATGAAAGTTTAATTTTTATCATTACATTATGGAAAATAAGGAACTTTTATCACAATATGCTAATTTTTTGAGAAGGACCTGTAGTTTATCCTGGGGGCGATTTTTAGGAAATATGGCATCTCCTTTCATTGCTACGCAGACGATACTCAAATCTATCTGCCCCTGGGAACAAATGACGTTGGTTTGGAGACCCTGTTGGCTTGTCTAGCGGAAGTAAAGGCCTGGATGTCCCTGAATTTTCTTCACCTCAACGAAGGAAAAACAGAGATTATAGTTTTTAAATCCTCAGAAGCTGCTAGCTCCCCTAGTGCTAATTTTAGTTATTTGTCTTCATGTGTGAAACCACTAGTAAAAAATCTGGGCGTGTTCTTTGATAGTGCTCTTAAATTTGACAAACAGGTTAATAACATTGTCAAAACCAGTTTTTTTCATCTTCGAGTACTGTCTAAAGTAAAATCATTTCTCTCGTTCAAGGATTTTGAACGGGTGATTCATGCTTTTATTTCCACAAGGCTGGACTACTGTAATTCCCTCTATATGGGTATCAATCAAGCATCTTTGAACCGTCTGCAGATGGTACAAAATGCAGCTGCCCGGCTCCTCACCGGTGTTCGTAAACGTGAGCACATTACTCCAGTTCTGAGATCCCTGCATTGGCTCCCCATTCGTTATAGAATTGATTTTAAAGTTTTACTGCTGGTTTTTAAATCATTGAATGGATCAGCTCCGGTATATATGTCAGATTTACTATCGATCCAAAATTCTGGAAGGTCTCTTAGGTCAACCAACCAGAAACTGTTAAATGTTCCCCGGTCTAGGCTGAAACTGAGAGGAGACCGTGCCTTTGCCATTGCTGCACCAAAACTTTGGAATAGTTTACCCGTCTCTATTAGAACTGCCTCTACATTGCACGAGTTTAAAGCAAAACTCAAAACTTATTTTTTTTCTCTGGCTTTTAATTGTAGATGATTTGTGCTGTGTCTGGTCTGTTTTGTGTCCTAATGTATGTTTTAGCCTACATGGTGCTATATTTTACTAATATTTGATATAATGTACAGCACCTTGGTCAACAATTGTTGTTTTTAATGGTGCTATATAAATAAAGCTGAGTTGAGTTGAGAGTTGAGTAGTGATGACTGATTTCAAAACACTGCATCATGAAGCTTCGAAGCGTAATGAATCAGTGAGTCGATTCATCAGTTTGGATCGCCAAAGTCACGTGATTTCAGCAGTTTAACGGTTTGACACGCGGTTTTGAAATCGGTCATCACTTTATAAGTCGTTATTTAGTTTTTTTTTTTTTTGCGCACAATAACTATTCTCGTCGCTTCATAAAGTTATTGTAGAACCACTTTTGGGTGAACTAACCCTTTAAGATGGAGCAATAAATGAGTGCAGCAGCAGTGAAAGAACTCTGATTTCTGCCCACGTTTCACGATGCTTGACCAAAAGCTCTCCAGAAGCAGAATAAGCTGCAGGAAAATAAGAAAAGATGTAAAGTGGCCAACCACGGCTTGATTTCTTTTCACATGCAGTTTAGGGGTGGGTTTCTCTGAAAAAATAAAATAAAATAAAATAAAATAAAATAAAATAAAATAAAATAAAATAAAATAAAATAAAATAAAATAAAATAAAATAATAAAATAAAATAAAATAAAATAAAATAAAATAAATAAAAATAAAATAATAAAATAAAAATTAAATTAAATTAAATTAAATTAAATTAAATTAAATTAAATTAAATTAAATTAAATTAAATTAAATTAAATTAAATTAAATTAAATTAAATTAAATTAAATTAAATTAAATTAAAATAAATAAAATAAATGCAGGTACACTCTTAAAATTAATGGTTCCAAATTGGGGTTTTCACAATCATCTCATATAAGAACCATTTTTTGTTCCCTTGAACCTTTCAGTTCTTAAAAGAACCATTTATTTCTTAGCGTGAAGAACATTTTAATAATCTGAAGATTATTAAATCTTTTCCACTGTAAAGAAGCTTTTGAGCATTGAAAAGTTTAGGTTAATTTATTTAAACATTACTTTAAAATTAATTTAATTATACATGTTTGAAAACAATTAATTATATAAATACATTATTACAATAAAATAATAAATAACGGCATTACAAAAATAAAAACAACATTTTTCAAAAGGTTTTTGAATTACTGTCATACACAGCCAGAAAACAAAGTAGAATATACAGTTCTGCTTGTGAACATCTTGATTACTTGGTACTAAGTACCCAAGTACAAAAGTCTGAACATCTTTCATAAAGTTTTGATAACCTTGCAAACCTTGGTGAACTCATCAACTTGTTCTTCATTGTGCTCATAATATCAACATTGGTAAATTTCCCTTCATTTACTGTGATGCTGCTATGATTCATCTTCTGACGTGATCATACAAAGTGTTTGCACGTGTTTGGCGGGGACTAATCAAGCATGCTAGCACACGATTGCAGAGCAATGCAAAAAAATAATACAAAACAGAGAATGAGACAGACTGGGAGATAAGGAAAAGAACAACCATCCATACAGCGTAAAGTGACTGGCTTAAAAAATGCAAGGCAGGTCAAAGGTCACACAAGGGGGAATAAGACCTGCTTTTGAACTTGGTTCTTTGAAGTGATCTTGCACAAAAAGGGAGGCCAATGTGATTTATCAATGTACCGCTATATGTAAATACCTGACTTTCTGCCAGACAATAAGCTTATTGGCAGTTATGCGAATGTCATAACTTGTATTACACTTAAGATTTAGCAGAACAACTAAATAACCTCTAAGCTCATCCAGCAGGACCCTGGTTGTTAACAAACTCCTTACACTGAAACGCTGAAGGCAGCACACTAACCATCAAAACTCACAACCAAAAATGGAAGTCAATATCTATTTATCCTTTCATTGTGAAATGTTGAACTTGTTTCAAGCCACTAACTTGACAACTCCTATATGTCAACTTGTAGACCAAGTCCGGGCCAATATCAGAGCAGAATGACTCACTGTGCCAAATCAGTGTGTTTGCTTAGGAACCATTTCTGTTTAGTTTGTATTAGCTGTTTGCATGCTTGAAGTGCTCTGCTCCTCTCTTGTGTATGTTGGCAACTTCGCCTTGAGCACAGGGGGTCATGTCTTTTAGAGAAGTCTGTCCAAGTGTCTCACTTTAGCAGCAGTCTTGGTGGGCTACTTCTATCAAGACGTGGACATCCTTATAACTTCCTGCATACAATTCTTTAACAGGTATTCTGCTTTGGTGAAAAAAAAAAAAAAAAAACCTTTCTCTGGAGAGAAAATGGGGTTGGGACCACAGTTCTGGTTGTGTGAAAACTTGGCCATGACCTAAAAAACTGATTTTAACCAGATCCTTTAGAATTCAAAGTGCCTAAAATAATCTTAGAAATAAATGCTATGATATTTTTAATTAAAATTTTACATTGAAAAGTTTGGCTTTTTAGCTTTCAAATAGAAAATTGTTATTTTAAATTGTAATATTTTTACTAAAGCCTTGGGGAGCATAAAATACTTATTTCAAAAACATTTACAAATGACCAATTTTTGAACTGTAGAAAATACATTTGTTTGCTTTGCTGCTTGTATATGTTTGACCCATTGACCCATTTGGATGTGTCTAAATATTTGCTGTCAACAAATTCAGTATGGCTAACCCAAAGTTATCTTCCAGCTAGTTTACAGGGGAGATGGGGGCTGGTTTGGAAAGAGGCACCCTATAAATGGCTCTCTCTGTCTGGGAGGAAGCTCTAATAAGCGATGGAAAGGTGAAAGCCTGCTGAGATGGTTTATGACCATGACCTGCATAAATAAACACCTGACTCTTTAATCTACTTCGCCTTCGTTGACTCTCTATATCCATGAGCAGCCACTCAACACAACACTCACATTGCCTTAAACTCCTGCAAATTGTCTTCTTTAGCATATAAATGGAATCATGGCTTAGCAGCGAGTGAAATTCTACCACAAGCTGTAGGGTAAACTGGAATCCGGACCACAGATAGAGCACTATACCAGTTCTAACCATCATAAACCAGCCTGGTTTATGCTGGATTTTTCAGCAGAGGAGTCACGTCTGTTGGTCTACATTGGCCATGACTGCTCAAAACAAACGCTATAGTTGCAATATTCAATGACACAATCTTCTAACAGCATACGCCTGCACAAAAGCGGTTCACCCTGGATCATGAAAAGATGACTTCCTTTGACAAAAGAATCCTCTATGCAACTACAGCCATGAGCATAAATATCCCCCAAGGCCATTCTTTTTGGACACTCCAAACACTCATGTAACAATTTATGAGTCCTGTTAGATATGAAATGATATTTTTAGCTTCACGGCTAGTACAGATGCTACTAGAGAGAGAGGTGGCTCTCATTTAGAAGATAAGAGTTTGATTCTGCTGTGCAAACAGATCCAACTCGTCTTGTCTTGTGTTCATGACTCTTATCATTCAAAATACAATAAATAAATCCTCCAAATGTGCGAAAAAGAAAAAAACAATACATCTTGTATTGACAAAGAGAGTGCACATGATGATCATTGTGGGGCACATTCTCTTAAATTGGAGGGTGGAGGCCACAGTCTAAAGCAGTGAGATCACCTGTCTCTGTTCAAACTTGACAGAGAACCTCACAATGCTGTGAAGGATGCTGATGTGAGCATTGTGGAAGACTGAAAGGCAGACCCATTCCCTGACTCTGATTTTGGACAGAGACTTGGAAATCAGAAAAAAAAAACAGAAACAATAAAAAAGGCAATACCTGAATGCAACGAAAGTCAGATCTTGCAAGAGGTAGTTCTGCCTCTTTCTAATTCCAGCAGTCAATTTCATTCCAGGAAAGGAATTTGTGGCAGTTTGTGTGAAGTGTCTCACAACAGTAGTTTGGTGGCCTCTTTAACCCTTAAACACATACCTCAGGTCTTTAGTGACCCGGGACTACCCTCCTCGTCATTAATTTTGAAAGTTAGACATCGACCTTCTTAGTATTATGAACAATATAACAAGACGATAAAAGAATGCCTGTTTTCTTATTCATTTTTTGTAAAAATTGTATTGGGTCGCTAATGACCGGAGATATGTAATAGTGTAAGTATTTTTTGTTGTTGTTGTTAAATAAGTGCAATTCACCTTTATTCCACAAGTTGGCAATTTCTGATGAACAATGATTCATTGACGTTTCACTCATAGTTACTGCAGGCAAAAAACAAAAGATAGCATAACTTCATCAGCAAAACTTGAAATGTCTCTGATTTACTGCAGAGCAAGTACTGGACAATATTAGTGTCACTGTCACTTGATGGTGGATCTGGTGAAGAAGCTGTCAGCAAACAAAATATTGGTTTTGAAGATGTTGAAAATGATAGTTTTGAGAATATATATTTGAGATTGCGAATATGAGCCAGATGCTGAATGTACTGAAATGAGCTCTGACGAGGATAGTGATGGTTGTATAAAACATCTGCTCAAACTGAACCCTTCCGAGCTCCAAAAGGTAGCCTACTTTATCTTACTCTAATATCAGAAGAGTTTTATATTAGGCCTATCATGACAGATGACGTGACGTGATAGATCTGGGTCGCTAAAGACCCGAATATGTAATGATTGTTGAAACATTTATGCATTTAAGGGTTAAAATAAAATAAGACCCAATTTTTGTTACTTCAAAATTGACTTGAAATTAAAAATGTAAAAATAGTAGTTCATCCTTTTTCATTAGACTTTTTTCTACCTTTTTTTTTATCTACGAATATGTATAGCTACCACATTTATGTTTTTAGCCTCACAAAAAAATATGAAAATGAATCAGAAACTGAAAACATATCTCCACAGAAAGTCGATTTTTGCATGATTTGTAATTTCCCCCCAAATAATCTAATAGATCAAGACCAAAAGGAGCTTGACGTCATTCACCACACAATAATCTGCATAGATGTGTGCACACAAATGTAGATGCGTCCTTTTGACTCGCAGACCCCCTGCTCTCGTGTTTACCACATCGTGTACACGGGACCAAAGTGCCAGTGATGTGGGAACGGAACCGAGCCACAATAAAGTCGCTGCTGCGCTATTGTGCGCTCGGTGGAACGAATCAGTGGAAAGCCCCTTTGAATTCTGGACATAAACGACTCATTGAATTGTCAAATAAAGATTTATCCTATTCAAATCCCATGATTCATCAAGTGCTGAACGCTTTCTCAACTTCACTTTCTCCGCTCCATCGTTGCAGAGCATGATGGTCCCTCCCATATACGAAACTCTTTGTGAATATCTTGTTGGGACTTTTTTTCCTCCCTTTCCCTTAAACGTCAAGTGTAATTCCTACCAAGGGCTTCGTCTCTGAGCTCTCCCTGTCTTGAAGGTGGGGTAGATATGAGAAGAAACGGACTATCAGCCAATCCAACAGAAAACCTCTGAGATGAAGTAACTTTTAGACGCTTCCTGCTTAAATAACAAGCATCTGTTTACGGATTGAACATCTCCATCAATCGAATGATAGCAGGTATGACGCTTTTCACCAGAGGGTTTTTCATTCATTCATTCATTCATTCATTTTCTTAATATTTAACATGTTTAGGCCTATACCTTTTTGCATCATTCTAACATTTGAAAACAATAAAGTGACATTGTCATGATCATTCAGAAGCATCTTAAGTTTAGTAATGGGTTGCAAAGTTTCTTTGAAAGATGGGCTATAATAAAAAAAAAAAAATTATGAGAGTTTAGGGAGTTCATACAGTTGTGAGAAAATGCTTTGAATACTTTGTAGCCTATACATAGCCTATATTAAAAAAGTAAATGTACAACTATATGACGGCCCATCAGGAATGATAATTATGGCAGTTGGGTACTTTGAAGACCCCTAATCTAACCAAACTAACTTTTAAACCAACCCTTGTAAAAAAAAATACAGTGGAGGTCTTGGTGGAAACCATGGTTAGCATAATCATTTGTATACAAGGGAGATGATTACCCCGCATATAAAACTTCACATCGTTGGTGTAAATATTTATGAATCCATGGATAATTGACAGTTGGGAGAAGACATGCACTTAAAGATCTGGCAACTTTGAATTAATCAATCCGTTTTAAACTCAATATGAAATGGGACCAATAGCGCCACCATTTGGTTGATCAAGTTGGTTGAAAAGTTTACAAATGTGCAAGATTGAGATTTATGTGCCTTGTAATGGAAAAAGGGTTGACGCTGTCATGGAGGGGAAACTTTCTGCTTCTTCAACTATAGCAAGTTTTTTAAAAAAGCCCACTAATCTTAGCATCTCTAGATGTAGCCTATACAGAGAAAATGTCATTGGAAACATCATAGTGATATTTTAGAAGTGATGGAGGAATGTCGGATTGCAGTTGCTCATTTTATGAAAAAAAAAAAAAATAATCTGTTGATTGAGAGATCAGACTACATGTCAGACCAAGTTTGCCTAAGTCTGTCGGTTTCGCTGACTGCTTAAGGCCCGGGCTGTCTGCACATTTTCCATCATAGTCTTACTGGAATTTGTTTGGACCTCAGTAAGTGCTTCCCTTCTCACGGCCCACTCCAGTAGGGACACATCTGATTTGTCATTGCCTGAATCCATAACTTTCCTGCCACACATTCATGCACACATATTTTCCCCTCACACTTCCTCTGAGGCTACACAGTATTGTCTGTGCAGATTGATTCTCATAGACAGCACGGCTGATGCAGATAATCCACACCGACGCCATGTCAGGGAAGTGTGAGGTGGGAGGAGAGGGATTCCAGCTCTGCCGGGGAAAATGTAGTGAATCAAGAATGGAGTAGCAATCTATATTTCAACCCCCGCTCGCCATCCCTAAACTGGCTACTGATTAGAAAATGTTGCTGCAGTCTGTGTTTTCCTTGGGTAGTGCTCAGCAATCTAACATGATGAATGTGTGAGAATGGTGACTGTGAAATGCTTGGCTTTGTGCTTGCGTGAATTATTATTATTTATTTATTTTTGTGAATGGGGTTCATTTCCATCATGCTGCACTTATACGTGCACCTTTGCTTTGTAATGCTTGTGGTATAATTTTGAAATGATATTAATTGTATTAACTGTATCACTGCTAAAATATTTTTATTTACTCACCCTCAAGCCATCCTAGGTGTATATGACGAATTATATTAAAATATCCTGGCTAATTATAATGGCAGTGAACGGCTGCCCAAAATTTGAAGCCCAAAAAAGTGCATCCATCCATTAGAAAAGTACTCCACACGGCTCCGGGGGGTTAATAAAGGCCTTCTGATGCTAATCGACGGTTTTTTGTAAGAAAAATATCCATATTATAATATAATAATATAATATAATATCCATGTTATATATATAATATAACACATTATAAAGTAAAACATCTAGCTTCCGGTGGACCACCTTCCGTATTCAACTTACGAAGAAAGTGTAATGTCTCAGTTCAAAACGTTTACACTATGCCCGACGTCATTCATCTCGCCAGGTACACTTTTTTTCATAAGTTGAATACGGAAGGCGGTACCAATATGGTGGCCGATATATCATGCATCCCTAGAATTAATGTAATTATATTTACACTCATTTCACGGCTCTCTGAAAAACTTTATTCTGAATGTCTTATATTCCTGAATAGTCGCTGTTGTCAATGCCAAGGCTGTATGAGAGTTATTTTCATGCCTCTCTTGTATCACACACCCATCTCGTAATGCGATTTCTTCAAACGAATGCCACTGGCATCTTGTGTCTTAGTTATTGACTGTAGTGAAACTGACCCCAGAAGACTTTGTTTTAATAGTACTGTATGTATATAATAGTAATAATATTTGCTGCTGTGTTTACCTTATCTTATTCTGAACCTAAAAATATCCGGATACTTGGATGAAATTGTGATTTATGGGCCTGAAAAGTTAATGGAAATGTATGCAATCTTTAAAAATGAATGGAATTCGTTATATATTTATGCAAATTTGTTTATATTTATGCTCAGTGCAGAATGTTTTGAAAATCTTTATCCTGCACCCACGAAATGACTGGAAAAGTCATGGAAATGCATTGTTTAACAGCTCTGGGAACCGTGGTATCCTTTTAAAATCACTGCTTTGTTACCAATATTCATGTGCATGATTTATGAAGTTCGTGATATTTCATGCGACTTGCATCAAGCACCTTTTCATCACAGTCTGTGCAAATTTATGGTTTGGTGGAAAAACAAAATCCACTCATATCTAAAACCTTTTCAGTAAGAGATGTTACCAGATACAAATGAATACGGAGGTAGGTTGCTGATTAGATAGCTTTGTGTATCCATATGTGTGTGGGTGCATGTCTGTTTTTTTATCATATGATTTTATACTCCTATTTATTGGTAACAGTACCAATTGCGTTACCATCCGCAGAACCCAAGTATATACTTATTACTGACATTTAGCAAGACAGTAGGAAACGTTTCCAAACCACTGACTCAAAAAGCTCTGACCCACAGGGTCAATATTCTTACAGTCCCGACCACAAACCTCCAGTCTCCACAGGCAGCATCATTTCCCTCTAAAGGCAGATATTTTCTGTCAGCCGGTACCATTTAAGGACTAATTTTTAAATGTAAGCATATTTTTTGCGTATATATCTGACTCATTTGTTTAGTCTCGAAAGTTAATGCAGCAAATTTGGCATTCAACAATTATTTAACTATTTATTTCTTTAAAAATGTTTTGGAATCTGTGGGAATACTATTGTTGATTTAACAGGGACATTAGGATTGGATCTAAATATCTGTGGAATGTGAGGATGGAGAATAGGGTGTACTGTATGTACACTCAGGGGTCTTGAAATAGAGCTCCAAAATTGTATTATTTGTCTCCCCCTAGTGGTCATGACTGTATTAAAGGGATAGTTCACCCAAAAAAGTAAAAAATTGTCATAATTTCTCACGGTCATGTTGTTCCAAACCTGTATGAGTTTCTTTTGAACACAAAAGAAGATATTTTGAAGAATGTTGGAAACCAGACATTTGACAGTACCCATTGACTTCCATAGTATTTTTTTCCCACTATGGAAGCCAATGTGTGCTGTCAAATGTCGGGTTTCCAACATTCCTTAAACAAAAAAAATTCCTTCTTTTGTGTTCAACAAAAGAAAGAAACGTATACAGGTTTGGAACAACATGACGGCGAGTAAATGATGGTGAACTATCCCTTTAATATAATCATCTGTTCCCTATTTCAGTGCTTCCAGCCCTGCTCCACCTGGAGGCCCCCTTAATATTACTATAGTCTTATCTGAAACACATTTCAGGTCTCTACTAAAGAGATGATAAAATAAATCAGGAGTGCTAAATAATCAAGACATCCAAAATGCGCAGTACTGGGACTGGGACCGGGACCAGGAATGAGGTCCATAAATTTGTAGGACAGTCTGTAAGAAATATAGGCTACTGCATGCATATTGCATTTATATTCCGGGCTAAATTATATTACTGATACAATTAGATAGTGAAAGGAAAAAAAAAATCTAAATACATGTGCCAGACATAGGCTATGCGAGGTTAGACAAATCTGTGCATCTACAATATGCATAGACTACTATCCTAATGATAAAATTTACATCACGTGCACTGTAGGCATACCCTAGAGCAGTGGTTTTCAAACCTGTCCTCGAGGCACCCCAGAAGTAATCCATACGGCTCCAGGGGGTTAATAAAGGCCTTCTGGAGAGAAGCGATGTGTTTTGTAAGAAAAATATCCATAACTTTATAAACTGTAATCACTAGCTTCCGGTAACGGCTGTCCGCACGTTCACAAGAGAGTCGAGTTCCGGTGTATAAAGTAGGATGTTGGCCTCTTGTGGTTCAAACAACTAGGGCTGGGCAACAATCTCAAGCTCCTCCAATATTTCTCTTTAAAACTTCTAATCTTCTAATTCCTGACCAGTGTTTTGTTTTGCTCTATCCACTTCCGCATTCGTCAATACGCCATGCGTTGTGCTAGAGGGTAGTCTTCCGCCAGAACTAGACTTGTGTACAGCTGTTACTGGAAGCTAGTGATTATAGTTTATAAAGTTATAATTATGGATATTTTTCGTACAAAAAAACGCATCCCTACGCTTCAGAAGGCCTTTATTAACCCCCTGGAGCCGTATAGATTTCTTTTATGAAGGATGGATGTGTTTTTTTGGACTTCAAAAAATGGTACCATTCACTCTCATTATAAAGCTTGGAAGAGCCAGGATATTTTTTTAAATATAACTCCGATTGTGTTTGGCTGAAAGAAGAAAGTGATATACATCTAGGATGGCTTGAGGCCATTATGGGATAATTTTCATTTTGGGGTGAACTAAGCCTTTTACTATATTTGAGGTGATATTGATTCTCCTTCTCTCTTTCTGTCTGGTCTAGGGGTCTCTCTGCAATGGGCCCGGTA
Source organism: Gobio gobio (assembly GCF_949357685.1). Classification (NCBI taxonomy): domain Eukaryota; kingdom Metazoa; phylum Chordata; class Actinopteri; order Cypriniformes; family Gobionidae; genus Gobio; species Gobio gobio. The sequence goes on from NC_137108.1 coordinate 33,822,270, forward strand.
CCCTTAACGTTCCTACTTTCCATCTCAGCGCTGGCTGTGCTGGTGTCTGCAGCCGTGGACGATCCCATAGGTGACGATGACTACACCTGGCCACAGAGGAAAGTACCACTGGTACAAGAAAAGCAAACGGTGCATCTAGACAGTTCAGAGTTTTTGGCTAAGCCGCAGAGGGAGCTCCATGGGATATGTGGCATTGAGTGCCAGCGGGGTCTTCCAGAGCCCAGCCTGGATGATCTGGAGCAGCTACTGTCCTACGAGACCATGTACGACAACGGAACACGCACGCTCACCACCGTCACCGTACAGGAGCTAAACGTGAGTGACGACTGGACGGGAGGCTCTCGGTTGCGCTCTCGCCGCAGACGAGAAGTCTATGGCACGGATACGAGGTTTACCATCACTGACAAGCAGTACTCCATGAAGTATCCTTTCTCCACATCGGTGAAGATCTCCACAGGTTGTTCTGGAGTGCTGGTGTCCCCCAAACACGTCCTGACGGCCGCTCATTGCATCCACAATGGTACGGACTACCTAGATGGGGTACAGAAACTCAGCGTCGGCGTGCTGAAAGAGCGTTCCCGCCGGAAGAAAGGCCAGAGAGGGAAAGGAAGGAAAGGGAAAGGCAAGAGGAAAGATGAAGAAGAGGAGGAAGAAATCAATGAAAATGGAGAGATTGGAGAGAAGCACGAACGTAGGGGTAAGGGCAAAGGCAAAGGGAGGAGGAACCGTAGTCGCCGCAGCACAGTGTCTGAACAGCCCTCGTTCCGATGGACTCGGGTGAAACAGATGCAGGTGCCGAAGGGTTGGTTTAAAGGCATCTCGGAGAACATTGTGGCCGATTATGACTACGCCATCCTGGAGCTTAAGAGGGCGCAGAAGACCAAGTACATGGATCTAGGTGTCATCCCCTCCGTCAAGAAGCTGCCCGCTGGACGTATCCATTTCTCGGGATTCGACGATGACCGACCGGGCAACCTGGTGTACCGCTTCTGCTCTGTGTCTGAGGAGTCCAACGACCTGTTGTACCAGTATTGCGATGCCAAGCCCGGTTCCAGCGGCTCGGGTGTCTACATTCGCCTTAAAGAACCTGGCAAGAAGAAGTGGAAGCGGAAAATCATCGGCGTGTTCTCGGGTCACCAGTGGGTGGATGTTAACGGGGTGCAGCAGGATTCCAATGTGGCCGTACGAATCACACCCCTAAAGTACGCACAGATCTGCCGCTGGGTCCATGGGGACTCTAGCCAGTGTCGGGGCACCTGAGAGACTCCATCTGACTGCCTCTGTCCCGGCTCTCACCAACCCTTGTGCCTCCCATTTGTGCACCACACAAACTGCTGCATTCAACACTAGAGACGATAACACACCTACCATTGAACTTTTCCAAGCTATTTTGATATCTTAATTTATTTTATTAGACAACTTTTGCTATGAATCAGTTAGAAGGAATGTATTTCTAGATTCAGTTGTCCTAACGAGAACTAATTCTGTCCTAAACTGTTGTTTTGAATTAGAAAAGGTACTTCAATCAGTGTTGTTTGCTATGGGAGGCATTTGTTTTGTCTGGTAATCTGTCTGGATGCCTTGAAGTAGAATGCTAGATCTGACATAGTAGACACGAGAAAAAAACTTTTTTTTTTCTGAGAAGAAGCTTTAATGTTTGTTATTTTCCTTTTTTTCTTTTCGAAGAACACATCTGAGTATCAACGTGCTGATGTTCTTTGAAATTCTTTAATCTTGTTATCATTGCTATTGTCATTATTAAATGTTATGAGTGTGTGCCTTTGATAGCTTTGATAAACTGTAACCTGTCTTCATGGGCTTTCATTTACAAATGTTTCTGCCTTTTGTATCACGATGCAGGCAGTTAGTTGGAGGTTTAGGCTTCAGATGCCCTTGTTGACCTTTGGTGCTAATTTAATTTTAAAATATAAAACATCTGAGGACCTGTCGGAGTAACAGCCTACTGTAGAACTGTAAGTATGTATTTAATGTAAGGCTTGTATTATGAGTTTTATATGATCATGTTGTTCTTTAAAACAAAACACAGGGTTATTTAAATTTAGATATGATTGATTGCAATTATGATAAAGAGAAAAGCAACGCAGCTTGATAGGAAATATACATTGAAAATCTTAATATAAAATAGATTTTTCAAAATCCCATTGCATCATTTTTCATTTTGTACTACTTTTTCGAAATCTTTGTTATTAAGGACCAAATAAACTGAGATTTATGTTATTGGTCTACTCTAAGAGGACAAAACAGTGTGTGTTTTTCCATCAAGCTTACATAATCTAACATTTAGTTTTTCCAAGTTTACTTATAATTTTAAATAAAAAAACAAACAAAAAAACATTTATAATAAATTGGTGTGTATATATATATATATATATATATATATAGAAACGGCAGAGGATTTCAGAAACCACCCCTTCAATATATAAAAAATACATATTAAATGCACAACAAAAAAACGGAACATATACCTTTAAATTTGCAGTCACCTTTTCTTTTGTGTTGATAGAGCTTTCCTGGTGAAAACAGACACGGGGGACACAGGTGGGCAATTCTTCCCATCAGTTTATTGCATCTCAAAGGGCTTACATGCACTATGTAGGGGTGTCAAATATGATCAATAAATCAAAATAAAAGTTCTTTCAAGGGAAAAGACAACTGCAAAAGAGAGATCCAAAGATCTGCTCTTGTCATTTCCATGAGAGATCCAACAGGAAGAGTGAGTTACAGAGGCTCGGCGATACAGGGCTGTCAGTCAGACCTTTCTGTAACACTGTTTAACAGTGACCTCCTGAAAACTTTGACAAAGATCTAAGAGTCTATCACTGCTAATGAACCTACACCTTATTACTATCAGTTATTTTCTTGTAAGATATCTCCTCCACACTCCATTTTGCTGTGCAAACTACAGTACCACCACTCACCAACAGAGGGAGCATGAATCAACCGTATAACGTATAACAAACAAGGGTCAGGGGTTCATAATGTAGTATGAGAGGGCAGGACTTAGAACCAAACATGTGAACGGGTTCTTCTACAGTTATACAAAATAACACTACATGTACCATCTTCAGTTTGGATTTCATACAAGCACAAGTAACTATGAGACTCAAACACAGCATACCACTGACTACAACTTTGAAATCTTGGGGCTTTTTTTTTTTTTTGGAAACATCACCAGTTGAACAAGTTACTGTACATATTTGTTATTTTAAGATACTGCAAAAGGCCTTTCTCAGAGATCATCTGAGATTTCTAGCACTGAGATCAAGTGGAATTAAAATCCAAATTTGCTGAGGTTATCCATAATGGTTAACCTCAAGATTCTTGCGATATCCATAAAGAGTATGTAAACAGTGAACTGACAACGCATTGACTATTAAATTAAACTAAACAATTTAAACAAAAGAATCAAAAAATATATATATGAAAAATAATATGAGTTAAAATACAAAAATTACATGTAATCACCAAAATGTTATAGAGGAGCCTAGATATGTTATTAATTTATACATAACTCATATATATATATTCATATTTCATATATTTATATTTGTAAACAAACATGTCAGTCGATGATGGGAGATGACATTAGCATTTCGTATAATCCGATTACCAGGTTCACATCAATAGGTTGTCCACAGATAAAAATTTTAGCAGAGGAGAGACCTTTTCAGCAATAAGGATAATATACACAGTACCTTCTGCAAATGATACATTGCACACTGCTCCAAAACTAACATACAACAGAAAGCGCTTGAACAACCTGTTTAGGACCTCCGACCCCAAAAGGGAAGTCCTAGAGGAACCAGAATTAAAGTTGAGGGGATCAACACACACACACACACACACACACACATCATTCATTTCAGACTTAAACACTGGAAAAAGTTGACATACGTAAGAATCTTTTTTAATCTTTCATTTTCATCTGTGTTTTTTTTTTTTAAATGTAATTTTATTCTGTTTCGTTCAAATCAAAGGATAACATTGAAATAAACACATCGTCATTTTTCTCTACGATTCACTTCACAGTTTGTGCTACAACATGACACGGGAATTCTGGGTGGGGCGAAGTGGGCGGGGCGGGGTCAGTGGATATCTAGCTGCAGGCTCCTCAGGCGTCTGGGGGTGTAAACAGACAGCAGATCTCTCTCACTGGAGCTCAGTATTTGAGAAAACAAATACTGCAAATACAGCATGGAGAAAATGTCATGTTACTAAGTGATTTGGTGCCTCAATTAAGAAGTCATTAGTGAGACGATGATACCTGGAAAATTATAAGAAGTCCTTGATGTTGAGATCTGCAAGTGGGTCCTTGGTGGCAGGTTTTTTGGGGCTCTGAGCAGCTGGTCCTGGAGGCAACTGAGGAAATAAAAGGTGCATGAGGAAGAGTAATGGCTGCTGAAAATTCTGCTTTGTCATTATAGAAATACATTACATTTTTAAATAAATTAAAAATAGAAGTAATTTTAGTCATTTTTTGATCAAATAAAGGCAGCTTTGGCGAGCACAAGATACTTCTTTCAAAATCATTTTTTTTTTTTTTTAATCTTACAGACCCCAAACATTTGAATGGTATATAGAGCAAAGTGTTATTGTTTAATTTTTGTTGATGAAAATATCTTTTAGTCTATGTTTTAGTCTATAATCTAATATAATTTTAGTCAGTAAAAAAAAAAACATTCATCAAGAAAGTGTAAAATTAAACCAAATATTTTAACAATTCTATATAAATGTATTAATATATTAATAAAACATGTGAAAACTGTTCTTTGAAAATCTGATCTCCGAAAATAATAATTGTCATGATGCACATTTTTCACCTCTTCTTCATTATCGCTGATGAACCAAAAAAAAAAAAAAAACTTGTTTACAAATATTTCCAACATTTTGTTGATAGTCACCATTAAATAAAAATGGACAAATCCATTGTAACTTCCCCTCCCTCTTTCTCTGATGACGTGTTTACTTGCACAAAGGTGGGACAATATTGCAAGGGACAACTTGTCACTCACATGAGGTCAAACCACAATGACCCAATCAATTCCCAATGGACAAAATTAAGTGCTGCCCTACATTTCTTTTTTATTAAATAAGTTGTTTCACTCGCTTATGTCATAATAGGGAAAAAATGACTACTGCGAATTCCATTTCATGTCAACTTTTCAACAATGTTTGCATGTGCATTTTAGTGTATTTTCTTTACTGGTGCTCCGGGTGTTCCTGTTGCTGCTGGCCCTGTAAATGGTGGTCTCATCAAGGGCTGACCCATCATCACGGACTGAGGCATCATGGGAGCTGCTGCTGCTGGGGGCTGAGTCAAAACATCAATCCATAAGTGCATACAATAAGTGCAAAATACAAAGATTTTTTAACATGTTAAAAAATTATTTCTCACCAAGCCAAAGCCAGGCTGTGCTCCCATGGGTGGTGCCATTGCTCCAGGTGGGGCGGCAGCTCCTGGGGCTCCAGGGGCGGAGCCAGACTAAACATAATCGGAACAGAAACACGATAAGATATACAGTACAAGAAACATTGTTATGTGTTTAAGAAAGAAACAGCCGCTACCATCGGAGCGCTAGGTGAGCCCCAGATACTAGGGGCGACCTGAGGGGTCCAGTTAGCTCCTCCTGTGAGCTTCTTCTCATTCCACTGGTTGTCCCTGTACAAAACAAATAGCTGTCAGCCAACGTAATGTGTAAATCACTCATAAACACAGCTCTAGGGCCACTCAGAGTGAAGAGTGAATCAATCAAGATGCCATAACAGTCCAAATGAATTGTCAATACGGGTCAGGTTGAGTAATTCATGCTCACGAATAGACATTACGGATAAGTGACAAGATTAATAGGTGTTCCTGAAGCAACATGGACATAGAGACTCGCTGACACGGAACTTACTTCTTTTGGCTTCCCACTCCCAAGTCTATAAGAGAGGAAGAAACAAGATAAGTTTGAGTCAGCATCATGGGTACAATATTTCCTACACAATCAGTCCATCTATGTCCCATACATACTTCCGACCAGATTGGCAAGTGAAGTGTCTAAGTCTCCTCCAATAGGTTTAATTGGTTGGGCAGCTGCTACGGGCACCAATGTTGGTGCCATTGTGGGTGCCATGGCCGGTGCCATGGCTGGCGCCATTGTCGGCCCAGCGGTGGGCACAATTCCAGGAGCCAACGGCATGCTCGTTGCAGCCATAGGGGTCCCGCCTGTGCTCTGAGGTGTTATGGCTGGCATCAGAAGGTCTCCTAATCCGTCAAACACTGGCGTTGACATAGAGAAGAGTGGGTTAATCAACATGGATTGAGACCATTTTAGCCTAGAATTAATTTGGATATTCAACTTGTCAGCAATCCCATAATATACCAGGGCAGATGTACTGTAACAGAACAGGAGTAAAACAAAAGACAGCAACAATAAAATAAAATATACACTAACATTCAAAAGTTTGGGTTCAGTAAGATTTTTTTTTATTGTTTCACAAGTCTCTTATGCTCACCAATAATGGATTTATCTGATTAGAAAAAAATACAATAAAAGCAGTAATAATGTGAAATATTACTACATTTTTAAATAACTGATTTCTATTTTAATATATTTAAAAATGTATTTTATTCCTGTGATTAAATTACTCCAGTCTTCAGTGTCAAATGATCCTTCAGAAATCAATATCAAAAACAAATATGCTGATCTGGTGCTCCAAAAACATTTCTTATTATCAGTGTTGTGCACTGAGAACAGTTGTGCTGCTTAATATTTTTGTGGAAACCTTGATTCTTTGATGAATAGAAAGTTCAAAAGATCTATTCAAAAGAATATTTACAATGTTACAAAATATTTCTGTTTTAAATAAATGCTTATTTGAAACAGTAAAGATTTAAAATGTTACAAAAGATTTCTGTCACTTTTGGTTAATTTAATGCTGAATAAAAGTGTTAATTTCATAAAAATAAAAATCTTTCCGACCCCAAACTTTTGAACGGCAGTGCACATATAAAACAAAAAAATTGAGATCCACACATTTATCATAACATTCATGAGGTATTCAAAAGTGGCATCCAGGGGTGTTTACTACATGCATTGGAAAGCCAAAAACTGGCAACACACATCAGCAGGTCTTTATAAACAGGATTTTCATTGCATTACAATATGGTTGGACGCATCATGTCAGGCACCAAAGAAAATATCCTCACTACAGAACGTCTCGGTTACGGATGTAACCCTCGTTCCCTGAGGAGGGAACGGAGACGTAACGTTAGTGACTAACGAATGGGGGTTTCGCTTAGAAGCCTATCAACTTCGATTTTAGAGAAAACGCCCAATGGCGTGCCAATGCCATGGGGCATGCGGAATTTGCATACGTAACTCCGCCTCACTGCGTGAGTATATAAGGAAGTACGAGGCAATATCGCATTATGTTACCTGCTTGAGGAGCCAAGACTGAACTCCTGCGTTCCAGGTAGCACAGCTGATGTGGCAAGGGGACGTTACGTCTCCGTTCCCTCCTCAGGGAACGAGGGTTACATCCGTAACCGAGACGTTCCCTTTCGTTCAGTCACTACGACGTAACGTTAGTGACTAACGAATGGGGGTCCCAATATAATCCCGCCACTCAGCTGTCTTCCAGCGCCCTGCGTAAGTGTGAGTACCCTGTCGTAACACTTAACACAGGAATACCAAGGTACACTGGGAAGCATATCCCAGTGAGGGAATGCCAAAATGCCTACCCGTGGGGAGGACTTAAGAGACACATATGACCCGCTAAGGGCTGCATATGGAAGATCTCTAGGGTACCAGCCGAAGGTGGATTTTTAACCCTAGGGGTGGCGGGGACACGCCAAGGGAAGAAACCCGCTCACTGCGGAGACTTACGGTGAAATACACATGTGGGGGTCGCCGGAGGGAACCATGCACATGGGGCACCTGGCCGGACATGAGGGTCTGGGCTCGAAAGGGCAGACAGAACTGATGTCGGCGTCGACAGTGCTGGAGGAGCTCAGGGCTCTCGGGGAGCTCACCTGAGGAAATATCGCACGTATCCAGTCCGTGGAGTGGAGTGGCGAGCAAGCGAAGACACCTGAGCCTGGCCCATCACCGGCCCCTTGGGGGGGCGAGTACATAGTCGGACACTGGCTCCACTCGGAGATTGTAGAATCTGGCGAATGTGTTGGGTGTCGCCCAGCCTGCAGCTCTGCAGATGTCTGCTAGCGAGGCGCCATGCGCTAGAGCCCAAGAGGAGGCCACACTCCGGGTGGAGTGTGCCTTCACACCAAGGGGACATGGTCAACCTTGCTGCTGGTAAGCCAAAGCAATGGTGTCCACTATCCAGTTAGACAGCCTTTGCTTTGAGAGAGCACTTCCCTTCCGCTCTCCACCATAACAGACAAAGAGCTGGTCTGAGGTCCTGAAACACTGCGTCATGTCTACGTAGGCGCGGAGGGCGCGTACTGGACAGAGCAATGCCAAGGCTGGGTCTGCCTCCTCCAAAGGCAGCGCTTGCAGGTTCACCACCTGGTCCTTAAACGGAGTGGTGGGAACCTTGGGCACATATCCAGGCTGGGGTCTCAGGATCACGTGAGAGTTAGCCGGCCCGAATTCCAGGCACGCTTTGTCAACCGAAAATGCATGCAGGTCCCCGACCCTCTTAACTGAGGCCAATGCGGTCAGCAGAGCCGTCTTCATAGACAGGAACTTAATATCAACCGACCGCAAAGACTCAAAGGGAGGTCTCTGCAAAGCAGTTAACACTACTGCGAGGTCCCAAGAGGGTACGAGAGGAGAGCGAGGAGGATTCAGTCTCCTGGCTCCCCTCAGGAACCTGATGACCAGGTCGTGTTGACTTACCTTTTTGCTCTCCAAGAGATCGTGGTGGGCAGATATTGCGGCCACATATACTTTGAGGGTGGAGGGAGACAGCCTTCGCTCCAGCCCCTCTTGGAGAAACTCAAGCACGGACCCGATCGGGCATTTCCAGGGGTCTTCTTGGCGGGAAGAGCACCAGGTGACGAAGAGGTTCCACTTCAACGCATAGGCATGCCGAGTGGACTCTGCCCTAGCGGAAGTGATGGTGGCGACCACCGTAGGTGGTAGGCCACTCAAACCTGCCGCGTCCCGTCTAGGAGCCACACGTGGAGGTTCCAGAGGTCGGGACGCGGGTGCCATAGGGTGCCCCGTCTCTGAGTAAGGAGGTCCGGTCTCAGAGGAATAGGCCAGGGAGGGGCTGTCCCAAGGAGTACGAGTTCGGGGAACCAGGTCCGGCCGTGCCAGTACGGGGCGACCAAAAGGACCTGCTCCTTGTCCTCCCTGATCTTGCACAGGAGCTGTGCGAGTAGGCTCACTGGGGGGAACGCATATTTGCGTAGGCCCCGCGGCAAGCTGTGCACCAGTGCATCCGTGCCGAGCGTGCCCTCGGTCAGGGAATAGTACAGGCTGCAGTGGGAAGAGTCGTGGGAGGCAAACAGATCTACCTGTGCGTCGCCGAACTGTTCCCAAATCAGCTGAACCGTCTGGGGATGGAGTCTCCATTCTCTCGGGAGAGGCTGAAACCGCGAGAGCTCGTCGGCTGCGTGGTTCAGGACTCCCGGAATATGGACAGCACGAAGGGACCTCAGGCGCTTCTGACTCCATAGAATGAGATGGCGGGCGAGTTGAGACATACGGAGGGAGCGTAGACCGCCCTGGTGGTTGATGTACGCTACTACGGCCGTGTTTTCTGTCCGGACAAGCACATGTTGGTCCCTCAGCAGCGCTCGGAAGCGGTGCAGGGCAAACCGTACTGCCAGCAACTCAAGGCAATTGACATGCAGGAGGCGCTGGGGTCCTGTCCAGGAGCCCGCGGCTGCTTGTCCATTGCACATGGCACCCCAGCCCGTGGCAGAGGCATCCGTCGATACGACAACATGCCTGGAAACTCGTTCTAAGGGCACACCGGCCCGAAGAAAACTGAGGTTCGACCACGGGGTGAGCGTCTGTAAGCAGGCCCGAGTCACTTGGATCCGGAGCGTACAAAGCTGCGCGTACATGGCGACCGAGTCGATCTCCATACCGAGAAAAGAGATCCTCTGCACGGGGCAAAGTTTGCTCTTTTCCCAGTTGACCCGAAGGCCCAGACGGGCTAAGTGGTGGAGAACCAGATCTCTGTGTCCGCAAACCTGCTCTCGAGAGTGGCCCAGTATGAGCCAGTCGTCGAGGTAGTTCAGGATGCGAACCCCGTGCTGCCGAAGGGGCGCAAGGGCTGCCTCGGCGATCTTCGTGAAGACGCGAGGGGACAGAGATAGCCCGAATGGGAGAACCGCGTACTGATATGCCCGCCCCTCGAAAGCAAACCGTAGGAACGGTCTGTGTCGAGGAAGGATGGAGACATGGAAGTAGGCGTCCTTCAGGTCGATCGCTGCAAACCAATCGTGAGGACGAACTCATTGGAAAAGGCGTTTCGCAGTCAACATCTTGAACGGAAGCCGGTGAAGGGATCGGTTCAAGATGCGAAGGTCCAGGATTGGTCGTAACCCACCGGTTTTCTTGGGTACAATGAAGTAGGGGCTGTAGAACCCCGACCTCATTTCGGCTGGAGGGACAGGCTCGATCGCACCCTTCGCCAGTAGAGTGGCAATCTCCGCACGCATGACGGGGGCATGGGCCCCGGTCACGGTATAGCGGACTCCCCTGTAACGGGGAGGAGCCTGCGCAAACTGAATCGCGTAGCCGAGCCTGACGGTCCGGGCAACCCAGCGGGACAGCCCCGGAAGCTGAAGCCAAGCTTCCAGAGACTGCACCAACGGGGTCATACGGACGGCAGACGTACCCTGGGTGGGGCAGCGAGGCAGCGTTACCGGCCCGGACAGGGGAGGCTGTTGGGCGTCCCGGGGTTGGGGCACGTTTAACGGCTGCGCCCTGACAGAGGAGACCAGGGAAGGACTCGCGTTCCGCTGGGGTCTGCTCTGCCAGGGGGCTGGCGACAGAGAGGGACGAGAGTGGCGAGACCCGAGGGTGGCGCACACTGCCGTCACCGATCTCTGGGGGCTCAGGGATGGGATTGTCAGTTCTTTCTTTAACCACATTAGGGTGCTGCTGACCCGGGGGCCAGCAGCTGAACAAAAGATTCTCCCCCGGCCCTCCACCGGGGGAAGGAGCGGCCCTGCCGCCGTCTCCTGGAAAGAACTGCCCATCCCTGAGCCGTCCGCATCAGGAGCGCCGCTTAGCCTGGCGTTTCTTCGCGGGCTGCGGGGCTGGAGCGGACGGGGACGCCTTCCTGCGGCTGCCTCTGCGCGGCCCGGGTGGAGGCTGCTGCTTGGGTGGCGCAGAGGTAGAGGGAGCCGCAGGAGGGCGTCCTCGGTGGCGAGCAGGCTGAGGCACCTGCGCGGGCGGTTGGGTGGAGGCAGCAGCTGACCGCCGGGGCAGGATATGTTTTATAGCCTCAGTCTGCTTCTGAGCGGCCGAGAACTGTTGGGCGAAGCTCTCGATCGCTCCGCCGAATAGCCCATCCTGGGATATGGGGGCGTTGAGGAAACGGGTTCGCTCAGCGTCGCGCATATCAGCCAGGGTGAGCCATAGGTGTCGCTCCTGGACCACATTTGTGGACATCACCTGACCCAGGGAGCGTGCGGTCACCTTCGTCGCCCGGAGAGCGAGGTCGGTGGCGGCACGCAACTCATTGCTGAGTCCTGGATCAGCCCCCCCCTCGTGCATATCACACAGCAACTTGGCTTGGTAAGCCTGAAGAGTTGCCATGGTATGCAAAGAAGCGGCGGCCTGCCCCGCAGCTCTATAGGACTTCGCCACCAGGGATGACGAAAACCTACAGGCTTTGGAGGGGTGCTTTGGGTCACCACGCCAGGACGAAGCGCTCTGTGGACACTGTTGCATCGCAACAGAACGTTCGACTGGGGGGACCCCAGTGTACCCATGAGCCGCGGCTCCATCGAGGGAGGTGAAGGCGGAAGAGTTCGCAAAACGTTCACGGGAAGACAACGGGGACTTCCAGGAACGCGCGACCTCTTCATGCACCTCGGGGAAGAAAGGTATTGGAGGAGCGGCCGGACGGGTGTCCGGGCGCGTCACCCCCAAAAACCAATCATCCAACGCGAACGCTCGGGCTGAGGCGGAGGGTTCCACTCCAGTCCAAGCGCTGCGGCGGCCCGAGACAGCATGGCTGTCAATTCTGGGTCCGACTCGGGCAATGCTGGCGCACCCGAAGGTGGCAGCACAGCCGAATCATCATCCTCAGATGACTCCAGCCCACCTTGTGATGCGGCGATAGACATCACTTCCTCTTCCGCCGTGCCAAGCGCCACAGTCGGGACAGCAGGAGCCGGCCCCGATGTAGACGCCTGAGCACGGGCCGGGTCAGGTGCTTGAGAGGGGGGTGTGGGCCGAGGAACTAGCGTCGGAGCTTTGTTCCACACCGTCACTCTCAGATCACCCTGGCCACCAGCCAAAGTGCCGCCTCCGGGGGAGACCGCAGATTGGGGGGTGGCAGAGGGGACTCTCGTTCCGGCATCAGCATCAGAAACACACACCAGCTGTCAGGCGGACCACTGCACAGATCAGCAGGCAGGAAATATGCGATCACTGGAACGCGCCGTCACACCAACACCGACTGGAAAGCTGCTCGTCTCGAAGAAGCTGACAGAGTCTCAGAAGGCTGTAGGAGTGAAGAAGTAGGTACTCTTGGCTCCGAAAGCAGAAACATAATGCGATATTGCCTCGTACTTCCTTATATACTCACGCAGTGAGGCGGAGTTACGTATGCAAATTCCGCATGCCCCATGGCATTGGCACGCCATTGGGCGTTTTCTCTAAACTCGAAGTTGATAGGCTTCTAAGCGAAACCCCCATTCGTTAGTCACTAACGTTACGTCGTAGTGACTGAACGAAAGGGAACTAATTGTACCGGATGTGGAGATCCAACACCTCCCAGTCAATGACCCAAAACTTTAACCCTAATGGAAAGGTTTTGGGTCTTCAAAAATTTTAAAGGTGCACCAAGCATTTTTTTTTCCAGCTTAAAATGACTTCCAGCTATTTTTAATTTTTCTTCAAAGAAATGTCACTTTTTAAAAATATTTTAAAATGTACAACATAGAAAAGCATGAAGAATTCACAACACATTTATAAAGTAGCAAATACTTCAGTATACTCATTATATGCTGAAATGATTATTTCAGGAGCTTAAGTTTTCACAACAGTTTTTTATATATTTTTTTATATTTTACGTTAATAATAGAAAAAGGTTAAAAAAACATGTTTTACAATTTGACTTTTTTATTATTATGCATATGAGTATGGAAGCTTGTTATAGCACAGAATAAAACAAAATAAAAAGGTAATATCGACTTTATATCACACAATTCTGACTTTTTCAGAAAAAAGATTTAGATAAAAATTCGCAATTGCAAGTTATAAAGTCAGAATTGCGTGATATAAAGTCACAATTGCGAGTTCATCACTCAATTCTTACTTTATAATACGCAATTGCGACTTTATATCTCACAGTTCTGAGAAAAGAAGTCAGAATTACGAGTTATAAACTCACAATTTTGACTTTACATCTAAAAAATTCTACTTCTAGATCTCGCAATTCTGACTTTATAACTCGCAATTGTGAGTATATCTCGCAATTCTGACTCACAATTGTGAGATAAAAAGTTGCAATTATCTTTTTAAATGTTTTATTCAGTGGCAGGAACAAGCTTCAATATAGGAGTGCTATTTACATCAACAAAAATGTAATTTTTAGTCAAATGGACTAAAATTCATGAATATGATGAAACATTGACAAGAAATTTAAAAGATTCCATAAAAAAAATACTATGACTAGAATGACAAATAACACTGATTGCCACATACACCTATGAAATAGGTATAGGATGGCATTATTATCTGAAAACTGACTTTTTCTTAAAGCAAGCATTAGGGTCATAGGCATCAGTATGAAGTCCAAAATCCCTGTCTACCTAGTGCACCTTTTATGAAAAAGTATTCCGGTACAGTACCAACAACACTGTAGGCAGGCAGGCAATTCATTCTAATGTAGTAATGCTCAAGATCTGTAATATGGGCGAGCAAGGAAAAACTGCACAGAGAGGTCAAAATGTAAAGGGTGAGCAGTGGAAGAACAAACAGCACTAGAACATTCAAAATCCTCAAACCCTTTGGCGTAATCAGTTACAGTGATACATGCCGCAAAGCCCTGAGTTCTCTCGCCAACTCACCAATCGCACAGCAGGAGCAAGCAATGAGCCAGATCAGTGTGCAAGGAGAGAGTTATCAGAAACAAAGTGCAGAGAGAGAGAGAGATGACAGAAGAATGGGACAGATGATAAAGTTGAGAAAAGCAGTATTATAGAAAGAGCAAGAAGAGACAGAACACAAAGGAAAAAGGAGAAAAAGCAAAGGGAGAATGCATTTTATAAGCACTGCCACATCCTCTCTGTATTATTAAAGAAGGTCAGCAGAAACAGAAGTTCTCATGCAAGGCGAAAGTGTGTTGAGAAGCAAGCAAGCTTGAAAATGCCACGCTGTGTTCAAGAGAAAATAAAAACAGTTTTGGCAAAAAAGGTAATTATCTATGTTTAAGGTGAGAGTATAATAATCTGTTCAAAACACCTGGGGAACATATATAATTTGATTTCTCACCTGACGTATCAAAGCCACCAGAGGGTGCTGAGGTGACGGGGGCGATGTCTGCCGCAGCTGGTGTGGCGGACACCGGGGAAGTGCAGAAGGCGTCAAAACCCGACTCCAGCAGGTCAGCTGGGGCTGAGGCTGGCACTGCTGCTGGGGTTGGTGTAACCGAGGGGGTGACCGGTGAAATCAACCCTGCAGACATCAACAGGTGAGATGCCAAATCCACAAAACGCACTTTTAGATTTTTAAAAAAAAGTCTTAATAGTACATTATGGTTCAGCATAAGAGTGACATCCAAACATGGTGTTTCTCAACTAACTAGTCTAACTAAGGTTGTCAACAGATTAAATGTATCTTTATTGTTTATAATACAGTGGGGTCCAAAAGACTAAGACCACTGCTGACATACAGTGCTATTTTAGTATTATTTATATAATGTACCATTATAGTTTTTATAAATATTTTGAATTAGCTTTAATTTTAATTTATGTTTTAGCAATTTTTGTTATGTGCTTTTATTAGTTTTATTAGTATATATATATATATATAGTTTTAATTTTAGTACTTCAAATTAAACGTATTTATTTTCCTTAATTGCCAAGGCAACATATGTATATATAATTTATATTTATACATAATACTTATATTTATATATTTAGCTTTATTCCAATTACATATTTTTAAATAGTTTTATTTAACAATAACAACATTGCTGAGACGAGAATGAATTTATTCTTTATTTTATTAATTCTAATTAATTTTAATTAATTCATAACAAATTATATTATTAGCATAACAATTTAAGTAAAAAGTTTTACTTTAAAAAGTAACAAAATCTCCTAGCATTAGTTTATAGAAAAATATAGACTCTTAGTGTTTTATTATTTTTATTATTATTAGGTACATGTATACATTTAATAAAAACACCAGTAATAACAGTAATAATTATTAATATTATGACTACTATTACGTAAAATTATACATTTAATAATAAAGACAATAATGATAATAACTATTATAATTATGATTGTAATTAATTTAATTATTAATTGACATCATTTATTTGCTTGTTTATTTACTTATTTATTTATTAGGCCTTAACTGCATAACATAATAGAACAGCACTTCGCCAGTGCTAAATCTAGCTTCTCATTTCATCATCAACCAAATATGAGAGTTTTCCTAATCAGGATTTGTGACCTTACCTCCAAGCAGGTCACAGGATGGTGCTCCGGGAGCAGCGGACTGGGACTCACCAGTAGTGTCACCAAATGTGTCTGTTCCAGAGACAGACGTCCCACAGCGCAGCATGAAGGAGGAGAAGCATTAGTCAGCCTTAAAGCTGCATACACACTGAGAGAGGGGCAGATGAAGAGAGTGAGCTGAGATCATACAACAGGCCCTCACAAACACACCGCAACAAACACGGACACATGGATGTGCATTCTTTGCTTCTTCCAACACTTACAATGTACACACATGACAGGAGAGCATGCAAATACACTAAACTCAAACACACCAAACAAATGTCTCTCTTCTCAGACACTGACAAAACAAACAGCAGAAACTATCCTTAACTTAACAACTGGGTTATGAAACAGCTGGTGTATACTTACCAGTTCATACATTTAAATATCTATGCTATGAAAATGAACTTGAACAAGCTCAGCACCAACGTTGTGCAAAAACCAGATCATAATTTACTGCAGTGGAAGCCTTTGAATATGAATATCTCAATATTTAAGAACTTCCTCTGGTCTTCTAGATGTGTGTTTTTTATGAGAGAGTTTAGGAGACACACCAAGGAGGTCCAGCACAGGTCCAGGCTCGGCTTTAGGAGGGGAGACAGGAGCAGCTGGAGCAGCAGGTGTAGGAGCCACTGGAGCAACAGCTTGAGCAACAAATGAGTCTATATGAGAGAGAGAGAGACACATTTGAACATAATGTTGCAAATACTAGCTGTTTAATGTGTGACTGTGAGGTATTGTGAAAGTAGAAGTGCATTGAAGAACATCAACAAAGTACAATACTAAATAAAGGGGACAATTCACAGAAAAATGTAAATTCTGTCATCATTTCATTTCAGGTTTAACATCACTCACTCTCATGTCATGTTAAACCTGCATGACATTCATTCTTTTGTGGAACACATAAGGACAATTTCTGAAGACTGTGCTGGTCTTTGTTTTCCATTTTTCACTGACAATGAATGGTGAATCTTTCAACTTTCAAAAAAATATGTAAAAACACCCTAAAAGTTTCATAAAAGTAACTCATACAACTCATGCACTATATTTCAAGTCTGCTGAAGTAATTTGATAGCTTTGTGTGAGAAACTGACTTATTATTAAATTATTATTCACTGTTAATCTTCCTCTTTACCACTGTGAATAAATGAAAGAATAATTAATTCACTAAGAGGACAAAGATTTTGAATATGAATGCTTAAAGGTATGGTTCACCCAAAAATGAAAATTCTGTCAACATTTTCTTTCTTCTGCCGAACACAAAAGAAGATATTTTGAATAATATGGGTAACCAAACAGTTGATGGACCCCACTGACTTCCATAGTATCAAAAGAAAAGAAAAAACTATGGAAGTCAATGCGGCCCATCAACTGTTTGGTTACCGACATTCTTCAAAATCTCTTCTTTTGTGTTCAGCAGAAGAAAGAAATTCATACAGGTTTGGAACAACTTGAGGATGAGTAAATGATGACAGAATTAAATTTTTTGGGTGAACTATCCCTTTAAATGCTTGATGTAAAATCAGGTCTTCAGAATTTGTCTTTTCTTGTTATACAGAAGAAAGAAATATGGTTTTAAAAATGAGAACAAAGGTGCTTGAATATTAAAATTGAAGTGTCATGATAATATAATAATAATTATTGGTACATACTGTATCTAGTTATACACAGATCAGGCATAACATTATGACCTAATATTGTGTTGCCCCCCCTTTTGCTGCCAAAACAGCCGTGACCCGTCAAGGCACTAGACCCCTGAAGGTGTTCTGTGGTATCTGGCAACAAAATGTTAACAGCAGATCCTTTAATCATTTTGGCAGCAAGCCTCCATGGATCGGACTTGTTTGTTCAGCACATCCCACAGATGCTCGTTGCTGTGCTCCTCAAACCATTCCTGAACCATTTTTACTTTGTGGCAGGGCACATTATCCTGCTGAAAGAGGCCACAGCCACCAGGGAATACCGTTTCCATGAAAGGGTGTACATGGTCTACAACAATGCTTAGGTTGGTGGTACGTGTCAAAGTAACATCCACATGGATAGCAGGACCCAAGGTTTCCCAGCAGAACATTGCCCAAAGCATCACACTGCCTCCGCTGGCTTGCCTTCTTCCCATAGTGCATCCTGGTGCCATGTGTTCCCCAGGTAAGCGACGCACACGGCCATCCACGTGATGTAAAAGAAAACGTGATTCATCAGACCAGGCCACCTTCTTCCATTAATCCGTGGTCCAGTTCTGATGCTCACGTGGCCACTGTTGGCGCTTTCGGTGGTGGACAGGGGTCAGCATGGTCACCCTGAGTTGGTCTGCAGCTATGCAGCCCCATACGCAACAAACTAATATATCCCACCCACTAACAGACGTGATGAAGAGATAATTAGTGTTAATCACTTCACCCAGGGGCGCCGCTAGCAATTTTGGGCCCTATGAAAGAAAATGATTTTGGGTCCTCTACCGCACCAATCTAGCTATCCAAAATCTTTGTCTGCTATGTAATAATACTGACCAATTAAGCTCCGCTCGCTCAACCCAGAATGCCCCAATTGGCTGATGAAACATTGATTAAAATTAAGATAAAATTTATACAAAATGTAATTAACTTTAAAGAAAGGCTTTCTACTAAACAAAACTTGATGAAGCGGTCAAAAACATGTCTGACCCACTCCGTGTCTCCTGGCATTGCGCATCTTACGATGTGTCCTTTCTCACTCATGCTGTTCACTTTTCATAATCAACATAGATTGACAGATTGACAACATAGATAGATATAAAAAAATAACATTATAATATTTAAACATAAAAATAAAACGAAATACCTTTTCTTAATGGCTGCAACAATATAGTAGCCTACAGTACCGAAAAATTTCATGTCGGAGTGGGATTTGAGCAAATGTCGTTTTACCCGTGAGCGGTTCATGAGTGGAGCGTTTTGCTGGATTTTGCCGGAAATGCAGAAATAAGCCATAATTTTGTTATATTTGTAACTGTTTGGTAGATTATACATTTATAATTTCTATTACATTACTACTAGTACTGTTACTACTAATAAAACCAATCTCTGGGGGCCCCAAAAGTGCGTGGGCCCTTAGAATCGTCCCAACTTTCCCCCCCTTAGCAGCGCCCCTAACTTCACCTATGTTATGCCTGATCTGTGTATATTAATATAGTTATCATTAATTTTAGATTTATTATTTATTAATGACTATTATTCAATATAGGGGTCCAACAAAAAACTAAAACCACTACTTTGATGCTTCTATTTAAATTTTTGTAATTTAATACAGATGTTTATTACAGTAGTAGTTTTTAGAAACATATTAAATGTTATGATTAGTATTAATAATAATAATAATAATGTGATTAATTATGAATTGATATGATTTATTTATAAATTGATAATATAATAATAATTCATGGTAAAATACAAAACATGCTACGTTTAGAGAGACAAGTCACTCACCAGAAAAGAGATCACCAGTCACATTGGCATCAGGCAAAGGTGAGGGCCCGCGCGAGACAGCGGGAAGATCTTCCAGACCAAGCCAAGGCAAAAAGAGGAAGTGGAGGACGAAATTTAAGAGAAGAGAAATCAATAAGGAGCAGAAACTCGTAAATAACACAGAGTCGTGCTTTTGAGGGTGCAAAACATGCACAAGTCCACGTTCCACTATGAGGACAAACCAAGACGGAGTGGGGCAAAAAACAGATGAGAAAGAAGAAAGGTGAGACTAGAAGAGACGAGACGAGACGTTCAAAAGAAGTATGGGAATCAACTCCTGTACCTGCACCAAATAGGTCTACGCTAGGAGTGGTTGCTTTGGGCTCTGTGGAGGAGCTTTGCTCAGGCATAGAATCAAACATATCTATAAACAAGGACACACATTTGCATTACGCTTCTAGTCAGTGCATAACATGATAGCTTCAAGTGAAAGAGAGAGAGAGGAAACACCATTTAGACGAGAAAACATTTTGCTTAGCTTGCTTTTTTCCATAATCACTCTGAACAAGTAACACAAAAGACAATTTAATCAAGTCTGCAAATGTCAATGCAAGCCGCAGCATTCAGATTATGGTCAAAAAGCTAGAAAATGACTGCAGGACAAATGTGGTAACTGCAAATCCTGGATTTTGACAGATTGCAGTGCAATTTTAGAGGCCAAATGTGAATCAGGGACATTGACCACCCCTCTTGATGTACAATTATATATATATATAGTTTATATAGCTTATACATAACAATTGATATTTACAATTATAGCAATAGTATTATATTATGTTTTACAGATATTTATAATATTTACACTACCGTTCAAAGGTTTGTGTATGGTAAGATTTCTTATGCTCACCAAGGCTAAATTTATTTGATCAAAAATACAGTAAAAACAGTAATATTATGAAGTATTATTACAATTTAAAATAACTGCTTTATATTTGAATATATTTTCAAATGTAATTTATTCCTGTGATTGCAAAGCTGAATTTTCAGCATCATTACTTCAGTCTTCAGTGTCACATGATCCTTTGCTGATTTGATGCTCAAGAAACATTTCTTTTATTATCAATGTTGAAAAAAGTTGTGCTGCTTAATATTTTTCTAACCAGTGAACCAGTGATTTTTTTTTTGTATTCTTTGATGAATTTCAACCGAACAGCATTTATTTAAAATAAAAAATGTGTTGTAACATTATGAATGTCTTTACTGTGACTTTTGATCACTTAAATGCATCCTTGCTGACTAAAATTTTTTTTTTTTTTTTTTTTAATGTACGTTTATATTAATGTTTCCAATTATCGTGTATTCCTCTGAACTGAAAAGGTGGTTAAGGTCATGATTCACAAACCAGAATGACCAAAAAATAAAATAGAAATCTAAATGAGAGAAATAAAACAAAGAGAATCTTAATAATGTTGGGGAACTAGCTTAGCAAGTTAATATTGTCATAATGCAGAGTAAAGCAAGACAGAAGCAGAATTACAGCAGGAATATTACCACTAAACAGGTCTAGTGTTGGCGGGGCCACAGGCTCAGCTGTAGCAGATGCTGTGGTGGTGGCAGTAGCGGTGGGAGGAGAGGGGACAGCAGGGGCCGCAGTTGGCGAGATGCTCGGCTCGGCGCTGGTAGGGGACGCTGCGGCAGCGACACTATCTACCGGCTTCATGGCAAAGAGGTCCAGCTCTGGGGCAAGGCTTGAGCTCCCCTCGGATGTGGCCCAGGGGTCTTTATTAGGGAGGGGTGGGGGGTGAAAATGGAGTGGGGAAGGTTTGTTACATAACAAACACTGCAAATGAAGAAGAAACACACTGAAAGCTCATAACTTCAGCAGCACTGAAGTCAAGGAGAGAGAGAGAGAGAGGTGATGGATTTTACCTTAAAAAGCACACTTTAAGACACCATTAACTTTAGTACTGCAACCACCAGACTAATTAAAAAGCAGTTAAAACTGTCACGTTTGGTTTTGGGTTTTTGTTCACGTTTATGTTTTCATGTCTTTTATCTTGTCGTTTTCCTAGTCAAGGGCTGTGCCCGAAATCACCCCTTAAATGGGTCTCTATATGAGTGGACAGCCATTTGTAGTGGCGTCCGAAACCATAATGGACATTATTGAGTGCACTCATTCAATCCCATAATGCACCGCAATAATGAGTATACAACTGATGTACACTCAATGGCTAGGTAATTCCCTATAATGCACTGTGACGTATTTGACCAGAAGATGGCGCCTGCAGGTGAATCCTCCATCCATCCATTTTCTAAACTGCTGAACCAATGTGGGTACAGCATAATTTCATACAGGTATAAATACTTTTTTAATTGATTATTACATTTAGTTAGAGTTCAAGATAAATCTTTTCGCCAAGTTTCAAATGATTATTATACAGCAAGCACAAACTACGCAAAAGCAGCAGCCCTTCCGGCACACTCTGTGTCTGAATTTGCTCAATCGCTTTCATTCACTTCTTCAAGTGGACTATATTAATGGAGTAATATAGGGAATAGTGAATGGGGTATAGGGGGCGATTTCGAACACAGCCAAGGTTCCTGGTTTTGTCACGTGATTCCTTTGCTCCTCATGTGGTCTTGCCATGTGCTTCCCTTGTCATGTTATGAGTCACGTTCTGATTGGTTGTTTCGGTCATGGGTTTCTCAGTTCTGTTTCTCATTGGTTCATTGGTTGATTTCAGGTGTGTCTTTGTTTAGTCATTAGTCTTTAGGCTTGTTCGACTTCATACAGTGCCACACAGACCGATCGGCGGCTGACTTGAAGCACTTGAGCGCATGCCGGTTAGAAATTTTGTCCGACTTGACTTGAGGCAGCGCCGACGCCACGTGACTGTGACGTGTGTCAACAAAGTGCCGCGAGAGCGATTCGGTGCATTTTGCGCAGCTTCTCCCGAGCGGCAGCACGAGCTCTGATGACGACACACAGCTGTTCCACGACTGGCCGGATTCACCGCATGACAGCGATCACGTGTGTTTCGTGTTTATTCTAAAACCTTCAGTGCCGTATTAAGCACTGCATAAAGTATTGAATGAAAATGTCTCTGAAACATCTGTGTATTTGACAAATATTGCATTTATTTGACTTCACCTGTGATAAAGCATGCAAACATAGCGAGAGCGTCACTATACGGGAAGCAAAAAGTGTCCGACTTCACGTTTCCGTTTGCAGCTCCTCCCCGCCTGCATGCAAACATAGCGAGAGCGTCACTATACGGGAAGCAAAAAGTGTCCGACTTCACGTTTCCGTTTGCAGCTCCTCCCCGCCTCACCGATCGGTTGCATCCAGCCGCAGCCAATATCGAACACACCTTTTGTGTATATACAACCCTCATGTAACCTGTTACTATTGTCTCTTGTCTAGCTTTGTTTGTTTGTGTAACCACTGTTGGTGAGATTTGTCAGGTCAGGGGCCTATACCATGAAGCTGGTTTAGCTGGCTAGCCAGATATGTTTAAGCTTAGTTTGTGCCAATCCTGGGTTTTAGGTACCATTAAAGTGGTTTGGCTTTTAGCAGTGTTCATCTCCATAGTAACTTACGCTCCACGGCTAACCTGCTCCAGGGCAGGTTATGTTCTGGATAAGAGATCTCAAACTGAAATTAGACCAATCAGCTGTGAGCAAATTGACACACCTCTGATGCAATAAAGTCACTCCCCCTTTTTCTACTCCAAATTAAAGTCACTACATGGCAAATGGTTTTTAAAGATTATAGTGTCTGGCTTTTAATAATGCTTATTTATTATAATAATAATTTTTAATGACTTAGATATCATTTATGTAATTATTATACCCTTAATCAATTACACATGTATCATATTAGTTAATCAATCATTAATAGGCACATAGTTAAAATTAATATAAATAGCCTGTATAAAGGTCATACAAATAAGCTTTAAAATCAATATATAAACCTATAAAAATTACAACATGTGAGCTTAAATGTTCAATTATCTCTATATATCAACTAAACTAACTTCATAACTTTTACTTGCACTGACTAAGTAAGATTTTTCTTAAAGTTGTCCACTTTCATAGACAGCTCTTTTCTTCTTACTGTGTAAATTTGTTTATTTAAATTCATATTTTTCAATCATGTAATATTCTGCAGAAGAGAGAAATCAATTTCGCTGCTTCTCTCGCGAGAAGTAGATGTCAGTTTCACTGATCCACAGTGTATTCACTACTGATGTCACAGCTAAACTCCTAAACTCAGGATCAAAGCCTGAGTTGACAGAGAAAGCTGATGATCAGCATCATGGGACCAACAAAGCCTGAATAGATTGGTTTGGTTTTGTCAACTCGAAACTAATCCTGTAACCCTGAGTTTGTTAAACTACCATCATGGTACAGGCCCCAGGTCTATGTTCAAGTTTGTTTATGTTTAAACCAAGTTCAAGTCTAAAGGCCTGATATCTATATTAGCGTCCAAACCAGCGGACGCTAATTCTAAGCGTGTGCTTGTCTGCCACTTTAAATGCTGGAGCTCTTTAAAGCAGGATGGATTCTGATTGGCTGTCAATGTTTTTATCGTTCATCAGCTGGATAAAATCACTCTGAAAGTGATTCCAACTATATTGTTTCTCTATATCGTTATAGCTGTGGTGTGAACTCTGCTATTCTTTAATATTGAGAACGATTTTTAGAACTTTATTTTTATCGTTATCTTAGTTATCGTCCTTGGTGTGAACTGGCCTTATGTCAAGTGCTCTAGTTCATGTCATGGTTTTGTTTTGTATTCTTTTTCAATAAACTGCACATGGGTTGGCTTTCAACTCGCCTTTAGTGGACTTGTGTTACAAAAACACAATAAAAATGTTTATGTTTTAATTTGTTTTGTATAATACATACCACAAGATGCTTGCTGTCTATAGATATATCATTAGTCATAATA
Organism: Gobio gobio; assembly: GCF_949357685.1. Taxonomy (NCBI): domain Eukaryota; kingdom Metazoa; phylum Chordata; class Actinopteri; order Cypriniformes; family Gobionidae; genus Gobio; species Gobio gobio. Next base: position 33,846,556 of record NC_137108.1, read on the forward strand.
TATGCCATATTTGAGGTGGTCAAAAACAAGGAAGTACAGTCTGGATGTCAAAAGTTGCAGATTTTTAAGGTCCTAGCAGTAATGTGGAAGCACAGCTAAGATATTTATTACTTATTTATTTCGATAGTTCACTTTAGACATGCTACTAACTATAAGTAACTTTGCAACAACATGTCAACTACTAGTCATTAGAGTATTAGAAGTCTCTCTGTTTAGTATCTGCTAACACATTTCGATAGACCCCCAACAGAGAACAGACATTCTATTGACTATTAGTAACTTTGTAGCACTTTATTTTACAGTCATGTTCCCCATGAACATACTTGAGTACTTACTTACTAGAGTAATAGAGTACTTACTAGAGTAATGACACTAACTGGGTAGTAACTAGGTACTAAGCCTGAACCTACCCCTAAACCTAACCATAACCCATGTAGTTACCTCGTATTACCCAGTAATTTCTTAGGTAAGTATACTGTACACGAAGTGCACGTAGTGTAAAATAAAGTGCAACCAGTAACTTTGCATGTACATGTCCACTTATTCTAACACTAACCCTTTTTTTGACAACAGCCACATGCTAAGAAGCAAGAACAAGATCTGCTGTATGTCGTTCATTGTTGTTTACTGCGTCGCTTTCTTCTTCGTGCGAGAATGACGTTGATCGCTACACCATGCCTATCATTAGGGTAGTGTTGGAGGTGGAAAAACAAGCCAGATCAGGGTTTAAGGTCACAAATCGTACTGTACTGAACCGTACCGCTTGGTGGAAACGAGCCATAATGAGAGTTAGTTGATAAGTGGTTGTTGCAAATTAAAGAGAATTAGTTGAAGTAGTTGCAAAGTATTAGAATTTCTAAAGTGGATTATCAAAATAAAGTGTAACACTAAGTTACAATAAAAAACAAATATAAGGTAAGGTAAGGTAAGGTAGATATAGAGTAACTCTGTTCATGTTCTGTGACACCGTAGCTGCATTATGTAAATACAACCACTAAGCTTTTGCTCTTCGAACTTCAAGAAAATAAAAGTTTAGGTTGTTAGAATGAATCACTGATACTGAAAATATAAGCTGGAAGGGAAATGAAAAGAAGTTGAATTATTAGTAAAGTTAACATAGCAGAAAGTAAAGGCAAAAATCATTTTCTGAAGGATTTTGTTTTGTTTTTAAAACATCTAAACATCCTTAAAACAACATATATTTACTTGAGAAGCAACACAACATACATTATTAATACGTATCTTCAGAGAATATATCTTGAATTATGTATAATACATGTTTTGTTAATATTTGTTTTTAAACCAGAAAAAAACGATATGCCAAAGGTTTAAGAAAAATAAGCAAGTTGTATAACCTACAGTTTCTTTTAATGTTTTAAGGATGTGTACATCATTTTACTGCAAAACAAGACCAAAATAATGATTAAAAATGATTTTTTTTTTTTTTTGCAAAGTAAGGAGAGAAATTATCAATTGAGCCTGCAGAGAATGGTGTATGTGCTCAGGCAGATCATTAACAAAATGAGTTTGCTGTATCGTGTGGGCAAAAGCAGGGTTAATAACTGAAACAATACAAACAAAAACCGCATTGCATGCACTCTCTCTCACACAAACACACAGACTGCTGACCATAGCAGTTGTTAAACTTCATGTTTCCATTCAAGCTTGCAACTATATTACATAGAAACCTTTTATATCAATCCATACATAAACACACACACACACACACACACACACACACACACACACACACACACGAATAAAGAGCAGGGTGCTAAAGGATCTTGTGTATGGATGAACACCCACCAGATCCGGCACATGCATCGGCAGCAGCTGCTGGAGCCACACCCTCGCTCGGACCATCACCTGGGGAGGGCGCAAACGCATCTGGGCCGAACCAGACCAACAAAACCCAACAGAGAAAAAGAAACGGGGATGAAAAGATTCTACAAGTGAACAGAAACACTCTATACAACCCAAATGGCAGTAAAATAGGCCATTCTGGGCTGTATACAGTTTATTTCAGAGTGTCCACACACACACACACACTGAGGGAAATGAGTCAGCCTGCGTGAAACATCCTGTCAATGCCGTTGAGTAAAAAGTGTTTGGCTTTGACAGCATTGCTTCTGTTAACTAAAGCCAAGCCGGTGATGAGCACTGTGGCATTTGATATTTCAAACCCCATCAAGACCTGCACGACTTGTTTTTGTGATGACCAGGTAAGAATTAATTCATTTATTAACCGAGCGCAAAAAAAAAAGCTTGGGTTATCTTTAAACCGACTGTTGATTTAATTAGAGGACTATCAAATCAACAGTCTGCACAGTTTTGTACGAAACATGGTGTCAGTTACTGGAAGGGTTGCCAACGTCCATAAATGTATGCCATTCATACACGCACACACACATTAACATACGCATCCATTCTCACGTTTGAAAAACTTTTTTCTTTTTATATACATCAGTTTTGAAGTTATGTGTATCGATATGATGTTTTGATTTATTGATTTTATTGTTTTTTCTTGTTAAAAAAAGGTGCTGTTTGTAATGGGTCTAAGGAAAGACGTCCACAGTTTCCGCTGATGACACTGGAGCTTTCTATTCCTATGGGAATAGCCCTATAGTCGTGTAACCTTGTGAGATGTGAAAAACAAACTTTTTCAACTTGAAATTGAGCGGGTTTTTTTTATTTAAAGTTGTTTTGTTTTTTTTGTTTCTTTTATCTATGCAAACTTGTTCTGTTTTTCATTTTGTTTCATTCTTTAAATTAATTTGAGCAGTTATCTGGTTTCCTACCTGTGTAGATGTTTTGTTTTCTCTGCTCATATGTAACTGGTGGCTTTTAGAGCTATCTGGGAACAATTTAAATTTGACTTTTTTTTTTTACTGTCTGGCGCCCGAATCAATAAAAAAAAAAAAAAGACAAATAATTTTGCCAGCGGGTGTACCACCGTTACAAGTTATCACTATAGTAACTACATGTAATGTGTAACAAAGGCACTAAAATAAAGTGTTACTGACTTTTGTTTGTACAAAAGGGTTAACAATTCAGAATAGAATGGAAAAATAAACGTAATCTGTGTCTAATTTTGTATGAAACTTTAATAGACATGAATAGCTGCATTGATAGTTAACTGAAATTAAAACATACGTGAAATGCATTTTAGTATGTATTTTTTTTATATATACAAACGTTGGCAACCCTAATTATTAAAAATATATAATTTATTAAATAAAATAAAAATAAACCACTTTTAGCATTTCAATTCCATACTCAATGTGTAATTGGTTGCTTAACTCCAAATTTAAAAACATTACTATCACATTTCTGCTGGCAAAGGGGAGCTAGACTTTGCATGGCATGAAATTTGACAGTTCAAGGTGATCTGATGTCTCTTATTTGCTGTTGACCTTGTATAATCGGGGCTGTACTGAAATGTCTGCTGTAAGTGATCTCAAGTGAGCTAATCCTTAACTGGTAGGCCTAATACTTCTGTTCTTTTCTCCCTTGGATTAATCCTATCTGCTTGTATTGTTCTATTTTGGATAAAAGCGTCTATCATGAATAAATATGGTCCAATAATGCAGTGACCTAATTATCTTCTACCTACACAAAACAAAAGTGACTTTGTGCCACATATTGGAAAAGCCATGACAAAAATGGCAGATTATGTTTGCCAATAAGGCAAAAAGCATTTACTTAAATATTAAGTAATTGACAAGGTACTGTACCTTCATGAAAAGCCATCACGTGTCTTCAAACAATACCAGTAACAATCCATGTACCCAAACCAAGCATTTACCAAAAAGTGATTCACAAAACAACCGATGAACTCCCATTCTTCCCGGATAGTTAAACCTGGAGATGACCTGACTGACCTCCAAACAGATCCATGTCTGAGACGGTGGCAGCAGGGGCAGGCACTGGCAGCGAGGCAGCAGCTGCTGGTTCGGTAGCAGAGGGAACTGCCTCAGAGAGCGGAGCTTCAGAGCTAGCGGCAGCAGGAGCAGCCAGAGAGTCTGGAACCCAGCCACAGCCAAGCCACAACCAAACCAAAGCATTCAGAAAGACAGAGGAGGAGAGAGAGGCAAGGAAGGGATGAAGACAGGATGAAAGAAAGCTCAGATGAGTTTTTGTGTGGAGAGATTTTAGCAAAATGACTTCATAAAGCTGGATCAAAAAAAAGAATGCAGATTTGGACAGTAATAAGTTTGTTCAGAACGTTCCTGGTAGACAAGGCGCATGGGTGTCCTGCCCATTCAAACCTGATTAATGATTAGGTTGCTAAATTATTATAGGAAAACTAAATAAAATAATGTTGAATTTTTTATGATATATTTTAAGTCTCAAATCCTGGATAGAACACTTTTGTATATGCAATCTAAAAATCATCTCTACTCACCCTCACCAAGCAGATCTGACACCAAAGCCAAAAAACAGCCAGAAGGAAAAGGGAATGGAGTGAGGAAGCAAAGAAGAAGATTGTGTTAGATGAAAACAGATTTTTGATCTCTCCCTGGATCAGCTGATCCCACAATTTTTCTTTCTAAAGAAACTGCAGCTTACAACTGGGACTTGACAAGCTTGGGCAGAAAAGCAGAGAGGGAAAGACATTTCCAATTAGTCTGTCATTAGAATGTCCACTCAATATATATTCCCCTAATTGGCCTAATTTGAGTAGAAAATGGTTCATGCAGTGCAGCTCAATAGACTAACTAGTATATAGTGGAGATATAAATGATGAACACTGATAATAACCTCCAGTTTTTTAGTCTCTGTAACAATAAATGCTAGAGTTTGCACAACCTTAAACAGAAATGTGATCAGTTTACCTGCCCTGGTAAAACAATATCAAAGAATGTCATAAAAAAAACAACAACCCAAAAACACTCTTCAATTCAGTGGCGATTGCTGGTGAACATGGCTTATAGCAACAAAAGGACATGACATCAGCTCACCTCCCCATGATGCTGTGGGAGCCGCTGAAGCCCCTGCGGTTGGAGCCAACAGATCAAAATCCACAAGATCATTAAAGCCGCTACTATAGACAGAAAAACACAAGAGAGAGTAATTAATATACAGTAAGGGCATATCACAGAGGGTTGTGTTTTATTATAATAAGACAACTCACTTGATGGTGGTTGTAGCCGGTGCCGCTTTTGCAGGCTCTGCTGCAGTGGTCTCAGTTAAAGAGGCTGCTGCAGCTGTGGGCTCTGCCGTTTTGGAAGGGGTACCAGCAGGCGTTCCATTACTTGTTGGAGATCCTTTCTATATGTGACATGTCGGATTTACCATTTATTTAATTCAATACAATAATATGAATTATGTCTTATAATACTGTATAGTATTATAGAGAATTCTATACGGTACTGTTCAAAAGTTTGGGGTCAATACACTTTTTTAAAAGAGATTAATATTTAGTACTACGTTTAATTGATCAAAAATGAATGTAAATTCCATTTTTAAAAAAACGTTCTTTTCATCACAGAATCCTGAAAGAACATGTATCACAGATTCTACATTGATAATAATAAAAATAAATGTTTCTAAAGCGCCAAATCAGCAAATTAGTGACAGGAGTAAAGGCTGCTGAACATTCAGCATTTCTATCACAGTAATTGTGATTAGAAAGACAGTTTGTTTTGATTCATTTAAATTGTAATAATATTTCACAATATTACTGTTTTTACTGTATTTAATCAATTAAATGCAGCCTTGGTTGGCATAAGAGACTGCTTTTATAAATATTAAAAAATCGTACTAACCCTAAACCTTTGAATGAAAGTATAATGCTGCATAATTCAATAGTAAAAAAGTTTCATATTACTTACCTTAGTAGGTGACCTAGTGGTAGGAAGTGTAAAGAATGTGAGAATGGCTTTTTAATTAACTTTGACAAAACATTATGCTCAAGAAGTTAAATAATGGAATTATAATTCATGAATCATTTCAAACAGCAAGCAGGAATTATGCACTAATGAAACACAGACGGTCTTATTGTCCTATAACTCAAATACATTTTTTGTAGGAAACGATCCAAAATAAATCCAAGTTATACAATCCTACAAATGACACTATTTATTTTAAATTCATATAATATCAACAGCTGGCATGCACTGGGGAATATGGGGTATTCAGTTATGATACAAGTCGTAATGAAGTCTACCAAATACAAAATCGATCAATTCATATTGAGCAATCGATCAATTCTAGGTTGGCACTGCTAGTACTGTATTTTAAGTTCAGCCCGGTTCAGCTTGTACAGAGTGAACTTAATTATAAAGCTGGGCAAAAAAATTATTCATTCTATAGAGAGAGGGAACTTTAGCATTTTAAAATGCTGAAACTTAAAACTAAAGTTCAACCATCGGTCTATAGAACTGTGAACACCACAATGACGACAACATCACCATTACAGTACAAAAATATAATTGTTTAAGTACAAGGGAATTCTGATAAACATTCTGTAGAAATACTTACTCATCACTGTTAACACAAGGAAAGGAGGGACAGTATTACTCTTTGTATAGATTTTATCAGCAGTAGAAAAGCTTCATCCATTCCAGATGAAGAAAAGAGACTTATTTTATTGCTTCATGTTATTCAGAAGACTTTAAACACTTACACTTTCTTCCCCTCGAGCGTGTTGAGATGCGTCTCCAGAGATTCCAGAAGACTCTCAGGGGCCTACAAAGCCACAATACAACGCATTGTTAAAGTGACCTACCACTCAGGACACAATGTTTCAGACTACAAAAGACAAAGTCAAGTTGCTAACAGTGAGTAAAGACAAGCAGAGGACAAAATATACTAGAAAAGTACTATAACAGAGTTTATATCGAGTTAATACACTTATTTAAGTAAGTAAAGAATTATCCCTGCATGCATGCTGGTTTGGATACAGAGTACAATGCTTTAGTCCATGGTCCCAGTGGGGCCCACAATGCACTGCAGCATGCGTTCACTCATGCATTCAAGCACAACAGAGATTCAGAGCACATTATTGGTTAGATAATGCCACATAATCGCAGGTGGGTGTATCTCATGGGTAAAAATGTCATGCAGTTACAGCTAAATAGGCCAAACAAATCATATATATTAAAATAATAACCTGGTCCATTTTTGTGTTTAATTCATGAATAAGAGCTAAATAAAAAGCCTTGGGTCTAGGCCAGGGTAATATGATATGATAGGAGCATCTATTGATTGTCTAGGTCTTGTCAAAATACACACATCTAATAAACATACATGACATCTAATGCCACAAACCCTTTACAACTCTCAAATCTTGATTATTAAATATTGTTTGATCAGGCCTGGAAAAATATCATCATTAATATCATAAATTCAACTACCTATCAGGTACAGATAGAGTGGGGCGCCTTGTCAGATCTGGTGACCCTGATGTCTGTAGCTGTTCACATAATACATCATTTTGTAATATCTGTACAAAATAATAATAATGTATATTAACAACAAATGTGTTACTGTATTTGATGCATAAACAACAATCAGAGTAATAAAACAAACAGAAAAATATTACAATAGCTTAACTTGTGCGCAAAATTTTTATTTTTTGCATTGAGAGATTTATCAGTAAATGTGTTTCCGTTTTATATGAATGTCTTATCAGATAATTGAGCACACAAGTTTGTTACCGGTATGTGCATATTTAGAATGTGAATGAGGCTATTTACACTAACTCCGCCCACTGACGTCTGGTTGTGGAAGGCTCTAGATTGTAAACAGTAGCGAAATTTTAGGGGTAAGGTGCGTGGCAGAGAGTTTTGTCGCAAATCGACCCGAGTTCGAATCTGCATTTGCTAACCTGTTTTACAGCACCACTCACTTGATGCAGCATTTCAACAGACTCTCAGGCCACGCACATGATTATATTTCTGAAGGTCACTGATTTTTTACACAACACCAATTTTCAGTTACCTAAATGAGCAGTTTGATATATATATATAATATTAGTTTGATCAATATTAGGAAATATATATTACATCTAGATGCCACATTCGACCAATCAGAATAGAGTATTCCGAAGTATAATTACCATACATAATTCATACAATGATTCCAGCAGTGGAAGCTAAACCAATCCTTCATGGTAGCACTCTCAGAGACAATTACACTGGGGTCCTAGCAGACAGATTAGTGAGAAGTGCCTCTGAGAATTGAGGGTTCAGCTGAAGTGTTGGCGCAATACACTGATACACTAACCTCAGGCATACCTTCAACATCTCTCCCCTCCTTTCCCCATTCTCTCTGTCATACGCACGCTAACACAATTACACACACTGTCATAAATATTTACAAAGGAATAATGAAGATTAATTTACATACAATTAATCCATTAATTACCCTGTGCTCTATACCGAGCAGATAACAGTGATCCTTAAACAGTGTGTTAAACACAAATGTGTGTGCTGTGTCTCTATAGCTCCTGTAAGACATGAGAGCTTTTTTGTTGTGACACAAGTTAACAAAAAAATGGCAAAGCTGAAAAATTAGTGTTAAAGCATTTCTTTTGATTTCTAATTGCAGTGTGAGTGGGAAGGGTTGCATCAACACAGTTAAATGAACAGGAACGGGTCTCATATTTCTTCATAGCAGCTGTCTGCAATTTAATAATTCTGTTTGGTTGTGTAGATTGTGATTGCATGCACAACTGATCACTTAAGGATGCAACAAACTTGTAAAATGCAACTATTAAAGGATTTCAGTACAATTGAGTCCTTTAAATAGGGTCTAAGAGACTATCTAGGAATAAATTGTGTGACAACATTAATACGCCCTGTTAAATGTAATCACATTTCTTGAGCTTCACAGCTGTGCATCCCAGGCCAAAACCCAATTACAACCACTGCCAAATCCAGAACCCAGGCAGTCATGCACGTCTCCCTCCAGCACGTCCTGAGCTCCGTCGCTGATCCAGAGTATCTGAAGGCAACCATCCTGCCCTGACATCACGCACAGCATGCTTTCAGAGCAAGCCTCCCTGTTTCTGCCAGCATGAAAAACTCTCCTTATTTCATAACAGAGCTTCCACAACCGCAAAAAACATTAGAACCTTCTGTTTGCAAGCGTTGAAAGCTTGAATTTGGCGTTTTCCATGATTAGAACACAAAACAGGAGACTGAAACTTAAAAATTAAGTCGTTTTGTATTCTTTTCAATACAGGAGGTGGGCATTTTATGGGCAGTCATTTTTTTAATAATATTTATTAAAATATATTTTAATATTTTAAATGTTATTAAAATATATTAAAATAATATATTATATTATATTATATTATATTATATTATATTATATTATATTATATTATATTATATTATATATATTCTCAATGTACTTATAATGTACTTATGTAATGTAATATTATAATTTTAAATAATTGTTATATATATATATATATATATATATATATATATATATATATATATATATATATATATATATTCTCAATGTACTATATATATATGTTATAAAATAAATAATTTTAGATTTTATATTATTAATTATTTTTATTATTAATTATTAAATTATTATTTTAAACACTGAGCAATAAACAAATTCAAAATAGAAGCACAATGAGTAACATTCTGCAAGCATATTTAGACTAAATTAAGATGACACTCTGCAGGGGCTTTGCTTTGTAGTGATGAACATACATTTCTATTGATTTGAAAATAATATTTGTTTTATTTATTTTTTGGGTTGAATGGTTGAAAGCTGACGAACATACATTTCTATTGATTTTAAAATAATATTTGTTTTATTTATTTTTTGGGTTGAAGGGTTGAAAGCTGGACAGAGACTGTCAACACAACTATACTTGCAAAATAAATAAATAAATAAATAAAATTACTATAAAAATAAAAAGAATTTAAAAAAATGTCCAAATATTCCATCCTGGGTGTCACAAATTTAAGGAATGTAAAAAAAATTGTAATATAGGGAAAATCACGTTAACAAGCTTGTAAACAGAAGGCAAAAATCACCAAAATCATAATAGCAAAAGAAAAATAAGCTATTTGGCTACCAAAGTGTTTCATATTCATGGAAAGTGCAAGTTATTTTCATATTTTGCTCATCCAAAAGGGAGGTACTACTCAGTTCATTAATCCATTAGAGAGAAATTTACTGAAATTCCCAAAATTGTCAGACGTCTTTAAATAGTTTTTATGCTATTTGTTTTCGCTCAACATATTAAATGGGTCTTAATGATTGTGGAAACTCTATTCTTGGCGATTCTTCACTGGGATGCAAATGTGGCTGCAGCTTAAGTTCTTGTCTCAGACAGCAAGCATTGCTGCTACTACGCTCATGATCTCTCAGTCGCATCCAAGTTCACTCTGAAATGAGATTTTGTGTGCAGTTTATTTAATGAGCACTAATGAGGACTGGCTTTTGCTCTCTCCTCATCTGCAGGATTTCCCAAAGTGCAAAGCACCACACACTACTCACACTCTCAGCCTGTGTGATCAATCTGCACCGCTGAAATAAGAAGACAGGTACAGAATCTGTCAATCAGCCGGGGGGCACAGGACAGGATGGATCCATGGAACACGCACCCTTCTGACAAATGCCCCATCATGAGAGAACAATGACCACTTATATGTAGCGCATGGATGTCTATGACTGGCCCAATGGAAAGGGTAACAACCTCTCAATTGTCTAAAACTGCTGGGATTTCTCGGATTTGACACATGCAACACATGTTAAGACAACACTGACGTGCATTGTTAGTACTGATGTGGAGAGTGTTGGCATCATGAGGAATGGAACAAAAAGGCGGGAAATGCAACTTAAAAAAAGCCTTACCTGCGTCAGTTCAGGAATATCGTTTTTGTCAATTCCCACTTGCTGTTGGGCAAAAAGGAGATTATATGACATAACCTATGAACCACAAATGCAAGTTTCACTGAACATTTTATAAGTACAAAAAAATACATGGTTTACCTCAGCAATTTTGAGGAACTCTGAGACTCTGGTCATTCGTGTCAAGAATCTTTTATAGATTTCCAATGCGTCTTTGCATTGTCCTTTCTTCATCTGGAAAAATTTCTCTAAAAATGAAATTATAGTAAGTCATATAGTTGTGTAAAATCTTGCACTGTTAATATGCCACATAACATCACTAAACTTTAAAAAAAGACTTGCCTAAAAGATTAATGATGCCATCATTATAGCAGGCGTACAACTTGATCAGATCCTTGAAGAGCAACAGGAAGGCAGCATTGATCACCCCGTTTACAAGATCTTTTGGATGAACCTGAAACAATGAAGCAAGAGAATAAGAATGAAAGGTACACTCTTAAAAATAAAGGTTCCAAAGGTGGGTTTTACCAGCAATGTCATTAAAGAACAGTTTTTGGTTACTTAAAGAACCTTTCAGTCAACAGTTTTTAAGAACCTTTTTTTTCTTATCTAAAGAACCTTATTCCACTATAAAGTACCTTTTGTAGTGGAAAGGTTCCATGGATGTTAAAGGTGCTTCATGGAACCATCAATGCCAATAAAGAACCTTTATTTTTAAGAGTGCAAGTCAAAGAAATGAATGTTTCTACAAGCTTCTATTCAGTTGTCTTACAGCAAAATGCTTTAGTGAATATAAAATGCAAACTGTATTACATTTTAAATTCACAGATTTGTATCTTGCAAAGGTTTGTCCTAACTAGGCGTGATGCGAGTCAAGTTTGAAACCCATGTAACAGCATCAGGTGTTAATACAGCCTGTGTTGATGACAGTAAGCAGACTCACGTCAAACTCCAGCAGAGCATCGATCTGACTCTGCAGCGTGGGCATGCCTTTCAAGAGCTTGTCAGGAGACATTGTTCTCATCACACCATCAGCACTGAGAAACACACACACACACACATTCACATGGGATTCATGGTAAAAAAAGGACATGTCACTTGTAAGTGAATATAATCCAGAATAAGGTATAACAACAATTCTTGAGTTAAATGTTAAGCACCCTTACTGTAATTTTTGTAGGCCATGGAACATAGGCACATTGATGTGCATGCTTTGGGACTGTCCAAAATGTGTGGGATATAGAGCTAGATGTTTTGTACAATGTCACTAGGATACATTTTCCCAAGCATCCTGTTCTTTTATTGTTGAATGCTAATTCTCAAAGTCCTCTGAGTGAGAAGGACCGGAAATTTTGGCTAGCTGCCATGAATGTTACAAAGAAGATATTAGTTCAACATTGGAGTTTTTGGACAATGTGTATGTTGTATGTATATAGGGCTGTCAAAAGATTAATCGCGATTAATCTCATCCAAAATAAAAGTTTGTGTTTACATAATATATGTGTGTGTACTGTGTATAATTATTATTTATATATAAAAACACACACAAGCATGTATATATTTAAGAAAAATGTATTATATTTATATAAAAAATATTTATATATATATATATATATATATATATATTTATATATATATATATATATATATATATATATATATATATATATATATATATATATATATATATATATATATATATATATATATATATATATTAGGGCTGTCAAAAGATTAATCGAGATTAATCACATCCAAAATAAAAGTTTGTGTTTACATAATATATTTGTGTGTACTCTGTATAATTATTATGTATATATAAATACAAACACATTCATGTATATATTTAAGAAATATTTGCATGTATGTACTGTATATACATTTATATAATTTATATTATATATAAATATATATATATATATATATATATATATATATATATATATATATATATATATATATATATATATATATATATATAAACACATGTATGGATAGTTGACATGAAATATATTTGGAAATTTAACATCTTTAAAAATTTGAACCTTTAAAAATTTATTTGTCATACCATATGAAAATGAGGCAGTGATTAAAAATTGTAAAAACGGTGACTACAGTACCTAAAATATATTGTCATTCATACATTCACATGTATTTAACCTAAAATTTTGATGAAAAAGTCATGAATAGGTTGGCATCTACCCATTTATAATAAGTAATAAAGCAAAGCCAGATAATTCCTTTTTCAGGGAGCATGAATACAAATTTCTTAGATAATTAATTACCATAAATATACCACTTTTAGTCTCTAATAATCAGATGTGTGTGTGTTTGAGTTGTTAGCCATGAGCTTCCATTGTGTTTGGGATGTCAGTCAATTTATATGCTGTAGCTTCTTCATTGTCTTTGCAATGAGACCTTGATCACCAACATACAGTAGGCAGCCTCTGTGTAATAGCCCACTTTACTTATCATAGGCCTTACACAAACACACGCACACACACAAGCTCACGCACACACACAATAGTTCCAAGGGAGAAAGGAACCTGGTGAAAATATGTGCTTTTCTACAGACGCATCACAAGGCTCTTTTCTGGGACTTGAGGTTGTCCTTGATTTCCCAGCATCCCACTCAAATCTGTTACTGCGCAGTAGTGTTAACTCAGGGTACAGCCATGTAGCAGAAGATTCATTTACCCTTTCTTCACTCGGCCAAAGTCGAAAGCCATCTGTCTGTATGCGAACGCCTTCTCGTTCAGATACCTGCTGTAGCGTCTTATAAACGTTGACATGTCATAGCCTGAAACATATATGCAGTGGGCATGAAAAAAAAAGTTGATTATATAAGAACTGTCAACATTTGTTAATTTAAGAGTAGTGCAATTAATTATAGCTCACATAACTTTTTATAGTGATCTAATGTCACACAAAAAGATTTTGATTGGCAGCTGCTGTCACGGCATGAAATATTACTTACCATGAGAGCCAGTTTTGTCCAAAAAATTACTAAGATTGAATAGGGTGTTCCTGGAGGCCAGGTACTGGATGAACCTCTGGGGAAAAAATACAAAAATGCAATCTTTTTCATGCGCATTAATTATTATATTTTCAGCATACATGGAATTATAATTCAGCTGTAAGACAAAAGGCTACAATTTCAATACTGCACACAATTAATAAAAAGGTCCAATCAGCACTTGCACAGAGATGCAGAGAGATGCATAAGAAATGCAGAACCACGTATGATTACTGCAGTTCAGAGAAAAAACTGAATTCATTGCTACCAAACCGATATCATCATCTCATGATTAATCACTCAGAACTCACATTTAAGCTTTGAGTGGGAGTGAGTGCAAAACTGGAAATAATGGCAGAGGCTTTATCAAGAAAGACCAGCACACCCACTGCAAATGAGCAGGGAACACAGCCTTCATTTACAAACACATTAATGCAGCTTGACACATTTAATGAAAAACAGTAGGCAAACAAGACTAGAGAAAACAGAAATGAGCAGCAAATAGGAAATCAAATGGAAATTATTCCCTAATGAAAATAATTAGAAAAAATGTACTGTATGGTTCAAAGCACAGAATGAATACTTAACTGGAAATAACTATTTTTTGTCTTGTTTTCAAGCAAAAGTCATTAAAAATAAACTAGGTAGCCTACTAACCCTGAACCTAAATCTAAACCTAACCTTAAAGGGTTAATTCACCTCAAAATGAAAATTCTGTCATGAATTACTCTCCCTCATGTCATTCCCAACCCTGTAGGCTTTCAGGGCCCAGAAAGGTAGTAAAAAAATCGTTAAAATAGTCCATGTGACTACAGTGGTTCAACCTTAATTTTATGAAGGTGCAAAAATAACACAAACATCTTTGGGCGCAAAAATAACGACAATTAAATTTTTTTCAACAATTTCGTTCTAGTCTGTGTCAGTTTCCGTGCAGCACTTTCGAGTTACGCCAGCCGATGCTGTTCACGTGAGCACCACGACTTATGTGTGTGCTGTATTTACAATGGAAACTGCGTTGGATACTGACCCAGACTAGAATGAAATTGTTGAATTTAAAAGTCGTTATTATATAATATTATACATTAAAATTAAAGTCGTTATTTTTGCGCCCAAAAAGTATTCTCATCACTTCATAAAATTAAGGTTGAACCACTGTAGTCACATGGACTATTTTAACAAGGCCCTTTCTGGGCCTTGAAAGTGGTAATTAAATAGCTGACTATGGAGTGGCCTGAGAGCTCTCAGATTTCATCAAAAATATCTTCATTTGTGTTCCCAAGACGAACGAAGGTCTTATGGGTTTGGAACGACATGAGGGTGATTTTCATTTTTGGGTGAACTATCCCTTTAACCCATGTAGTTACCTTATATTACCAATACTTTCTTGGGTAACTACACTGTAAGCACATGTAAGTACATGTGCTGTAAAATAAAGTATAACCCAAACTATTTGCCCAAAAGGTAAGAAACACATGTTTAGTTTAAGATACTGTCTATTGAGATCTTAATAAATCTTAATATTATCTTAATATATATTCTTTATAGACAAGTTCCCCTTCATGGGAACTCAAGCTGCGTCACCGCTTTGGGAACGCCCCTGCGTGATTGTGTCGTGAAGCACGTATGTCATCAGTCCAATAGAGAGACGGAACATCATAGACGGGTGACGTCATCGAACGGAAAGTATAAAGCAACCCCGGAAACACACGCCCACAGCTTCTGTTGTCTTCAGCAAGCGCTCTGTGTCATATTGTCATATTGTCAGCTCTGTGTTTTGTGTCTGAGTTCAGACTTTCTTGTTTTCTACCAAAAAAGCATCCACACTGACTTATTGAGAGAGAATGGCGAGTGAACAGCATTTCGTTAGATGTGTTCCTCCCTGCTCACGTTACATCACGAGCGGGGATACACATCTAATGTGTGTTGTTTGCTTGGGTGAGCAGCACGCGCAGTCGGCACTCGAGGGAGCCGGCTGGGAGCATTGTGAGGCTTTGCCTTTGCGTGTGCTGCGATCCCGCTGGGCGCTCTTTGAGGAGGGCGTCCCGGTTCGTGCTCCCCGCGGCTCGGGTCCCGCTGTGGCTGAGGCTCAGCGGCGGCTTGAGACGTGGGGTTCGCAAATGGATCTGTCGGGTGGGTTTGAGACGGGCCCCGCCCTATCTCAGCGTGGAGAGGTGGAGAGGTGGAGAGGTGGTGGTACAGTGGGTTAAACCACTTAACTGATATGCAGAAGGTTGCTGGTTCGATCCCAGCGGTCACCACCAGTGTGTCCTTGAGCAAGGCACTTTACTCCACGTTGCTCCAGGGGGATTGTCCCTGTAATAAGTGCACTGTAAGTCGCTTTGGATAAAAGTGTCTGCCAAATGCATAAATGTAAATAAATGTAAATGTAAATCTTAGCCTTCTCCCGTCAGATCCGCGGCTGCTTCTCTGGGTTCGGGAGCCCGCGCTGCGGTTTCTCCCGCCCAGGTGGCAGCCTCGATGCTGCAGCTGTCATCCTCAGAGGAGGTTGATGTCTGCAGTATCGAGCAGGGGGTTGAAGATTCGCCACTTCAATCCCCCGCAAGTGAGGAGCTTGCAGAGTGGAGTCAAACTACACATTGATTGGCCAGCGCAGGATGTTAATCAGGAGCGCGCCGCTGTAAAAAGTCGGCTCGATGAGTGCTTCCTGCCTGCACGCTCTGCTCAGCCTCCGCGGCGGAGCCTTCCGTTCTTCACGGATCTCCACACCGAGGTGTAGAGATCGTGGAGGCGCCCCATGTCAGCGAGAGTTTTCAGTCCCCATACATCAGTGTATAGTAACATCGGGGGGCTGAAAAGACATGGGTATGGTTCGGTGCCGAGGGTGGAAGAGTGGCCCGACAGCGCCCGGAGCCTTAATGGTTGATGCCGATTCGGGAGAGAGATGGCTCGCAAGCGTTTGCGAGCCATCTCTCTCCCGAATCGGCATCAACCATTAAGGCTCCGTCGCTGCCCACTAAACTGCTCAGAGTGACATCAGCGTTAGTGGGCAAATCATACTCGCTTTCCAAGCTTTGGGGGCGTTTTTAATTACCCGTCTATTGCAGTCATCTCCCTCCGCCTCAGCCATCTTGATTGTTGTTGTTGTTATGACCCCGGAAGTAATTGAAACTTCACAACTTTATTGTCCAACTCAAGGCCAGTAAATAAACGGTGACATAATCGATTATGGCACTTTGCTGCATCGATGCTGAATCGTGCATGCCCCGCATTGCGATGCATCGCCGAATCGATTATTGTTGACACCACTAGTGGTCTCCTATATCAACCATCAAGGGGGTCTGAGGTCTCGTCAGTTGTACAAACTGGCGCGCTTTATTCTCCTTTGGTCCCAGGGGAAACTACTCTCAGTGAGAGCTATGTACATCCCTGGGCGGTTGAATGTGGAAGCAGACATCCTGTCGAGACAGGGGCCGAGGCCCGGGGAATGGAGACTTCACACCGAGGTGGTGGAGCTCCTTTGGGAGAAGTTCGGCAGGGCCCAAGTGGACCTGTTTGCGACACACAAGAACACCCATTGTCAACTGTGGTTCTCCCTAACGCCTCCAGCTCCTCTCGGACTGGACGCTATGGTGCAGGAGTGGCCGAGGCTGCCCCTGTACGCATTTCCCCCAATCGCTCTGCTTCCGGGAGTTCTAGAGAGAGTGCGCCGGGACGGGGCCCGTCTTCTGCTAGTAGCCCCGTACTGGCCGGGCCGAGTATGGTTCTCGGACATTGTGACTCTCCTCAACGGCTCTCCCCTGGAGATTCCGCTCAGGGAGGACCTTCTCTCTCAGGCGGGCGATGTCTTCGTACACCCTCGCCCAGAGTTGTGGAAGCTGTGGGCCTGGCCTCTGAGGGGGCCTGGTCTCTCAGCTGAGGTTGTGGAGACCATTCTACACTCTAGAGCTCCCTCCACGAGGAAACTGTATGCGCTTAAGTGGAGACTCTTTACCGTGTGGTGTAGAGAGCACCTGTGGGATCCAGTTAACTGCCCTGCGAGTGCGGTGCTGGAGTTCTTGCAGGAGAGATTCATCACTGGGTTAGCTCCCTCCACATTGAAGGTGTATGTGGCGGCCTTAGCTGCTTACCACACTTCTTTGGGTGGTGTTTCTTTGGGGCGACACCCGTTGGTAACTCGTTTCCTCCGTGGAACCTTGAGGTTAAGACCTGTTGTGCGCACCAGGGTGCCAGCCTGGGACTTGGCCATTGTGCTTCAAGGCCTTTCCGAGGCTCCCTTTGAGCGGCTTGAGGATGTTTCTGAGAAGTTTTGGACTCTTAAAACTATCTTTCTGCTTGCTATTGCTTCTTTGAAAAGAATTGGAGATTTACAAGCCCTTTCGGTGGCACCCTCGTGCTTGGAATTTGCTCCCGGTATGGCCAGGGCCTTCCTGTCTCCTATGCCGGGTTATGTTCCGAAGGTTCTCACTAATCCTGTGAGACCTATTGTACTTCAGGCTTTCTGTCCTCCGCCCTTCGTGACGTCAGACCAGGAAAGACTTATTCTGCTTTGCCCTGTTCATGCATTAGATACTTATGTCCACAGAGTGGAGGAGATCTGAACAGTTGTTTGTGTGTTACGGGTCACCCTCGAGAGGGGGACCCGTTTCTAAGCAGAGAATGAGCAAGTGGGTGGTTGAGGCCATTTCACTTGCTTATGTGGTGGCCAGGCAGCCTTCTCCTTTGGCTGTCCGTGCCCACTCTACTAGGAGTATGGCGGCCTCTCAGGCTCTTTTGGCAGGGGCTTCCCTGCAGGATGTTTGTGATGCGGCGGGTTGGTCCTTACCGCTCACTTTCGTCAGGTTCTATGAGCTAGATATTAACACTACTCCAGGGGCTCGGGTGCTCACTTCCTGAGTACACAGGCGGGCATCCAGCTCCTATGAGGGCGTGGTTAGTCTCGTTCCCAAAGCGGTGACGCAGCTCGAGTTCCCATGAATGGGAACGTCTCGGTTGCATCTGTAACCTTAGTTCCCTGAGTAGGGAACGAGACGCTGCGCACCCTGCCATACTCCCTGCATACCCGCGAGTGCCTTGCTTCATCCTTTTACAGAAGCTGTGGGAGTGTGTTTCCAGGAATGCTTTATACTTTCCGGTCGATGACGTCACCCGTCTATGATGTTCCGTCTCTCTATTGGACTGATGACATATGTGCTTCACGACGCAATCACGCAGGGACGTTCCCAAAGTGGTGATGCAGCGTCTCGTTCCCTACTCAGGGAACTAAGGTTACAGATGTAACCGAGACATTTTATTATCTGATGTAATTTCTCAAGTCTCAATTTCTCAATCTCAAGTCTTGATTATATATGTTTTACTAAAAAACAAGACAAAACTACTGATCAAACAAAGCAATTTGTGCATGTTTGGTTCATGAATTCTGACCTACATATAAATATATTTATATTTTCAATTAAAACTATGAAGGTAAAGGTATATATTATATGATTTGTTTATTTTATTCTTTTCAAGGTGATTTTTGGAGGGTTCAACTAAAACACAAATCAAATCTATCCCAGCATTCATGCCTTTTCAGTTCTGCCAGTCAAGAGTTTAACTGATAAGTCAACTGATCAATACAGAAGCTTTCGGGGAGATGAAGCTATATAATGTACCTAACAGTCAGGTCAGTTAGGTCAGACTACTAACCAGTTCAAATATCCATGTGTCAAGGTATACTTCCCTTGTGTATACATAGAAGCACAACGTCTGATGTTATAGAACACACAACCTATAAATTTTTTTCTTCCAGACTGTGACCTGTCTGACTATCCCGCTGCACATCTGTCTCTCCTTGCGTTGATATCCACAATAACAAATTAAACATTAGGGGGAAGATTATAAAGCAGTGCATCTGTCCCCTCAGACAAAGCAGTATTGTCATAATTGAATAGCTCTCTTTAATTAAAATATTGGAAAGTGAGCTCATCTACTATATATTATTGTTATGACAAAGTATTTTCCCTCATTGCTTATTCAGCAGAATGAAAGGCAATGCTTGTAGAAGTAATCAACACTCTGCATAACTTTACATAATACATTTATATAATAACATGCACATGAGGAGACTTTTAGCCTTGGACCATTTTTTGGACCTCTCTTACTCAAAATGAAAGTGTTACCACAAGACGAACAAATCATTGTCATTGTATTTAAATGCTAATATATGGATTAATTTACTCGCATGAAAAATCACAGAACGACATTTGAATGCATATGGATAAAGTTATCAAATTAAATATGTCAAGTTCATTTAGGTATCAAATACATTACTGTTCAAGAACTTGGGTTCATTTTTTTTTTTTATACATTTATTCAGAGAGGATTCATTAAAATGCTCAAAAGTGATAGTAAAGAATTTTTCATGGTTACAAAAGATTTCTGTTTCAAATAAATGTAGTTATTGAACTTTCTATTCATAAAAAATCCAGAAAAATCTGCATTTTAGAGTGATTTCTGTGAATGATTTTCATGTGAAACTTAAAAACTGGAGTAATGATGCTGAAAATTCAGCATTTCCATTAAAGAAATAAATTACATTTTAAAATATATTAAAATTGAAAATGTTTTTTAAAATTGTATTAATAATTCACAATATTACAGTTTTACAGTATTTTTAAACAAATAAATGCAGCCTTGGTGAGCATAAGAGGAATCTTTCAAATGCTCATTCACTAATAATTGTGTACATTATTCGTATTTATAAGCACATTTGCCAAATTCACAACGTGTGTACGCACATTAATTTGTTCTTCAACTTGTTCTATGTTCATGAATTCGGAGTATTCTAAATGAGCAACTGCACGCCCAAACCAGCTCCATATAAGGGCTTTCCGCATATCCAGAGAAACGTATAAGCAGGGGCATCATGTGTGTGTGTGTGTATGTGTGTGGTCCTAGTAAACCCTATGTAATGGGGACAAAATGTCCGCACAAAGATAAGAATTTTGAAAATTGCCATCCTTGTGGGGACATTTTGTCCCCATAACATAGGGTTTACCAGGACCACACACACATATGTGGCCCTCCAACCGTGTCTTTTGGAAAAATTGTTGCCTCCCATGAGAATTGGAATTTTGTCTTATAAATCAGACAAAAATTTGCAATTTGAAAGTTTTCTGTGATGGGTAGGTTTAGGGGGAGCTTTAGAGTTAGGGGTAGAATATACAGTTTGTACTGTATAAAAATCATGATGTCTGTCCCCATAAAACATGAAAACAAAACGTGTGTGTGTTTGTGTAAATTTTGTCCGGCTCTTTTTTCCCATGTTTATAAGGCCACCGAACTTATAGTATGTGATTATAGCATACGTGATAATTACGCAAGTGTGGTTTAAGTTGTTCTTACATGTATTTCATATATTTAGAATACATTTTATTTAGTAAATTTGGTAACACTTTAGTTTAGGGTCCAATTCTCACTATTAACTAATATGTTGCTTATTAGCATGCATAAGTATATTGTATGTTTATTAGTACTTGTAAAGCACATAATAATGCCTTATTCTGCATGACCATATTCTACATCCCTTAATTCGTACCCAATACCTATTGAATTATTTTTCCCAGTGTTTGCTTACATATGCTGGAAACAACCAAAACTGTCTGCAGGGTGCTATAGCACACAGGGTCTGAGATATACACTTTCAAAAATTTATTTATAACCAAAAAAATAATTTTTTAGGGGGGGTGGATATTACAGCTCAAACAACATATACTTACATGTTTATCACTTTTAGCAGTGTTTTATTTAACTTCAAAGGGTTTTCTGTAAAATGACACCAACATTTTGAATTTACACCACTGTATGTGGGTATGGGAAGCTTTCAATTTGGGTAGGCCGAATCCAGGCGGAGTCGAGTCATTTAGTGTAAATAAGTTACTTTGTGTAAAACAAATGCAAAAAGTGATGCATATCTCCAGAAAGTAGAGACTCTAAGCTTTCAAATGGTATATACATGATGATGTCATTCCTGTACAGGGTCCGCAGAGTTTAAGTGGTTAATAGTGAGAATTGGACCCTAATCTAAAGTGTGACCAAAATGTTATGTAAACATTTTTTTTTTGTTTCTGTTTTTTTCCTACAGTTATTTATTCTTTTTGTACAGCACATTGGTCAGCAGCAGCTGTTTTTAATTGTGCTACATAAATAAACTGAATTAAAAAAATGTTTTATGTTGAAACATTATATGTTTGTGAAAAAGTTCGTATGCATAATTTCACACAAAAAATTGTGCGCACTCAGGTTTAGTGAATGAGACACAGTGTATATAAAAACATATGAGATTGCTTAGTTATTTGCAAAATAAATAATATTCACTAGCTACGCCTTTGCCATTCCATGACGTCACAACCAGCATGTCCATGTGCACACTTCCATAATTTCCCCACCACTTTTTATAACATAGTGACTCTTATTCATATGCAGCCAGAACGCATATATGTGGCTTCATATTTATTCATTATTATCCTTTGTAGCGGCACCTCTCTGAATTTCAATCAGTTCCTCTCATGCTCTCAGTTCCTTCACCCTCCTTCCATTATCATTCATTTTTCTTGCTCTTTATCTCCTTCTGCCTTCCGCTGCCATCTGCCTTTTCACTCTCCGATGTCTCTGTCACCGCACAGCGCCAGCCTTGACTAAAAGAGTAAACTGCGCATTCAGAAAGATAGAGTGAGAGAGGGAGAGAGAGGGCTGGAGCATCTGCCTGCATGTCTGTCTCTGCTCCTATTGTGAGCCTGATGGGTGTGATAATGGTGATGGAGTGGAAGCATAAGGGCTTTGAGTGCAATAGGTGGTCAGCTGGGGGTATAAGCTCCTCAGAAAATTGAAAATGTAAGGAAAGGCTTCACAAATGTTTGTTTTACTGTTTATGTAGGTTAAATATTATGCAGACCCTGCATAAACATCTTTCAATGGTGAAAAACATCTGCAGCCCAAGCTAGAATCAATTCGAAAAAACACTTTCAAACCACTTTTAAATTGCAATGTTGAGACATTTCATATTTTCTGAGTATTCGGAAATGGGAATCACGTCTCAAGTTAGTACAGTATTTTTCACAAACAATCTGCTTTTAGCTTGTAAGTGTTTAAGTGTCACTAATATAAAATATAAAACTTTGTAATTTAATATATTTTTAATGTATTTTTCCTGTGATGGAAAACCTGTATTTTCAGCAGCCATTACTCCAGTCTTCAGAGTCAAATGATCCATCAAATATCATATTGATTTGGTGCACAACAAGTTACATTTCTTATTATTACAGATAATAGTTGTTCTGCTTAATACGATTGGTGGAATCGTGATAATTTTTTTAAGGATTCTATTATGAATAGAAATATCAAAAGAACAGAATTCATTTGAAATAGAGTTTTTTTTAAATAAACTTAAGTGTCACTTTTGAATGCATCCTTGCTGAAAGTAATCAGCTGCTTGCTTCTTACCTCATTGCCATGGACCATCAGGTGGTGAGTGGCGACCAAAGCCTTGAAGACCACAATCCAGCTAGCATTCCCTGCTCTCTCAAACAGCGTATCAGCCATCTGGGGAATATTGACATTGGACTCCTGGGTTGCCTGGATCAAGTCTGTGAGGGAATATGAAATGCAAATTAAAGACTTAACTTGAACTCACAACAGTTAAAAAGCAGTGGGCACAACACAGACCAGGACATCAGGGTAAGAGTAACACACACTCTTGCTTGGTTTCTGAATTGTGCTTAGCATGCTAGCATATCAAACATTTAAGACATTGGGGTCAGAGAGCAAAATTATGAGAGAGTTCACACATTTCTTGAATCCATTATAGTTAGAATTCTCATTATAGCTATAGTTATGGAGTTATGCAGATATGAAGGGAACAGAACAGGTGATTAATATTACAGCGCTGTTATAACTTTGAATAATGCAGGGTGATGGGAACTCTGTGGTGCACCAGTGCATGACAAAACGACTCTTTTGACTTGTCATTCAGTGTGACATCTGACAATGCAGCAAAATATGCTAAAGGAGAGCAATAAAGAGACATGAGAGAGAGGTATACATAAACAGACTAAAAGACAAACAGATAGCTAGATAGTAAGATAGACAAATGGACAGAGAGCTGGAGAAATAGGTAGTTAGATGGACGGAAAGACAAGCTATTAGATAGTTAGACAGACAGACCAACAGAGAGTTGGATTGCTAGGCTGTAAAACAGATAGTTGGAGAGTTAGAAAGACAGATAGTTAAACAGACTGATAGACTGTTAGACAGACAGACAGCTGGATAGTTAGACAGATTCTTTGACAGAAAGACTGATAGGATATACAGATAGATTGTTAGAGAGACAGTAAGACAGACAAACAGCTGGTGAGTTAGATATAGACAGTTAAATATACAGACAGATACAGAAGACAGTTAGATAGACAGACATACTGACTGACCATCAGACAGAAATATACAAAAAAGGCAGAGGTAGACAAACAGATAAACAGATGGATAGACAGATTATGAGATGTCTGTCTGTCTAACTATCTATCTGTCTAGACAGACATAGTTAGACACATTGTTCAACAGATAGTTAGACAGACAGATAACTAGGTAATTCGGTCACACTTTCTTTTACAGTCCCGTTCCCCAACATACTATTTTCTTATAGTAATTACAATAACTGGTTAATAACTAGGTACTACCCATCAACCTACCCCTAAACCTAACCTTAACCAATGTAGTTACCTTATATTACCAGTACTTTCATAGGTAAGTACACTGTACTGTAAGTGCACTGTAAAATAAATTATTTCTCTTCTCTCTGTCTATCTCTTTCTTTTTCTATCACATCTTCACAACAGGAGGAAGTGCACATACACACAGAGAGATTTCAATCAGTATGTCTCCAAGGAGATCATGATAAAGCAGCCTGCTCTCCTCCAACAGACCACACATATACCATCCATCCTTCTCCTTCTCCCTGAAACCACAGTCTGGGTTCAAGTACTATTTTTAAAGTACTGTAACCATGTCTCAATAATTCCAATATAATTCTATACCTGTATATATTGTAAAAATTGCCAGGAATTTACAGGATTAAAGAGTATTATTTTACAATAAATTACTATAGTCAAAAATGTACAGTGAAATCCATGCATGCTAGGTCATTTTCTTACAAATTACTGTGAATCAACAGCCGAATGATGCTGACAACTTACTGCTCTATTTTTAACTGTGATTCCACATTATAATGTTGTCTTTAACCACGACACTGTAAGAAATTGAATTCTTTACCACTGTAATTGTGTTGAAGTGTTCCCTTAGCTTGAGATCTTGGACTCTCTGTATTCATAATCAAATTTCCGTTCTAGCCAAGTCAGAAATGCGACAAATAAAAAAAACATTTGTTAAAATGATGACAAGTTAGAGTATGAAAAATGTAGTCAAACTATACAGCATGAATATGAAGATTTTGTTTAAGTATTATTTAAGCATGAAGATTTACCAATAACTCATTTCAAATTCATAACTGTTTGTAGATGTATCTTTCACAATAGTGAAGCAACTGCTGAGATTCATCTTTGAAAGATGACATCATCTTATAAGCATTACCTATGATGCACAGACATCAATACTTGACATGCAAAACACAACAATGGTGACACTTACAACATAAACCAACATTACAAACTAAACCAACAACACAAACTGCCAAAAGCGAAGCAAAAATAAGTTCAGCAGCACAGATAAAACCAACAAGAATCAAGAAACTCCACAGCATAATATATTCATGCCGCACTGCATGCTGGGTACATCATAGTACATGCCCAAATACAGTATGATGTTGTTTGTTTATAGTAAATTGTGTTTTCCAATACTGTAAACTCACTGTGAAAAAACACTTTTTTAGTGCAGTTAGATAGAAGAAAAGTCCTACTGTGAAATTACGGTGAAAGTAATGCAATTGTTAACCTGGAATTAACCCGGAATACTGTAATTTCACACTAAAATGTTTAACAGTGTATGATTATAATCTAATTAAGAAATGTTGGAACAATGACTTGCAGCCTCGTCTCTCATCACACAGGAAATAATATTATTGGGTGGAAATACACCAGGCTATGGGATGCAGTCACCTTGACTGAAAGAGGATGGGTACACACACATTCATGTACAAAATGAGATTACATAACCAGTCCACATAATAATAGCCCTCCCTCTAAAAAGGCTTAAAAATCCTGGTTTGACACATTAAAGGGTTAGTTCACCCAAAAATGAAAATTAGCCCATGATTTACTCACCTTCAAGTCATCCTAGGTGTATATGACATTCTTCTTTCAGACTCATAAAATCTGAGTTATTTAAAAAAAAAAAGAAGTCCTGGCTAATCCAAGCATTATAATGGCAGTGAATTGTTGTCTCGTTTATGAAGTCCATGAAAGTGCATCTATCCATCATATAACTGCTCCACACTGCTCCGGGGGGTTAATAAAGGCCTTCTAGCGCGAAGTGGCGCGTTTGTGTAAGAAAAATATCCATATTTAAAACTTTATAGACTAAAATAACTAACTTCCGGCGGACCGCCGTACGCATCGATTTACGGCGAAAGAGTAACCCTTGACCCTTGACGCATGCGTATTGACGAAAGCAGAAACGCAGAGGATAGAGCAAAACAAAACACCGGTCATGAATTAGAAGTCTAAAATGAGAATTTTTAAAGAGAAATGGCAGAGGATTTCGATATAAGGGAAGAGGTGCTTGAGTTTGTTGCACAGCCCTATCCGCGAGAGACGTCAAAGCTTGCGATGCTTCTATACATCACGCCAGGGGTTACTCTTTTGCCGTAAGTGCCGTAATGTCAAAATCTTTAATTAAATTAATGATTTTGATTTAATCAATAAAAGTATTTAAGATGAAATATGGATTTGTCTTTCATTTGTATAATTTCCTTTTATTGAAACACTAAAGAAAAAGATGAATATTGCATATTCTTCTCTCTGAGAAGAACATATTGTATGTTTTGGAGAACTATGTTGTTTTCAGTTGACGCTCCACCAACTTCACCCTTGGAGAAACTGTGTATGTGTATGTGCGTGCGCTCGTATTCTTTGTTACAGATCAGTATTGGAGGTGGATTACGAGCATCTTTGGAGATGGGTGTACCTGTTTTCTGGGCAAGCTGGTGCCTGCTCCAGACCTGGAAGGTCACTATGCAAACAAAACACTGGTCATGAATTAGAAGTCTAAAATGAGAATTTTTAAAGAGAAATGGCAGAGAATTTCGATATAAGGGAAGAGGTGCTTTAGTTTGTTGCACAGCTCTATCCACGAGAGGCGTCAAAGCTTGGGATGCTTCTATACATCACGTCAGGGGTTACTCTTTTGCAGTAAGTTGAATTGCGTGCGGCTTTCTGCAGAAGTTAGTTATTTTAGTCTTTTAAAGTTTTAAAGTTTTAAATATGGATATTTTTCTTACACAAACGCGCCACTTCGCTTTAGAAGGCCTTTATTAACCCCCCAGAGCAGTTATATGATGGATAGATGAACTTTTAAGGACTTCATAAAGGAGACAACAATTCACTGCCATTATAAAGCTTGGATTAGCCAGGACTTTTTAAATATAACTCAGATTTATTCGTCTGAAAGAAGAATGTCATATACACCTAGGATGACTGATGGGATGAAATTGGATATTGAAATTGGTTATATGAAATTGGAAATTCAATCCACCTTGAAATGGTAGACATAAGAGACTTACATTTTAAAAATCTCAATCTTTGAAATGATAGCGTGTACAAGATGTGTTCCATTACATCATTTTCAGTACCCAGTGTTCAATGCCTCTGTTAGTATACAATAAACCAAATGGCTCCTTAAAGAGTTTGGTAATAAAGCTGGTTTGTTCAGTCACATAAACTTTGTAAGATGTAAAGAATCGATGCAAAGAGGCAGAAAATCTAGTGATGTACCGGGCATTTTTTGTACTTGTTGGGGCCTTTACCGGGGAATTATGAAGCAAGGCTGTGCTTAAAACAAATTATAATCACATATGAGTCATACTGTAATAAAAGTTTTGTGCAGTAGGATTTCAGAGGACACAGTATCTCTGACTTCGCCTTCGCTTCCTAAATTATTTACGGAGAGTGATCAAAGGCTGTGGGTGGAGAATTAGTAGTAGAGTCAGATATGACACATCTCACGGTTCTCACTACACCACAGGAATGCTCACACAAAATCCAGAATAACTAAACAAATAAACACCTTGCTAAGATGAAGCGCTGAACACAATACACAAATGGTATCAGAGCACAGCAGTCAAACAGCAAATGCAGTGCACTGCCAGCTCATATAGCAGGCTAGAAAACTACCCTGCAGCCTCATGGGCTCTGATGTGCTCCCAAACTATTATCGACCATCAACTTGGCCCACAGGCCACTTTCCCTGTTCAATAACAGGGCCAAATTACAGTATCCGTAGCAGATCCATTGGCCACACACACACTTTTGTTTTTCTATCATGGCGGGACTTTTCATTGACGTCTATTTTTTTTTATTGAGCTATTGATAACCAGCTAGTACTTCCTATGACCTCTGTAACTGATGTCAAAGTCGAAGTCAATATTCAAACTCTATCCTAGACAGGCTTTTTGCTTTTGTCCTTCTGCTAAATGATAATGATAACAAAAAGACAAGCTTGTTTTTAGCCACAATTGAATAAAATCTAATTTATATCAAAATATAGGCTGAACCCCTTGTCTCTTCCATAAAAAATATATATATATATATATCCTTTTATATCTTTTGAAGTTATTTGAAATGTATAATCAGAGCATTAATCAATATTTATCCTATATTAATTAAATTAATGATTTTGATTTAATCAATAAAACTATTTGAGATGAAATATGGATTTGTCTTTCATTTGTATAATTTCCTTTTATTGAAACACTAAAGAATAAGATGAACATTGCCTATTCTTCTCTCTGAGAAGAACATATTGTATGTTTTGGAGAACTATGTTGTTTTCAGTTGACGCTCCACCAACTTCACCCTTGGAGAAACTGTGTATGTGTATGTGCGTGCGCTCGTATTCTTTGTTACAGATCAGTATTGGAGGTGGATTACGAGCATCTTTGGAGATGGGTGTACTTGTTTTCTGGGCAAGCTGGTGCCTGCTCCAGACCTGGAAGGTCACTATGCACCTAATTCATGGGTGAAAGCGTCAATAAGTGATCTGCTTGTGAGACATGCATCTGATTAACTGACCATGTGTGGAGATTTACTATTTCTATCTATTTTCTCTTAGCCAATCAGAAACAATGTAACCTAAAGCTAGACCTTTGAAAAGAGTATAATTGCTGTGTTAAATGTATGCATGCAGAGAGCGTGGCCTACGAACTCCTTGTGAGACTTGAAGCTGGCTTCTGCTGATGAAACTGCAAACTATTCTTTAGTAAAAAAAAAAAATATTATCGCACTCCTGACTCTTGGTCTTCATTCTTCACAACTGGTCTTGGGGCCTAAACTGTGTTCCCTAATGCAGAGTTCACACTGCCCCATTTTCAAGCTCGTCGGATCACTGCTCTTTTCACACTGCATGACTATCTGGGACAGCATTCAGTTACTGCTGTGTTCACACTGCACGATGGATCGGTGACAGGGGGTTTCACACTGCATGACTTTACAATAGGAAGAATCACCGACAACTATCTCCGGTGCGCAAACTACGCTTCACATCCAAACACACGAGAGATGTGACAAGTAAACAACACAAGATCACGCATTCTCGCGCAAGACTGGAATTGTTATTTAAAATTATAAACTGCAGAAAGTTGGGGAGACACAGGAAGCAAGTATTGTGTTCTGCAAAGAGAGTTTGAGGTTTTGCAATGTGCTACTTCTGTGGCTGGTCAAGCAAATGTTTGTGCTTTGTTTCTGTTTGATAGAATTGTAAATATATCTATTAAAATATTGATATTCTGGTCTATAACTCCTCGCCGAACCTCCAGCTGCCCTGTATCTTGCGCTCTCAGGATAGCTGAAGGTCATCTCCGATGTATTTTTCAGTCAGAACACATTTCACACAGCAGGAGTTTGAGTTTGAATCGAGTTTAAATTTGAGATGAATCGCTGACAAGTCCAGATATTTAGCATGCCAAATATCTCACAGACGTCGGTGACTCGTCAGCGATTCTCTCTGATCACGTCTTTGATAATTCACACTGAGTGATTGTCACTCACTTACATTTGTCGACAATTTCGCAAATCCTGTCGGCGAGTCAAAATCGGGCCTAAAATCAGGCAGTGTGCATAACAGGCACTTCTCCCGGATGAGTGTGTGCGCACATCAACCAGCGTGAGAGCAAGAGCACGCCAATCAACAAGCTTTGTTCGGGTTACAGAAGCTGTCGACAGCTTTGTTCATTTTGTTTTTAGACCATGAAAGCAGCAATGTCACTAAATAAGTGTGTTTTTGGTTTTGAGGGAAAGATAACCATGTTCAACTTCCCAAATAACCCAGCGTTAAGGAAACAGTGGATGCTGTTTGTTTTCCCAGAGCAGGCCTGGTTCCAGAATCAAATCGCTGAGGGTGCTTCTGAAATTGCTGAGGGTGCTCTAGTAAAGTGCAGATAGGCTAAGCAACGGCTCCACCATAGCAGTGTACAGTGAGAAATGTATGATTATTTATTTAAAAGTAATTTACCAATAATTGGAATTTCAAAAATATTTTGCTACAAATTGTCTATTAATCTATTAGTCCTTTACATTGGTTCAATGTGTTACTAGTATTTTAACATGTCATCTTCCTGAGAACCAGAAAAAAAAGGTTTTGTGAATTTAGATTTTTTATTATTTTATTATTTATTTTATTATTATTTTTTTATTCCTATGTTATAGGCTATGCTATATCCTCTGCTCTGTAGAGGACACCGGAACCCCTTTATTGAGAAAATTAAAAGACATGAATAGACAAACAATGGGATTTTTTTTGTCGTTTTTTTTTTAAATCCAAACTTTGTATAAAGATGATTCTCAATGTTATGAAAGATACAGAATAATTTGATATACCATTTTACTTTATGCAATATGTGTGTAAACATGGCCACAAATGCCATTCCCATTCTATAGGCAAAGCATCATACTGTATCTAATTTGCATATTAATGTGTTGTAATGTAAAAAGACGTGTAACAATATTTTCATAAGAATGTCTTGTATTTCATAAGAATATCCAGACTTAAAACTGTGTATGTTGTCAGAGAAATTCGTTAAATAATGTCCTCTACAGAGGCAAAACCTCTAATCTGGGTCTCAGGATGATATTTCTGTCTCGTGCAGAGTGGCATTTATATTTAGATGTCACTTCTGAAACTTTGCAGCATGCAATTGGCCGTCGGTCCTCTTAGCAATAACAGTTTATTCAATGAATGACTGTAGCCTCGAAAGTGAGCCAAGATCGCTACGATCACTAAAATGCTGTTGCTTTGTCAGTTCATCGCGATCTCACAAAGTTCCGTTATAAAAATGAAGTCGTCTCGTCAACAATAAATCTCTTACTTACATCGTGTCTTGACTTTGTTTGTTAGAGAGGTTTCGTGAGCCTCCTTAAACTCAGCACTGAATAAAAAACTAGTTTGAGAGATCAACAACTATATCTGTGATTGGCTGCATTACTCGCCGCCGCAAAAACACGCTGTAAATAGATGCATTTGACGCTCTCCAGAACTCGGACACAAATGTGCAAATCTGCCAAATCTGTTTCGCCAAAATTATTACAGTATCAACTGAGGGTGCTTTTGCTTGCGTTTGAGGGTGCTCTAGCACCCCCGTAGAACCGGGCCTGTCCCGGAGCAGCAATGGAGTTCTGCAAGTGTATTTGTTTGTTCCCTGTCATGAGTCGAAACCGCAGGCGGTGAGTGAAACTGCATTAAAAGTGTGTGTTTTGTTGGAAATCGGTGCATAAGAGCATATAAATGTAAACCACACAAACGTATAGTGAATCGAAAGTTATCCAGGGATAATGCTATGATGTATTTTGTGTGTGTGTGTGTGTGTGTGTGTGTGTGTGTGTGTGTGTGTGTGTGTGTGTGTGTGTGTGTGTGTGTGTGTGTGTGTGTGTGTGTGTGTGTGTGTGTGTGTGTGTGTGTGTGTGTGTGTGTGTGTGTGTGTGTGTGTCATAGGTGTCTGTGAGCTCGGCTGTTTTCGGTAAGAATTGGTACAGCGTATGTCTTTTATAAATATTATATAACTAAAGACTCTTCGGAGATATGATGAAGGATGCAATACTACTCTATAGGTACTCAAGATTAACATGAGACTGGAAGAAACTGTGTTATGTACCATTTAAGATTTGTTCATGCATAATTTATTTTAAAAGAAAACTTTTTTTTGCATAAAAAATATTTTCTTAATCCCATAAAAGACTGGAAACACAGAATAAACAAATAAATATACTTGCCAATGAAAACATTGTATTGCTGAGAAGATTTTGACAGTTTTGTTGGCTGCAATGAAAAACAAACTGTCAATGTGCATCTAAAGTTTCAGATTTTTCAAAAAATATTTATTTTCACTGCATTTGAATTTTGAATTATTTAAATACTTTTGAAACATTATGTGGCCACTTTGAAAGTTTAGTGCCTATAATGTAAGGAAAACGTCTCGGTTACGTATGTAACCCTCGTTCCCTGAAGGAGGGAACGGAGACGTACGTCGGAACTGACCGACGAATTGGGATCTGATCTCAGAGACCAATCTACTTCGAGTGTATTAAAAACGAGCCAATGGAGATTGGCATGCGATCCACGCATTCCACGCACCGCCCCGCAGCGCGGGTATAAATAAGGAAGTGGAATGCTTGATCATTGCTTTTTTCTGCTGAGGAGCCGAACTAGTGACTCGGCCCCCTAGCGGAAGCACAGCACCTGGCGACGGGACGTACGTCTCCGTTCCCTCCTTCAGGGAACGAGGGTTACATACGTAACCGAGACGTTCCCTTTCAGTCGGTCACGTTCGACGTACGTCGGAACTGACCGACGAATTGGGATCCCTACCAAAACGCCAGGGCGCTGGCCCTTCCAGCGTCCTGCTTGAGCGCACTGGACCGTCTTAGATGGTACGGAAGTCAGGGCTCCAAGCAGGGAGGTCAGTCACTGCTGTTTCTGCAAGACCCACTCAGTGTGACTATTGGATAACGCTGGGAAAGCGTGCCCGTCTCGGGAGATGGTACGCTGCGGAGCCACGTCCTTCAGTAGAAGGCTAGGTGGCAGAATACACATAAGGACTAACCTGGCAGGGTAGTGCAACATATGGCAGTCTCTGGGGTGGTTCCAGCCTGGTCCCAGGGGGGAAAGAACACGCCCAGAGACGACAGAGCGGGCTCTGTCAAGGGAAAGACACGGGGCTAGCCGAGTAGGGTAGCTGGTACCGTGGAAGAATACACATATGGGGTAGCCGTGAGGGGACCGCTACATATGGAACCCAGCCTACACACACGTTTCACAAGCATACGGGTGCAGGCCTGGCGTCAGACGGCCGCAACGTCTGGCACCGCAGGGGTGACGGAGGAGCTCGACAGGGTTAGCCGTTTCCGGGGAACACAACTGGAGAAAAATAGACGCACGTATCCGGCCCAAAGGGCGGGAGTGGCGTTGCAAGCCGACACTTAGAACGGGCACTTAGCGCTACTGGCCACTGGGGGCGAGGATGCGGGAAGATACCGGCTCTACACGGAGGCTATAGAATCTAGCGAACGTGTTAGGTGTCGCCCAGCCCGCAGCTCTACATATATCTGTCAGCGAGGCGCCTTGAGCCAGCGCCCAGGAAGAAGCAACACTCCTTGTTGAGTGAGCTCGCAACCCGAACGGGCAAGGCACGTCTTGGGACTGGTAAGCCAAGACGATAGCATCCACTATCCAGTGGGCCAACCTCTGCTTGGAGACAGCCTTTCCCTTCTGCTGGCCTCCGTAACAGACGAAGAGTTGCTCTGAGGTCCGAAAGCTTTGAGTCCGGTCGACGTAAGCGCGGAGAGCGCGGACGGGACATAACAAAGCCTGGGCTGGGTCTGCCTCCTCCGAAGGCAGCGCTTGCAGGTTCACTACCTGGTCCCGGAAGGGAGTGGTAGGAACCTTGGGCACGTATCCAGGCCGGGGTCTCAGGACAACGTGAGAGTTGGCCGGCCCGAATTCTAGGCACGATTCGTTGACCGAAAGTGCATGCAGGTCCCCTACCCTCTTGATGGAGGCCAATGCCGTCAGAAGCACTGTCTTCATTGACAGGATTTTAAGCTCCACAGACTGCAAAGGCTCAAAGGGAGGGCTCTGAAGTGCTCTGAGCACTAGAGCTAAGTCCCAAGAGGGTAACGAGTTTGGACGAGGAGGATTTAGCCTCCTCGCACCTCTGAGGAACCTGACGATTAAGTCGTGCTTTCCTACGGACTTACCTTCGACTGCGTCGTGATACGCCGCTATTGCTGCGACGTACACTTTGAGGGTGGAGGGAGACAGCCTTCGCTCCAGCCCATCTTGCAGGAAAGAAAGCACGACACTAATCGAACACCTTCGGGGGTCTTCCCGGTGGGAAGAGCACCATTCAACGAACAGGTTCCACTTCAAAGCGTAGAGGCGCCTCGTAGAGGGGGCTCTAGCAGAAGAGATGGTGTCTACCACTGCCTGTGGTAGACCACCTAGAACCTCCGCGTCCCGTCCAGGGACCAGACATGGAGTTTCCAGAGGTCTGGACGCGGGTGCCATAGAGTGCCCCGTCCCTGAGAAAGAAGGTCCCTCCTCAGGGGGATCGGCCAAGGAGGGGCTGTCGCGAGGAGAGTTAGTTCTGGGAACCAGGTCCGGTTGGGCCAGTAGGGCGCAACTAACAAGACCTGCTCCTCGTCCTCCCTGACCTTGCACAGGGTCTGTGCAAGAAGGCTCACTGGGGGAAACGCATATTTGCGCAGGTCCCGGGGCCAGCTGTGCGCCAGTGCATCCGTGCCGAGGGTGCCCCCGGACAGGGAATAGTACCACTGGCAATGGGTCGAGTCCGGAGAGGCAAACAGGTCTACCTGTGCGGCTCCGAAGAGGTCCCATATCAGCTGGACCGCCTGGGGATGGAGTCGCCACTCCCCCGGAGGTGTCGACTGGCGAGAGAGCTCGTCGGCTGTCTGGTTCAGCGCACCTGGGATGTGAATGGCACGAAGCGACCTCAGATGCTTCTGACTCCAAAGGAGGAGGTGGCGGGCGAGTTGGAACATGCAACGGGAGCGTAGACCACCCTGACGGTTGATGTACGCAACGGCCGCAATGTTGTCCGTACGGACCAGTACATGCTTGCCACGTAGCGGCCCCTTGAGGCGGCGCAGTGCCAAGTGTACCGCTAACAACTCGAGGCAATTGATATGCCAATGCAATTGAGGTCCCGTCCACAGACCTGAAACTGCATGCCCGTTGTACGTGGCCCCCCAGCCCGTGGAGGAGGCATCCGTGAAGAGCACAGCATGCCTGGACACTTGTTCTAAGGGCACCCCGGCCCGGAGAAACGAAGCGTCGGACCATGGGCTGAAAGTTTGGCGGCAGTAAGGAGTCACTGGGACCCGGTACTGGCCGCTCTGCCACGCCCACCTCGGGACTCGGCCATGGAGCCAGTGTTGAAGCGGTCTCATATGAAGCAATCCGAGCGGCGTTACCGCGGCTGCAGATGCCATATGCCCCAGGAGCCTCTGAAAAAATTTCAGTGGGACCGCCGTCCTGTTCTTGAACGAATTCAAGCAGTTCAACACTGACCGGACCCGCTCTTCCGTGAGGCGCGCAGTCTGGCTGACCGAATCCAGCTCCATACCGAGATAAGAGATCCTCTGTGCGGGACAGAGTTTGCTCTTCTCTCGGTTGACCCGAAGGCCCAACAGGCTGAGGTGACTGAGCACCATGTCCCTGTGTTCGCACAACTGCTCCCGAGACTGGGCGAGTATAAGCCAGTCGTCGAGATAGTTGAGGACGCGAACGCCGCGTTCTCTGAGCGGAACAATGGCTGCCTCTGCGACTTTCGTGAAGACGCGAGGCGACAGGGACAGCCCGAAGGGCAAGACTTTGTACTGATATGCCTTCCCCTCGAACGCAAAACGTAGGAACGGTCTGTGTCGAGGAAGGATAGAGACATGAAAGTACGCGTCCTTCAGGTCGATCGCTGCAAACCAATCTTGGGGACGGATGCATTCGAAAATGCGTTTCTGCGTTAGCATCCGGAACGGGAGCTTGTGCAGGGCCCGATTCAGGATACGCAGGTCCAAGATTGGCCGTAACCCACCCCCTTTCTTGGGTACAATGAAGTAGGGGCTGTAGAACCCCGCCTTCATATCGGCTGGAGGAACCGGCTCGATCGCGTCCTTCGCCAGCAGGACATCGATCTCTGACCGCAAGACCTGGGCATCGCTGCTCCGCACTGAGGTGAAGAGGATGCCCTTGTACTTGGGAGGCCGGCGAGCGAACTGAATCGCGTAGCCGAGTCTGATGGTACGGATGAGCCAGCGAGACGGCCTGGGGAGCTGAAGCCAAGCCCCCAGAGACCGTACAAGCGGGACCAACGGCACCACAGACGTACCCGGGGTGGGGCAGCGAAGTGGAATGGACGGACCCGACTCGGGAGGCCCGGAGGCGGCCCGGAGTGTTGTCCGAATATTCCAGGGCGGGGCAGAGTGTGGGTGAGAAGGCCCGGGGGCGTTCTCGGTGCCCACACTGCTGCCCCCTGGCGAGGGGGAGAGGGGAGGAAAGGAGTGGCAAGGCCCGGGGGCGTCGCGCACTGCCAACCTGGCCCTCTTGGGGCCCAGGGAAAATAGAAACTGCTCTTTTATTGAGAATGTGGGTGCCGCTGGACTCCGGAGAGCCAGCGGCAGAGATGTAACACCAGTCGGGGCCCCCCGGTCCTCCTCCGGGGGGTGGGAGAAAGATGCGGACATCATCTCCCTCAGAGCAGCTCCCGTCTTCCCTGGGCTGCCCGTCTCAGGGCCGCTTCCCCTTGCGCTTGCCGGCTGGTTTAGCGGAGCCCTGAGCGGGTTGGGCGCCTCCCTTACGTCCGGCACCCTGCTTTCCCGGTGGAGGCTGCTGCTTGGGTTTCGCAGGGGCGGAGGCGGACGCAGGGGGACGCCCTCGGCGACGAGCAGGCGGAGGTGCTGCCGACGACGACTGGGTGGAGGCAGCAGCGGGTCGTCGGGGCAGGATGTTTTTGATGGCCTCCGTCTGCTTCTGGGCCACCGAGAACTGCTGGGCGAAGCTCTCGATGGCGTCGCCGAAGAGGCCGGCCTGACAGACAGGGGCGTTGAGAAACCGGACCTTGTCGGAATCACGCATGTCTGCCAGGTTCAGCCACAGGTGGCGTTCCTGGACCACTAGTGTGGACATCGCCCGACCCAGGGAGCGTGCAGTGACTTTCGTCGCCCGGAGAGCGAGGTCAGTCGCCGCACGCAGTTCCTGCATAACACCCTGGTCGGAACTACCCTCGTGCAATTGCTTTAGCGCCTTGGCCTGGTGGACCTGCAGGAGCGCCATAGCATGCAGAGATGATGCGGCTTCCCCGCAGGCGGTGTAAGCCCTGCCCGTGAGACCGGACGAGAACTTACACGCCCGGGAGGGGAGACGCGGGGCACCCCGCCAGTCCGCAGCGGTCTTGGGACACAGTTGCATCGCCACAGACCGCTCGACTGAGGGGATTCCCACGTAGCCCTTAGCCGCACCACCATCGAGAGTAGTGAGGACGGAGGAGTCAGTCGACCGTGAGCGAGCGTTGTAAGGCGCTACCCACGATTTCGTGATCTCCTGATGCACTTCCGGGAAGAAAGGAACCGGGGCGGGGCGCTGAGAACCAGCACGGGCCGTCCCGAGAAACCAATCGTCCAACCGCGAGGGTTCGGGACACGGTGGAGGGTTCCACTCGAGCCCGACACTCGCGGCGGCCCGGGAAAGCATAGCCGTAAGCTCTGGGTCGGACTCGGGCAACGCTGTCACACCCGAAGGGGGCAGCGCAGCCGAATCTTCATCCTCAGAGCCCATTAGCTCGTCCCCCGATGCTGCAATCGACAGCATGTCCTCAGCCGGAGCCCCAAAAGAAACGCCTGGGACCTCCCGGGGGAGGCCAGCGCGCTCTTCTGGAAGCTCCACCGGCGCAGCGGAGGGGGGAGGGGCCCGAGGAGCCGTTTGACCCGTCGGGGAAGCCCTCACAGTAACCCTCAGGTCCCCACCAAGGCCATCAGCCAAAGTAGCAGCCCTCTGCTTTGCAGCGGGAGGACCACTAGATCGGGGGATGCGCAATGGTGCTCCGCCTCTTTCGAGGTAATGGAGTCTGGACCGTAAAACTGCGATGGTCATGTTCCCGCAATGGGAACATGAGTCATTCACGAACGCAGCCTCAGCGTGCTGAACGCCCAAACACGTGAGACAACGAACGTGACCGTCAGCTGGGGACAGATATCGACCGCATCCAGAAACACACGGTTTGAATGACATCTTGAAAAAGACGCAGGGTCAAACCGTGTTGCTCTTTTAGAAAGGAAACTGCTCTTTTAACGTGCTGAAGCACTCAGGGAGATGACCGCGGCACCACACAGTACAAAGGTGCAAGCCTGTGTGTGCACTCAGAAATAGGAAACGCCCAGCGAACCAACAGCTGATCTCCGTCTGAAGCGGCACTCGCTGACGCGCTGTCACACCCGCACTGGAAGCAGATCCTCTCACGAGACTCGTCAAAAACACTCTTCGTAGAAACAGGAAACATTCACTGTTCGGCTCCGAAGTAGAAAGCAATGATCAAGCATTCCACTTCCTTATTTATACCCGCGCTGCGGGGCGGTGCGTGGAATGCGTGGATCGCATGCCAATCTCCATTGGCTCGTTTTTAATACACTCGAAGTAGATTGGTCTCTGAGATCAGATCCCAATTCGTCGGTCAGTTCCGACGTACGTCGAACGTGACCGACTGAAAGGGAACTTGAACCACACACATATTAAATATTTATATATCCACTTACAAAAAGGAAGCTCCTGGAAACACATAGTCAATAACTTTACAAACCAATCATTATTGATATACACATATCACTGTTTTGTATATTATAGTTGAATCCCTAGTAGTTCACATTTTAATCAGCCAACTCAGCAGTTTGAGCAAACAAAATCCCAAATTCATAACAGTCTGGTCTATCTGTTCATAGTTCACACCCTATAAACGCACTGAACAGCTTCAGATGTGCATAAAGTGACCATAAGGGACAAAGAAAGCCCTAGAACATGCACTGCAGCATTCAATTAACCTTCTGAGGTGGCATTACAAAAGCATTTTCACTCAGACAGTAAATGTCATTGTGGAGTAAATGCACGCCAAGATTGCTTCTACAAACTAGGCACCAACATAACGCATCATGCCATGTGTTAAAATGCACCGAATGGTCCATCGCTGAGCCAGTAATTTTCACTCCTCTAAAGACACGAGTAGGAGGGGAGACAGACATGCTTAAACCGCCTGTTTCCCTGGCAACTGCAGCACTTAGTCAGGAGTCAGGAAACCAGGTCTCCTTTGTTGAATATTAAGACACGGCAACATTTAATTAAGTAATGTATGCAGCCATGGAGCGAGACAAGAGGCCAGTTAAAAGCCAGTTAACAGTGAGTGTCCTCCTAATAAAACAGCTAAAGAGTGTACAAGAAAATCCACTACCACATCCACTTGATCTAAAAGCACGTGTACACACACAGCTTCAAACAGCAGCTCTGATATGGGTTGTGACTCAACACGTTGTGACATTATGCGCAAAATACTTAAAGACACTTTATTTTGAAGGGCAAACCATTCAATGGGTGGTTCACATTTAATCATGAAAGGATC
Organism: Gobio gobio; assembly: GCF_949357685.1. Lineage (NCBI taxonomy): Eukaryota > Metazoa > Chordata > Actinopteri > Cypriniformes > Gobionidae > Gobio > Gobio gobio. Next base: position 33,886,230 of record NC_137108.1, read on the forward strand.
ATGAACAAGATATTAATATCTTATGCATTGTTTTGCGATAGCATTTTGAGTAACCTAACATTTCAATTACCTACCAAAATATGTTATCTGTAAAATACTTAATTTAAGGTCATTTCACATATTAAAGATTAAAAACATGAAAATAAATTAGTAATATATTGATACTAATTTACACATTTTAGCTATTTAAATAAGGACACGCTATTAAAATACACCTTTAAACCTATTAAAATTAACGTTTTGAATGCAAATTATATATAATATAATTAGCATGCAAAAACTTTCCAATAAATCATTTACATTACTTTTAATGTATGTGGCAGTATTAATTGGATTTAAGTAAATATTATCATTTAATATGGCTCTTTTACTGAGGTTTCACTTTTTATGATTGGTTAAACAAAATATTGCTTTCAAAACAATACAATACAATGTCTCTTGCAAATATCTATATAGGCCTACATGCTAGGCCTCATTATGTACTGGTTTGCTAGTTCCTGTTTCCTGTGTTTATTGTCATGTTCATAAATTTCACCTTGATTGTTCCCAAGTGTGTCTTTAGACATTACTGTTAATTATAAACAAGAGCTCACCAATCAATACCTTGTTATACTGAACAATGCTAAACACTGGACAATGGAAACATATGGGCTAACAATACACAAGAGCAAACCTGATAACAAGTAGGGATGCACCGAATATTCGGCCACCGAAAATTTTCGGCCGAAAATGGCCCAAAAGTGCATTTTCGGTTTTCGGCCGAAAGACTTTTATCACCGAAACAACACGGCCGAAATGTTGTGATGACGCAAACAGAAACCGCGACCTGCACGTGCTTGTCTGAAGCAACATGTCTGCGGTGAGGACGTATTTCAGTATATCTGAGAAACACCAACGTCTGCTCCATGCACAAGTACTGACAGCGAGAGCTCATGTTCTCGATGAGAAGAGGACCAGACTTCACTGTGAAACCGAACGCAATCTTTAACAGTGGGCATGTTTTAAGCGCGGAACACACTTCAATCTGGCGGCAGCGCGCGCGCGTGAACGCGATCATCTGCGAACGCGATCGATCATCTCTTCCTTAAGAATAAACATGAATGAACATCTAAGGTGTGTTGAGGATACATTACAACTTACTGTCACGTATCATATGTGGTGTAATCGCTCCGTCATTGTTTCAACGGCAGAAAGACCTCAATATAACTGCTGTAAACTAAACAGTCATGTAGCATCATTTACCTCAGGCACCTCAGTGTCCACAGCTGTTTGTTCACTAGAGAAATCAACTCTTTCACTAAATATATGACCTATATTAGCCGTTATATTCTACTTAACCTGTTAATGAAATCTTGATTATTTCATGTATGTTTAAATAAAATGACAGACACTGAGTATAAATGATTATATTTCAACAACGAATTGGATAAAAAACTATTTAATAATTAGATCTAGAAGTTATTGCAAAAACTGCCTTATGTGAAGTGTACATGTTTGTGTACTATGTTATTTGAGTGTTGATTATTAGACCTAAAAATACATAGCAACTGAATTTAGGCTAATAGTTTGGGCTCTGTTTTTAACCTTTAATATTAATGTGCAAATAAGGGCTCCCTATATAGTTTAGAGCAATATATTCAATAAACTTTTAGTTATAATTTAATTCATTTAAGGACAGATACTTTTTTTTTCAGTAAACCAATAAAAATAAATAAAAAGCCATTTTGTAAAACTGCTGTACCGAACCGTCAGTTTTGTGTACCGCTACACCCCTATTCTACAGTTAACATATGGGCTATGGCAGTCTTTGCTTTGATACACTATTATGTTGAAGACCTACAGAGAAAATAGTTGTATCTTTAAGCAGTTGCACTTGTTCTGAATGCACTTTCTTGCAGTAGTCCTACAGAGAATTTTTTTTAATGCACTAGACCTAAATGCACATTGTTTTTAAGAGAGAACATTTAATTTTATAACCTTTCTGTAGGCCTGTACATTATTATTTAATGTACAAATGAGTGGGGTCAAGTTAAACATTTTAGTTTGAATTTTATTTTATACTGTGCATTGTTGCAATGTGCTAAATAAATATTGGCATAACTTGTAATTGATTTATTCTTTGAAACTTTAATATTAATTTATGCAATTGCAATGCCTTGATTTTAGTAAAGTTAGTACACAGTCATAGCCATAAATGCAATGGTACTAATAATTGGCATAATTTCTTTCGGTGTTTCGGTTTTCGGCTTTCGGCCTTGGTTTCCTCTTTTTCGGTTTTCGGTTTCGGCCAAGAATTTTCATTTCGGTGCATCCCTAATAACAAGGGAACTGAACAGGAACCAATCAAAATTTCAAAATAAAAGACACCTGAGAACAGAATAAAGACTCAAAAAATGCATGCTAATAATCCGAAGAGAGATAGATTCATATTCTAATAATAAAATGCACAATCCCATTACAATGTATAGTGCTTGTGTAGTGTTACTCAGCATGCTCTGTGGCTGGCTGAGATCTGACCAGGTTTGAGTCCATTTACTTGCAGAGACTAAAAGTTTAATTGATTTTTAAGTGCATTCTTTGTGAGTTACAGAACCAGAATTGTTAGTAATATTGCATTTGTGGATGTAAGTTACCACTGTTGAGTTGTCTAGTCCCAGAAGTTACATTTTATTTTGAGATATCGCAAAAACATAGGCCTACATTATTTGAGAAATATTAGGATGTCACAGAATGCTTTTGTAAAGTACATTATCAATTAAATATGACGGTGACAGTTTGTTTAGAGTCCCATTGTAAACCTGCACAATAATGTGGCCAGTTGAAATTTCATGCTAATCTTAGCATGCTAATTTGCATTACTCTCTGCACTTTACCTTTCATAACAAGTTATTATATCCATATATGCTAACCCTTAAATAACCTTAATGGTGTTTTTATCTTGTTGTTTTAGACCAGTTTTAATATATTTGCATATCTTTACCAACATTCCCCTTGTCCAAAGATGCTATGCTACTAGCTACTTGTTTTTACTGATATAAGTTCACCATGTGCATTCAACAGAGCTATGCAAACTGATGCTGAAATGAATAACGGTTGTATGGTAGAGTGTTTTAAGTAAAATGAGAGCTGAATAAGTGTGCTGGATGTGTGTTTTGAGAGCAAAAACAGCCATATTCCGCTGCACATGAATGGAGCATGAAAAGCTCTCTTTATTTATAGTCCTCTCCCTGGAGCAGGAAAAAAAAAGAGATTGCCCATGTGCCCTCACTGGCAAGCAGCGTGGCGACATAGCATCCAAGAAGAAACCAGCGTAAACCAGCCTGTACAGGAGAATATCTTCCTTTCTGTACTGCAGACGTGATTTCATGCTTATATATCATGCTAATATATATATATATATACAAAATCATGATTAAAGCAATCATTAGAAAACCTGACAACCAGGAAATATTTTCACAGTTTACAAATACTTAAGTAAATCACCCTTTACTTGTCTTGAAGAATGATTCGCATTACAAGACAATTTACTAATAATTCTGGAAAACAGTCTAATGACAAGCCTGCTCTTTAGCCACCATATAAAAAGCCCATTACTCAATAGTTTACTGTTTGACAGATTTTGCTTAATGTGTTGAAGTGTGATTCAATTAAAAGATTTTTTGCATTAAAATCAATCCAAATGGACCCTATTTATCATTCCTAATGGATAAAATCAAGTCTCGCCCTACATTTTTATTTCCACTCTGAAATGCATAAAATATTAAATCTAAATATAATGTCGGCACACTTTTGCTACCAAAAAATATTTTTTTATATCTTTCCTCCAAAAAGAATTTATCAGACTGAACTGTGCTCAAAATTTCACATCTTTTTGGAGAGAAGATTAATCAATATTTTAAGGAGCAACAGTGTGTCGACCTCAGGTTTTAATAATTTATATATTTGTGCACCTGTATTTAGGGATGCACCAGTATTATAAGCAGCCTGGCCAATACCGATAAGTCAGTAATAATTTTGATTTTAAGCCCAATAACCAATGAATGGACAATATTAAAAAAAAATACCTATATTAATTTGTCTAAATAAACAAAAATTAAAATTTTTTTATTTTAAATGATACAAGTGAATTTAAGCAAAATGGATATTCATTTTGAGACTTGCTAAAGATTGTTTAAACGTGTTATTAAAATGTTCATATTTTTTTAAGGGAGTCTTGAATCTTGAAGCTATAATCTAAATATAAAAATAGAGAGAATGAGTAGGCTATAAACAATTGAAATCCAATATTGAACAATAAATAAAACAAATGGGGATGTATATATCATACATCCCTACCTGTATTATTTATATTTGGATGCGTGTAACACTCTGAAATGAGCCACTGTACAAAAGCAAAATGGCTTGCAAACACGTTTTATGTTGACTGAGCATCTCGACATCAGATAAACATGAAAGTGCTATTATAATCTCTGTGCTCTATTTTACCTCTCCAAACTAATCTGTAGTCCTTTGACCTATTCTAACCCCCTTCCCCTTTGGAAAACCTAATCTCAATCTCCAGCATGACACGTATAATCTCAATCTGTTTTATTTCTCTAATGTGAGAATCATGTGTAGCCTAATCTCGAATGGCAGACCTGGTCCAGTTCCTTGCACCCTGCTCTGTCTCTTAAAGGCTCCTGGGGGCCCAGCAGACAGATTACACAGGAAACACATCTCTCTTGCATTATTCATGGTAGAGCGATGTACTAACAGCACCCATTGATGCCATGAACATAACTGCCAGTGTGATTGCAGCCTGATTAACCAGGTTTCAAATTTAGCACTTTCACCACTAAGCAAACTGCACTACAAACATCTGCGCAATGAATGGACAAAAGAGTCTTGCTACACTCGAACGCAAATATGTGCGCGTGCTTGTAAGAGCAGCATATATGACTCATTTCAAAATTTTAAATTAGCACACACAGTGACTAATGCACAATGAATATTGCTTCAAGGACACAGTGACCTCTAAGTCAGCTGTGTGGGGGGAAGGGTGCTGGAAAAATGGGAATTGACAGAATATAAGAATAGAGGGGGGGTTTTTGAGGGGTGTCCCTGTCCAAGGTGCTGAAAACACTCTGCCGGCCACTATGCTTTGCCGTGATTGGTCGAGAGCCATATTTTAATACTGTGACATCACAGCAATGCTGATTTCTCCTGCTGAGTGACTCTTACTTTCACACACTGCAGACAGAGTATTGCCAACATTGCACCATTTGATTTGTAGTTGCTGAAAGAGATGGACAGAAAGAGTGAGCTAGAGTGAGACAGACAGGAAGAGATAAAATGAAAGAAAAAGAGAAGGAGTGAGACTGATTCACAGAGACGCACTTATAAATCAATTTGAGCCAGGATGCATTATTTTCTCAAGTATTTTACAAGCTAATGTAAGTTTTACACTTGTTAAGCTGTAAGAGAAGCTCCTTAAACCAGCACTTTGGTTGAAATGACACCCTGGTGCCCTCAATAGCCTCTTCATTTTTCTTGCGACACTCAGATGAATGATTTCCTTCTCCTTAAGTCTCTTCCGTTTAGCTGTGCGTCAGTCAAATATCTCCCTATGGCCTTTAGACAAAATATATCTTTATCATTATACTGCTGATGTTTGAAACTCAGTGTGAGTTAGAGCTTGACACTCTGCCCAGTTTGTCTAACCCCACATGGTCATTCTACCCTCAGTCACCAAAAATAGCATCAACAAACACTGACGAACCAGATGCCTATGAATATGTTTCATTACGTTTGACTCATCTATAAATATACATAGTACAGCGAACATGCAATTAAAGATGATAAACAAAGCAAGCAAAATATCTAATCAGCAGCTAATGCAACAAATGTTTTCATTTAATTCGGATAATGAAGCACACTAACATTGCTAACATTTGCTGAATTTTCAGCTTTAAAATGCTGAAATAACAGTTCAACAGCACTGGGACTTTTCCCGGTTTGTATTACTCAGCCTTTGGGCGTTTTTGTCAGAGTGTGCTTTAGTGGTGGTGAAGGTTTAGTGACTCTTTCTTTAGGTTACATCAATGCACCAGTAGATGGTGAGAAGTGACTGTCTTTATAAGTAATTCATTAGAATCATTCGATCAACCAATTTGTTTAAACCAAGCATGCCGGACATGTCTTGAAAAGTGAAGCCAAAACGTCTCGATCGCCCCCAGTATAGCTCATGAACCTGCCCTCTCCATGTATTCCAATGGGATGCGAGATAAACTAAACAAACCAAATTACACTTCAAATACATATTTTCCACAGATGGCTTCTGTCATTTTCAGTAATCTGTATGACGCTGATGTAAGTTCAAGTGTTCGTTTTTTAAAAATAAGTTTGGTTTTTGGTTGATGTCACGATTAACAGTTTCTCTGAGCGAAGTTGTCACTGGAGCACCAACTGACTTTTTTCTGGATTTTTGAGCTTATTTCACACAGACTTGAGTTGTTCTGCAGTAAACTGTACTAACAGATACCACGGGAGTGTGGGTGGGGTTGATATCGCGACACTATTTCCTGCTCTCTACTGCGCAGACTCAGGTCCCGAGTTCACTACTGCGCAGACGCAAGTCCCAAATCAGCGCAAGATATCAGTGCCATATTGGGACATTGGCAGCTTCACTTTTCTTCAATGGAAGGTTGTGAAGGGGCGTCGTCCATCTTTTTTTACAGTCTATTGTTTAAACGCTGAATCATTTGAAAAAGAAACAAGTGTCCATCTTGTTGAGTCGTTGAATCATTCACTCAATCAATTTGTTCACAAACATTGTTTGTGTCCGAATGCTTAGGCAGCTGACTTGTTTCCATGCTGCCCTATCAGGCAATGACTGCAGGCAGCGTTTGCGCACAAAGGTACCTCACAAAACTGATTTTGGACTTCTGAGGCAGCGTAACGGTTTAACGATCTACAGCAAAATAGAGAGAGCTTTTGTTGAAATATTTAATTACTACAATAGAAATGACTCACTAGAAATTAGATCAAAATTGGAAAAAGTTGGTCAAAAATGTACATTTAAACACAAACTGACCACCTACCACAACTTTCATGCGGCATATTTATTTTTTTGCTCAACTGTCACGGGATGGAACGCACAGAATTTTGAGATATCAAAGCCTGTGAAGGACACATCTATTCTTCCTTAAAAAAATCGACTAGATGAAGACATGTAGACATGATGTGACACGTTCATTGGATTCGGACGTGCCTTGTTGCCTTGTTGCCTTCCTACCTTCGTAAGCAGCATTTTTCAGCTTTCGGACGCAGCCATTGATTCATTCTGGAACGAAACAACACTACTGTATAGCTAGGAGACTGGGCTTCATTTAAAACTATTTTCACTGGCGGAGTAAAAAACAGACATTGGCAGTCTTGTGTCTAAGTTACGCAGTATTAAGGGAGAGCTTTTATGCAAAATTAACTTTTACATGGTAAATGTGTGTTGGCAGTGTGTGTACACAACCAAATAAAATCCATCCACTCCTCTCCACAACTTTTTGAAATTCCCATAAATCATAAGAACAAGATTTGGAGATTCTAGTAAATGTGACATCATATGCTTAGGTCCCGCCCACAACTGCTGACGGGCTCTGCCCTATTAGCATAGACCTCGCCCTGAGTGAGCTGTACACAGTCCGCCATGTTTATCCCTTTTGCCAGAGCATTTAACAGCAGCATTCAAGTAAGAAATGTATTCTTATTAAAGCTACTAAAGTTATTCAATCAAGAGCAGTGTTCTTTTGTTGTTTGGTTCATACTAACAGCATATTTAGCTGTAGGTACTGTATTAAGCTGCTTTCACTTTAATAATACCCCCATCTAATATACACATGCGATTTCTTTCCTTGCTGTTTATGTTCACAGACATAACCGAATGTGTTTATGTGAACTTTGTGTGTTTTTTTCCATAACCATGACAGTTTAAGCACAATAAGACATGAAAGAGAACTAAATACTCGTGGGACGCGCCGTCTGACCTCCAGCTTTCTGTGTGCGTGCTTCGGATGCGTGCAAAACCATAAACTTTCATGATGATGAAGAACTGCAATGTCACGTGAGCGTGACCGTGATAAAGAGGATAATCAAAACCAAACAGATGTTTTAGTTTTTGGCAGATTATCCAAGCCATGAGATGTAAAGGCTCCGCCTTCATCTGGAAAGCGGGGTGGGGAGCAGCAGCTCATTTGCATTTAAAGATGCACGCATGAAAACAGCATGTTTTTCCGATCTGTGACACCAAAAACTTATATTCATCTTGCAAAAATAATCTGGGGACATAATAGGTTCCCTTTAACTTCTTGTCTATTTAATTGTATTTAAACCGACCAATACTAAGTCGGTACTGAAATTTAAAAAATATGACACTTTTAGCACAATCGTAAACACCTCTGACTGGCCATTGTGCTCATGCGCTCATCAAATATGTCTGTGATTGGCTACAATGACCAGCGGTTCAAAAACATGTTGTAAATGTACATCAATGACACTTTTCACAGAGCGCTTATACAGATACACATGGGAATGTTTGAATGCAGGTGCCTATCAGCCTACCGGTGGATGAAGCCTGCTTGTGCTTTCAGATGCTCCTGTTCCCGCTTTCAAAACACTTTCAAACATTTCCGTTTGCTTTCAAACGCTCCCGTGCGTTGAACATTGTAGCCAAACGCAGACACGTCCGATGAGCGCGTAAGCACAATGGCCAGTCAGAGGTGTTTATGATTCCAGCTCAACAGCGCTCAAATTTTTTTAATTTCAGTACCGACTTGGTATCGCAGTCGGTACTTTTGATAACACTAAGGGGGACACTTTCTGTTTGGTGTGATCATTGTCAATTGCCATGTAGCAATGTTTGAAGCACAGCTCACACAAAAGTCACTTTCAAACAGCTTTCTGTTGGTCAACATTGCAAATATGAATAATCATCTGAATCATCTGCGTAGGGACACTCAAGACAATTTGCTATTGTACTGTTTGAATCACGGCTACTGCTGCTTCTGGTAGGCTGTTCCAAACACAGGCAATGCAATGTTTAAAACCCCAGTGGGGGTTTGGAGATTTCAGAAGTGAGGTGAAACAAGAAGTCTCTATATCAGAGACAATTTCTCCTTCCTCAAAAATGTAATGAAAAAATAATCCACAGTACATGAATAAAACGACACAAATTTTATGAAATATGACTATTCAAAGTGTATAAATAACTGATTTTTAAGTGGCACTGTCCAACATTGACACCAGTGGTTAAAGTTGCGTCGAGAGTGTCTCTTTCGCCTCCCCCACTGATTTTTAAGAGACTCCCTAAAGTGTGTGGTGGGTTTGGTGATGGGTAATTGAGAATGAATGGGGAAAAGTCATGTTGTCTGATTGAATAATTGTGTTAATGTGACAATTAACTAAAAAATAAGTAAACAACTCACCCACTTAGATATCACTGCTTTATGTCACATCACATTCAAACTTGAATGACTTTTAGCGTTTTGTTTTAGTGAGCAATCAGTTTGGTGAAAATGTGTCAACTGGAGCATGAATTTACATTAAAAAAGGACTTTGCCTCCTCATTTCTGAAAATCACTGTACGCCACTGATCTTTATGCACAAATTCGACTGCACAATCCACCTAGAAGGTCCGCCCCCTTCCTGCTGTTCAAACTGACTATACTGTTTCCATTCCACGTTTATGTCCATGTAGCAAAATGCAAGTTGATTTCATTATATTAACTTTCTAATTTTGTTTTAAATATCAAAATACTAAAAATGACAATTATGTACACATAAGACGAGCTACATTATGTTACCGAAATGAGTGTACATTTCAAAATGGGAGGGGAACTAATGAGTCAGCACATTAAAGAGATTGCTGGCACGTCGACTGAAAGCTGAACGCTGCATACAAAATAATACTGAATGGTTTAAATAAACTCATATTCAGCACAGGAGGATCACATGGATGGAAACCAAAGAAAAGCTTTTTAAGCATGTGAATTTGTCCTGAGCATTGCAGTTGAATTGCTTATCTCTGCTTAAATTGACATGTTCTGATTACCCATGCTCCTCTGAGACAGATGTGGGTGTGTCAGAGCGCTTAGGAGCTTGGGACACCTGCCACAAACACAGACCTTTTGTGATGCTGATCAGGACTGTTTGAAAGCCATTGATTTAAGAGCCCAGATAGAAACACAATGTGCCATATTTCAAAGAGACACGGTTTACATTTCAACATGAGTCGTTTTTAAAAGCTTTTCAAATACTGTTTACTCTCAATATCACATGCACTCAATGCAAAAAGCTTGTTGAATCGTGTGTCCATTTTGTGTCCGATTTCTACTAATTCCTTTTACTACTAGAGGTCTGAGTAAACAACATGCATATTTGTCAATCTGTGTTTTTTTTTCTCTACATGACACAATAAGACATCGAGTTTTAAACTTATATCAAAGGGGTCGGACGTCGGTATCAAATGCTTCACCTAATGTTCTTGGTGACATCCTCACCTTTGACCTATGAATGAGGCATGTATAATTCAGCAGAGGTGAATCTGAGAGGCAATGAAAGTGTACTGGGGCTGCCGAAACGATTCCAGGCCACATGCTACTCAACCTCATTTGGAGGTTGATTACTTTAGCCTTGGAGTGCACTTCCTATCCTATCAACACTAAATAATGTACAGTAAACTTACAGTTAGTAGACAAAAGGTTATAGAGTATGTTGTTAAAATACCTTGGCATTCAAAATAATATAAAATCGATAGATAGATAGATAGATAGATAGATAGATAGATAGATAGATAGATAGATAGATAGATAGATAGATAGATAGATAGATAGATAGATAGATAGATAGATAGAATAGGTGTAGCAAATATGTATTTTATAGATGCTGTAAGTTTACTTAGTGTTGATAGATTTGCTTATCTATCTATATCTTAAAATGTCCATCTATCCTTCATATGAGTGTGTGTGTGTGTGTGTGTGTGTGTGTGTGTGTGTGTGTGTGTGTGTGTGTGTGTGTGTGTGTGTGTGTGTGTGTGTGTGTGTGTGTGTGTGTGTGTGTGTGTGTGTGTGTGTGTGTGTGTGTGTGTGTAGCTATATGGGTTAGTTTTATGAAATAATTGGTATATTTATCCATATATATGGTATTTATCAACAAGGCTATGTGTTTCATACCAAATAAATGGCTTTCCAAACAAATTACTTGGAAGAGTGTGATAAATAGTCTGTTTCCTTTCAGGCCATACAGTGGACGGAAGCCATGTTCTCTGTTCATTCTGGTGTCTCTCTGCTCAGTGACAGACCCACTGTGAAATGAGGGCCCATTAGTCACAGGGCAATTCCATATCTCCATTTCACAATACTGGCACCAAAACAGCACCACAGACCTTTCTAACCCATCCAGTGGTGGATGACCTTTGAGGAATGATGATGGGCCATTACGTGTATAGGTGAACAGATGGTGTAGGTATATTTGATAGGCATAAACAAGGCAAAGAAAGGTGTAATCTTAACCTGAACCAACTTACATTCGAGATGTTTCTTTTTAGGTGCCATCACCTCGTGCGTGGTCGCTTTACACACCGCACGAGCCACCTCGGATCCCGTGAGGCTGTACTGCGCCGCGGCGATGCGGTCCGTCAAAGTCTGACCCGACATCTTTCTTCTCTCGCGGAATCAAACGCCCTTACTCCCGTAGAAAGAGACGCGTCGAGTTGCTCCAAAGCGTCCAAAAGGATGAGGCCCTTTAAAATGGATTCTCGGCCGCAATTTGCGATATTAATATGATGTTCTTGTTATAAGACCAAGCTTAGATATAGTCTTTACCATGGATGATGAGCAACGGACATACCTAAGGCAATACTAAAACATATAGAGCGAGACTTCGTGTTTACTAAAATATAAATTTCAGGTCAACGCCTGCGCTGTGTATTCCCCTCGTGGGGATGCGGGAGATGCGTAACGAGTATTTCAACCGCAAATAGTTCTTAAAAAGAGAAAACGGTGAGCTTGATTATTATAAAAGACAATTTTTTTTATAAATTCCTAAAAGATATTCCTCGTTATTTCCACTTTGAATTGGAAGAGGCTGTTAACGATGATGCTCGGCTCGAACAGTCGTCCTTCTCTCCTCCTCCAGATCAAGGATTAATCTTCCCGACAAACCCCGCTGGATGTGCAGTCACCCAAACCTTCAAACGGCTTGCGTTGTTCTCCTCATCTCTAAAAAACGCTCGCCTGACTTTTCATTCACCCCGTGGCTATGTCCAGCTTCGGACAACTGCTGAACAAGGAGGATGAAACGCAGCGATAACGGGAAGCCGCGGTCCCTGCTGGACTCAATATTTATTTATTTGTCCTATCACTCCGCCCACACGCATGAGTCAGGTCACACGTCATTAAAAACCCAGATTGCGTTTTACTATCTGCGCCCCATGTAAATGTGCTGTTTTATTGCTATGGTAACTAGTAGTGGGGATTTTGATTCCTCTAGGTCGGAGAATCGAATCTTTTCACTCAGTCCACTCAAAATATCCGTTCAGGCGCTGATATCCGTGGTTAAAATGTACGTGTGTATAACAAGGGACTGTTCAAGAATGTGCAGGCATCATCATTTTCTTCAAGTTCCTTCAACTGCTTGATATAACTTTTATTTGGTTATAAACACAACAATGTCACATTGAAAAAAATTAGTTATAAATAATGGTATTCTCCATTCTTTTTATAAATTCATAATCTCATTCTCATTACATTATGGCTTAAGTCAAGAGTTTTAAAGCAGAAATAACGAGAACTATTCAATCACTAAACAGATTCATTCAAAATACCCATTTATGAACGAATCTTTAAAGTGAATGAATCGTTCTCTAGTTGAACAATTCACAAACCCACCTGACACATTGCCATAAACGTGCAACACATCTCTGGCTTAAAATAAATAAAGGCTTATTTCGTTACTTTTGTTCATTTAGATCACTGTTTAAAGAAGAAAAACAGCTGTAGAGCAAGTGGAACATGTCTGATTTATTTCCTATCTCTCTCACTCTGATATGCAATAGACTTTTTCCATAATAGCTTTGATCCTTTTCAAAGCAACATTACTTTTAACTATCCACCCATATGCATTGTTTTTTTCTTACGAGAAAGGTTTTTTGTTGAAACATTTGAAATCTAACCCAAAAGGAAACAAATATTAGTGCAAGTTTGATTGGTTAGTTGAGACACGAGGTCTGCTACAAGACATGAGGGAATTCACTAATGTTTTAAATTCACATGATATGTCTCTTTTATTAGGCAAGTCACCACAATATGGAATGGCACAGTATAATCATACTATCCTATGGGCTCAAACAAATTAAAGAATTCATCACAGCTGGCCATTATTTACAAGTAAAAGAATTTAAATTAAATAGTAAAGCTTTTCGGGGAAAATACATTAATTAGAAATGCAAAAAAATTTACAAACTTCTTTTTTTTTTTTGTTCTCTTCCATTTTTTTTAAAAGGTGAGGTGTTAGTGTTTTTTCTTAATAGTTTCACGTTTTGTTCATGTCAAGTCACGTTTTTATGAGTCCCTCAAGGAAGTCCTTCTCAACCATTTCCTCAATGTTCTGTCTGGCCCGGCTCCAGAAGACTTTCTGGCTCTCCAACTTGCCATCCTTGCTAGGGAAAGGGCCGTCTCCGGGAGTAGGGCTGTGATATGGTCCTGAGCGGCTGTTGCCTTTACTGCTGAACACCTGACTGAGAAGGTTGAAGAAAGGGAGGAGCTGCTCCATGCTGCGGATCACATAAAGGGTGAGCAGGAGCTGTCCGGGCTCCCAGGACAGAGTGCGTGTGGAGCAGTCTTCCTCTGGATTTTTCTAGAGTTAATGGAGACATTCCCATGAGGGTAAAGAACATCCTAGGCTTAGGGGCATTAGTAAATCTACTGAATAGTCTATAAATGTTATAGGTCCTATGCTAATCATGTGGAATGAACCTCTATTAAAACAAGGCAACAATTGGACAGAATAGATTTCCATAGATTAAGTGTATATTGTGGTTGTATTACCTTGGCCCTTTTTCTCAGCAGCTTGGCCAGTCTGACAACATAGGGCTTGAACTCTCTCTGATGAGTCCCCTGTCTGCGGACCTCCAGACCAGAGTCATCAGAGGCTTCAGGGACAAAAGCCCAGCGATACCTGTGGCACAGTGTATTATTATTTCCTTCTAATTAATTATGCTCAATATTTGTAATTAATTAAGTCAAGTCACCTTTATTTACATAACGCTTTTTTTACAATGCCGGTTGTTTCAAAGCATGAATTTGTTTTGGCTGTACAGCCGCTCTGGAGAAAACGGTGATGTTATCCAGCTCATTTCAATTATCATATAGTCATATAGATCATATATATTTTAATACAACTCTGATTGTATTCGTCTGAAAGAAGAATGCCATATACACCTAGGATGGCGAGTAAATTATGGGATAATTTTTGGGCAGACTATCCCTTTAAGTTGTGTTTGATGTTTGCTATATTCAGTAAGTGTACTTTCTTGGAGCAGATCAAATAAAAAGGGAGTTCATATCTGACTGCTTGTATTCATTGACAAAAATGTAGCGATGTGCAGTAATATTGAAAATTGCATCGTGATAATTAATCGAATCGTTGACATGATAATTGTAATTGAATTGAATCGTGAAACCAGACGATTCACACCCATAGTGAACACACACCCAGAGCAGTGGGCAGGCATTTTTTGCTGGGAGCGAATGGGGGTAAGGAGCCTAGTTCAGTTATGGGTAATGAGAGTGGAAGAAAGTGCTGTTCATTCACTCCCCGGTACTGAGACTCAAACCCACAACCTTTGGTTTACAAGTCTGACTCTCTAACCATTAGGCCACAACTGCCTTGAGTTACTTCCTTGTACTAAAATACATTTCAAACATTATTATGTAAAAACACCCACATCTGGAACTGAGGCAGACTCTCCGATGGCAGAGCGAGGGCCAGGTCCAGCAGCTTGCAGGCAGACAGGTAGAGGTTGAGCCAGCGCTGGCTGTTGTAGGAGGTAGAGAATCCATTGCCCCCTGAGTATGTTGTCTCGAGCCCTGCAACAGAGGGGGCTGAGGTCCTGGAGAGAGGCCAGAGACCACATTCATCAGTATTCAACATGTACAAAATCGCCCATGGTCTTAAATGGAGCCAGATTTTACTTTTCGAACAAAAGCTAAAAGATCAAACAGATAAATGGATACCTGGTGATGTCCTCATCTGCAGTGAGTTCTTGTTCCATGAGTAAGAACACCTGAACCTGTGGGAAGAAACAAGCAAGCCTAAAGAACATGGTTGATTCTAAAAGAATGAGACAAAAAAGGTCCACCAAATAAGTATTCCCCACCAGATTCTCCCTGAGAACTTCTGTTATTTCACCATTAAGGCCAAGAACTTTGTGAGATGTTGCTTGTGATTATTTGTAATATGTAAATGTGTGAGGTGTGTCATATCCTCACCAACTCAGTGATCATAGTGGGCCAGAGTGAGGTCAGGTGCTGGGGGGACATGCGCAGTAGAAGCACTCTGAAGAAGAGGAAGACCTGAGCATGGAGGATGGGCACTTGAGGGAGTCGTAGGCTCTCCACAAGACGCTCTGAAATGACATTGTGGGAAAAGTTAAGGACTGTGTATAGCGAGTTGAGAATCTCATTGACAGCGGTAACATTTCCTCTGAAATAGAAGAGCAACAAATAGAGCAGAAAAAATTGTGATCTACTCAATAGTGTAGCACGACTCAAGTGGTTTAATTATGACCCTTTAATAGTATTTATAGCTTCTAACATTAAACAGGTAGTGTGACTATGAGGAACTCAGATGTACATCATTGCTTACGTTGCACTACTGGCACTACTTACTATTGTCCACTACTTGCAGCCGGGCTCTGTACCAAATCAAGTTTAAACGTTCTGAACAGAAACACTCATTTGAAATTATTTTGAACCATTGCATGTGTCGTTATATTATTAATATTTTTCCAAAATTAAGTTTAAATGGAGTTTAAAGTCCCTGTAAAGTAAAAATTAAATATAAAAATATGTGTTCTGAGTTTGTCACACCACAGACAAATGTGTTATTAAACACCCAGCCAAATTTGAATCATAAAAAAATCCGCGAAGTAAATAAAATAGCTTATCGAGGTCTTGAAAAAATTAGCAGCATTCTCTGCTCTCAAATGCTGGGGGCGTGTCCGCTGTCGGCGCCGAAACCACACCCACTCGCGGGAAAGCTGCCGTAAGCACACAAGACAAGGTTCACGTACTGCATCAGATGTCGGCAGAACGGGAGGATGAAGGACCGGGCGGGAGATAATCGGTTCGGCCCCATTCTGCAGTGGATTATCAGTGAATCCCAGTAGTCTCCGATGAAATTTTGTAAAACTATCCGACGTAAAGTCACTGCAGAGGCAGGTGATGGTGGTGATCCTCAGCTCTCCATCAAGGTAGCTGTTCAAAAAATTAATCCACCTCTTCTTGATAGCATCGTTTCTGTTTTGTAAGTTATAGGCTGTAGTTACTCCCGATCGAGCAGGCGAACTGATGCAAATGTGCTCTAGTTATGATAGTGTTGGGGGAGGGGCCAGGCTCAGTGGCTCCAGTGCGTCAGAGCCACCATTTTAGCCCCGCCCAAAAAATCCTGAACACAGCAATGGTGAAAAACTGTTTAACGGTCCAACTTCACAATTGACCTATCGGTAAGCCCCGCCCCCCCTAATTACTGTTGCTAACTCGGACAACTCGGAGTTGCTAAATCTTACAATGTACAGCTGTCAGTGTGAAAACCTTATCCCAAGATGTTTTTGGACACAGAATGTAGAGTATACCCCGTCCGAATGATGGCCAAACTTTACTGATGGTTTATGAAGTTTATTACATAGTTTTTCACTCAAAAAAATCATCGTAAGAGCTGAACAAACAAACAAAGCATAAGAAGTGCGCATTAACGTCTCATTCACAGACCCTCTCTCTCTAGCCCTCTCTCCGTGGCATTACCATTAACATGCACAGCAAATTACACAAAAACACTCACAGTAAACAAACATATACACAGACCTTATGCCTTTTCGGGGGTGCAGTTAACTGGTAAACTTTGTATCTGCAAAACAACTCCGATAAACTGCGTGCGAGATCTCCCTTTCATTACCTGTAGACTATAATACCCATCAAAATAGGAGTCCCCCTTATAAGACAGATAATGCAGACCTTTAAACATATCTAAACTCACAGAAATAAAATGGGAATAAAATAAATATGGTGAGAGATTAATTTGGAAGCGATGGTTTACAGATCTCAATGCAAACGGGAGAAGCCTCTTGTTACGATCGCAAATGATAACATCCAGGATCAACACTGTTCATGTACCGCAGGGTAAGATTACATAAATTCACATTTAATCAGTTTAATATGGAGAGATGCACTGAAATGTAGACCTTCGTGTTTCTGATCTACACCGTTGCATGAGAACAGTTAGTTATAGTTAGTGGGTTTGTTAGCAGGGAATTACTAACTTTAATAGTAACTTAATAAGAGTATGACAACCAGAAAATCCTCTCAGGATCCCTGAAATCAGTGTTGCAGTACCTCAGGCACGACGTTTACCATTTTTGTAGCATAAACACCATAAAACCGATGACAGCTTCGGATTTTCCAATGTTTCTCTATGGCGCTGAAACCTAAAGATGTCCGAGTTCCGGTCCCAGCGCAACTGATACTCAACTGCCATTGGCACATCGGTGTTCGATGGGAGGGGATTACCGATAGGTCAATTCAGTACTACACAGTCTTTGTAACATGTTTCAGCAATACATTTCTAACATTTATAATGTGTTTAGAAACAAATCTCAGAAATGCCTTTACAGGGACTTGAGGGACCAGTGAATGTCAAAGATTTGTGTTTAGTCCGTCATTAGAATGGTCGCATCTGAGTCAGTAAGTGCATCACATTAAAGGGTTAGTTCACCCAAAAATGAAAATTCTGTCATTAATTACTCACCCTCATGTCGTTGGACACCCGTAAGACCTCCGTTCATATTCGGAACACAAATTAAGATATTTTAGTTGAAAGCTGATGGCTGAGAAAGGCTTCACACAGGCCTCCATTGGCATTCAGTACATTGACACTTCCAAGATCCATGAAAGGCACTTAAAACGTCGTTACAAAGTCTATCTCACCACAGTGGCTCTACAATAATCATACAATGCGACGACAATAGTTTTTGTGCGCAAAAAAAAATCAAAATAACACCTTTATCCAACTTGTTCTCGACTTCCGTGTGTGCCTCCACGACGCATGCGCGAGAATATGACGTAGCGCCGGTGTTCGGCTATCCATGAAATACACACTTAGGCCCCATTTTGAGCACTACGCCGAGACCTAAAGCACGATCAATGTAGAATCCAACAGCTGAGACACGCGCGTCTTCCTCTGCTCGTAAACAAATCGCTTCTGGGTCATATGTCCGAACGCCGGATCTGCGTCATATTCTCGCGCATGCGTCGTGGAGGCATACACGGAAGTCGAGAACAAGTTGGATAAAGGTGTTATTTTGATTTTTTTTTGCGCACAAAAACTATTGTCGTCGCATCGTAAGATTATTGTAGAGCCACTGTGGTGAGATAGACTTTGTAACGACGTTTTAAGTGCCTTTCATGGATCTTGGAAGTGTCAATGTACTGAATGCCAATGGAGGCCTGATTGAAGCCTTTCTCAGCCATCAGCTTTCAACTAAAATATCTCCATTTGTGTTCCGAATATGAACGGAGGACTTACGGGTGTCCAACGACATGAGGGTGAGTAATTAATGACAGAATTTTCATTTTTGGGTGAACTAACCCTTTAAGTTAAGTTATCATCAACTTACAGATTACAAAGGTTATTGTAGCTATGTGGGCGCTCAGTTTTTACTGTCGTTTGAAATATCTGGCCGTATAAGCTATGACTAGATGGCAAATACCAGACTAAGGGCCAGATTTACTAAACGGCAAATTAGTGCGAGAACACAATTCCAAAAACTTTTTTTTTTTAAACGCAGATGGGAGTGGAAAGCTCTGAGTGTGATCTATTGAGGCCACGCAAATGAAAGACCCATCACAGACTCATCCGGATCATTTCCATAATGACCAATGCAATCTAACAAGAGCACCGCAAATTAGCTTCTGGTTTAAGACGTACTCTTTTGGCCGGTAAATAAAGACGCAAAAAACATTAAATTGATGAGCGCAAACCTTAGTAAATCACCATCCCGGATTCATTTAAATACTCTCCTCCCATAAATTTTGTGTCTGAAAGGGAAACTCCAACAAATGCATATGCAATAAGGTCAGTCGCAAAAATAACTGTCCACACCTTTTCAGCACAGATTTTTCACTGTGTGCATGCTTTAGTAAATTCTGACAGTAGTTTTGCGTTGGCGCAAGCTGTAAGTAAATCAGGCCCTAAGACACTCTTCTCGGCTCCTCAAATACATAAAACATTAGCCTTTACAGACATTGTGTTTTGAATAAAGAAAACGCTGTAGCTACTTATTCAAAGAACCATTTTTTTTATTCCCCCTTGCACTGCAAACAAGCAGAGACAGTCTCCAAAATGCGTGCAGGACTTAATTCACGATTGAGGTTGGTGGAGCTACTGTATGAGGTTTTTTGGTTTTGAGGATCCACTCGAGTTACGAGGTTTAGTCATAACCTCTTACTTATACTTATATAAAGTTCAATTCAAGCAATATAAAGTATCGGCAAAATAAATCAAATAAATAAATAACTAGCATTTTTTCCAAATCAAACCGTTTTCAGAACGATAATGTTACAGAAGAAACGCATGAAAAAAAAACGTTAAAATACTGATTCTGCTCGGAGTGAACCGATTAAAAAATTTTTTTTTCAGTTTTTAGGACCTGACTGGCAGTACCTGTGAATTAATTGAATTGGAACGTCCTACGCACACCCTTGATCACTTGGAATTTGATATGGAACTGATTTATTATTTACATTATATTGTTTATTTATTTTTTCTTATTAATTAGTTTGACGCACCATTCTATATGCCTTTAGGTATGCTTGAGCTGTTGGGGGAAAATATATAAAATTACACAAACTAATAATAAAATATCAATACAATAACCTATGACTATTAAGTTAACGGTTAATAGTTAATGGGAAATTAATAGCTTAAACCTATTCTATAGGTTAAACGATCTACTATGGCGTCACAATCATGTTGCATTGTGGTACATGCTGCCTAAAGTTTGCATACAAGTCGACTCGCTCCCCTCGTCCACCTGACTCGTCCATATAAGCTTCCCTCGTCCACTTGAGGAACTGGAACACACTTCGAATTGGAGAAGAGCTCAGGGAAGTTTGCAAGTGTGTGTCTAAAAGCGAAGTGGATCACAAATCTAGAAACTTACAGGCAAGTGTGTTGGGGCAGGTTGGAACTAAATTCAGGACATTGGCCCTTCAGGATTGTACACGCCTGATTTTGAAATCAATTCATTTTTGGACTTTTGTAGCATGTCTGTTAGTGTCTGTGTGTACCTTGAATGTCTGGCAAGTACTTCTGGTATTGGTCCACCTCACTGCTGTAGATGGTGAAGGCCAGTCGCTTGAGTAGCATGGCTCTCTGCTCAAGCTCTGCATCTCGATTGGTGAAAAGACTCAGAGAGCTGCTCTGAGCCACGGCAACTCGGGCTGCACAAATACAAAATGTTAACAAGTTCATCTCTACAACACTCACACAATAACATCAACTCGATGATGATGATAGAGCAATAAGATGGGCGCAGCTGGAAGGCCCACTTAGTAGAAAAGGGAAGACTCACTCATCAGGTCTCTGAAAGTGGTTTTGTCATGAGTCATCAGGTGGTCTATGATTGCTCTCCAGCTGAAAGAGAGAGATGTGGTCAGCTACAGGTCACATTGTCCCCTTTGAGCAGCAGTAAAACCACTGCGAAAAGGAGAAAGGACACGTTGTGCTGTACAGGACTCACTGGCTGACGCAAGAGGAGTCCATCTGGAAAAATGTATGGTCCATAAACAAGTCGAAAGCTTCTTTTTTCCAGGCTCTCCGGGTGTACTGATATCCACTGAGGCTGCTCAACAGCTGGATACATGCACGATAACTGGGGGCATTGTGAGCACTGGCAAAAAGAAGACAGAGAGCAACAAGAGCTTGATCCCTATAATAACTTTCAATTAGAAAATCCAAGACACTAAAGCAGTTTCAGCAACTTTGTGTCCAATTAATTGTCAATTCCTCATCTTCTGTCAACAGTGTTGCGTTTTGAGGAATAAATACCTATGGTTACGCAGGTAGGGCACAACATAATGCATGAGGTTGACCAGCAGAGGGATCACTCTCTCCTTCTCATCACTGTAGAAGACCATATCTAATAGATGAGCCAGCACCTGCAAAGACACCCATGTAAACATGAGCACAATAATTCAATTCACAGAAAGCCAAACAACACAACAATGCAAAAAAAAAAGCAAACATACAAGTAGAGACAAGTAGGGCAGAGCAGGGCAGAGCACGACCTCTGGTGAGCTGTGAATGTTCCTGGTGTGCTTGATACCAATGCAAAATTCTAATTTACAAATGATATCTGCTGCACCAGTTGTGGTAGATTTTGGCTTGTTGTGTATTTAAAGAAGGAAAAGAGTTTGCATGTGACATTCTTGTGTTTACCTCAGCCAGCAATGTGAGAGCGTGAACACTGTACACAGATGGAGTGAAGCTGGAGGCCTCCATCACTGTGAGCATTAGATCTGAAACATACATACTGTTAGTGAGAGACTCGCCATACCCGCATGGAGCTGTGCATGCTAACAGGGGTCGATGCACATGGGCTATACCTTACATAAACACAGACACACATAGTCTCTGACCTTCTACATCTGCCTCCAGACTGGCCCCTTCCACCATGATTTGAGGGGAAGGTTTGACTTCCAGGTTTCTCCTCAACCACGTGGTCTGTTCTAAGGACGAGCCTGCAATCGTTCCAATGGCCTCTACGATCTTATGGGTCACATCCTGGAGAATCATGGATTTATGATTTGATGTGAACATTTAAAATGATACATGTAAGAGAAACAGCTGACACTCTTAACAGATGGCAATGCCATGGTACTTTAAATGTTTACCTTAGTACTGTAAAATTGCCATTTTTATATACTGTGGTATTAGTGAGTGGTAGTGAAATAGTGAAATGGTAATACCATGGTACAATGTCCAAAAAAAAAGTAGGGCTGTAATCAACCAAAGAAAATCTTGGTCGACTGAAGTCCTGAAATTTTCGACTAAAAATGACGTTAGAAATAAAAACGTTAAATGAATTAGCTGCGCACTGTGCGCAGTACTTGGTAGCCTTGTTGTCTGCCTAAATTAATTATAAATAAACACAAAAAACTAGTAGGCTATTTGCAGTATATTAAATCGTTTTTGGCCTGATTATTTTGCACTGAAATGAGTCTGACACACAAGTCTGTCGGCTCTGACAGCGTTGCATCACGTGCACCTGCGCAATATCACAGCCTATGATTTCCGAAAATATAGTACTATGTTGTCAACTAGTGATATCATCACAAAAACTTTTGAGGAATATGCAACATAATTTAAACAATTGTTTTTGTCATGTGTATTATAATTGACAGACACTATTATTTCAGCCGCTCTGTGCAGCTCGAACACAGGAGCTCATCTCAGCTTCGCGGCTTTTTACTCTTAAACACAAAAGGCACGTCCACTTTAATAAAAAAAGGAATATTTATTAAACAGGCCAGATCAAGAGCAGAAAAAACACTCACAATTAAATAAATACAGCAAACTAGCCTACTTCAATCATAGACAGTAAAAGAAAGACTTCAATCTGTCTCTCTTCTCCCGTGAGTTGGGCTAATCCAAAAGAGTGAAAACAAGGGGGGTGTTTTGAAGACAGACTGTTACCTGTGAAACAGGGGTGCTCTGAAAACACCCCTATTAGCAATTAGTGCTTTCCACCTGATGACATGAACGCGGCGCGGCAAAACTGATGAAATGAACGTGGCAAAAAAATCGACCAATCAGAATTTTGGTCGCGCCAGAACGTATCAACTAATAATCAACTAATCGACTGGGAGATTACAGCCCTAAAAAACAGTAATACAAAGTAACCATGTCAAAAAAAATAAGAAGGTCACCTGTAGCTCACGCTGGTCCTTCTTGCTTTCCAGGGTGGGATTCTTTAGGATAAACTCATTCAATACTCTAAAGAAAACATACAAATTAATTTCTGATACTTATTGTAATCTTATATGTGAATTTACTTATTTATTTATTTATTATTTATCAATCAACAGCAAACACTATTCACACTATTTTCATGTAGAAATGAAAATAATCATAAGAAAAATTATATACAATAATTTAACAATACTTTCTCAGTATACAAACATATAGCAACTACATAAGCTCTTTTAGGTTGATATTGGATAGAATTTCCCAGGAGAAAACGTTTTTTTTTTAAATGTCTATTAATAAACCTTCTCAATTAAACATTGTCTAGTATCGTTTAATCCATAACATTCCAATGAAATATGCTTGACAGCTAATGAAGTCCTTATTATAGCTCAAAATGCACAGCAGAAACTGCCTTGCGCAAGGACTCCACCTCAAACAAAACAGATTGAAAAAAGCACAGGATCAGATATCTGTTATTAGACACATCCATTTCATTTGCCACCATTTATCTTGTAAGTAAAACCATTTTTAAACAAATGTAGTTTTGAAATGAAAGTATGGCTGTGCTAGGATTTGTGAAAAAGAACTTACCCTAGTATGAGGAACTGTCCCGGAGCAGGCAGACCGAGCTGCACAGAGTCCTTCAGCAATGCCAAGAGTGATGGCCAGCTATCAACCAGACTGGACACCGGAATACTAATAGAGATGAGACAAGAGCAGTGAGACTGACAATACTTTTGGCATATACTGATATGACTATAGTTGGTCAGTTCACTTACCTCTGTACATAGGCATAGAAAAACTGAAGCATGCAGACCTCCAGGGAAAGATTCTTCTGTAAAATTAAGAAAGGCAAAGGGGAGTCTTAAATCTACCTGCAAAACCAACAGCAGTAATTGACAGTGACTGGAGAGGAATCACGGGAGTTGTCAGTATATTCGTAACTATACCTTCTCTTTGGCGATGGCTGGGGGCTGCTTGAGGACTTCCTTCACTGTCTGTATCACAGTCTCAGTTCGCATGGCACTTACTGAACGAACAAGTTCCACAAGGAGAAGTTGTTCCTCACTAGCTGTGGGAATTACCTAAAATACAGACCAACACAATGGTTTTTGAAGTCTCAGGGTACAATAACAGATGACTTCTGGTGTAGTTCATACCTTGTTCCTGGATGGAGATTTAGCCTGCTTCCTTTCATTCCACACATAAGCAATAGCAGCCATGAAGTGAGCTCCATGATTCATTGAGATTGGGCCCAGCAGCTCTAGAATTTGCTGCCTGAGATTCTGTGAACAAGTGAAAAAACTAGTTAGCCTAGCACATGGACTACACGCAGGACCAAAGAACAGTCACTACATGTCTTAAGACACAAGTCATGGTACCTTTGTGGAACCCAGATTGATGTTGGATGTGGAGCAGGCAGAGGCTGCAGCTGGCCTGTCAGAACTATCAGCCAGATAAATGACGCCCCACAACAGGGTTACGGAGGACATGATGGTGTGCAAGATGGAGAGAATGCCTGCACGTGCCTCTGCAAGGTGCTTCTGATCTACATTCGCCTGGAGCTGAGGATTACATGCATATAAGCATTAAGAAAAACTCATTCTAATACTCATTATTAGTAAATTGTTCTCATCATTTATTCCAGTCCATTATCTTAAGCATTTAAAAGACTACACAAGCATGAATCACTAGCTCCCTCACCTGGTGATATTGTGATGTTGGGTCTAGCAGACAATAATGGATTATGGCTGTCATTCCTTCTAGTACAGTTAAAATCAGGTCAGGAGGGATACACAATGCCATCCACTGGGGCCTAAAAATATACACAGACACATTGGCTTTCCCATCATAAACAAAGCACTGCTTCAAACATTTATAGTATTTATTTTCATTTATATTCCATAAAGTGCTATTTAAAAGGCCACCATGACATTGTTAGGGCAATAACTGAAGAATTTAAGGTGAACAGTGCCCTCTTGTGGATATAAATTAATAACTCATCACATAATAATAATTTTGTGGTTGCTGTGTGAGACCTGTTTGAAGACGTTATGACAATTTGAAAATTTCAATACAAACAACTTTGTGAACTAGTGCGTTTGCCTTGTTTCTCTGCTATATAATTGAATTGGTCCAGTACCTGGTGTCCGTGAGGCCTGTCTCGTAGCGGTATTGCTGGATAAGGTTGTCAAGGTTTTTGCACAGCTGAAGCGTAACAGATGCAACTACTCGCCGAAGCACTTTTCTCATGTATGGCAAAGTGGCTGTTATAAGGCCAATCCACTGTGGGTGCATCTTGCATGCATGATGCTGATGCAGGGCTCGGATCACAGCACACAGAAACATGCCCTGAGCTGTAATGGGTTGCCCATGCAGGTATTGCAGGGAAGTCATAGGTTGTTGTGGGTTGACATGCTCTACCTCGCCTCCAATCAGTTCAAAACCAGCCCCAGGACCATTAGGTCCGCCACTAGACCCAGTTGATCCCGGACCTCCCTCTCCACCCTCATCCACTGGGATCATCACACGGTGCTCCAACACCACCAGGCTCTGAAGCAGACGTAAAAGTTGTGACTGTATGGCGCTGCAGTTGTCCAACTGGTCCTCTGACAGATTGATGACGCTGTCCTCTGAAAGGCCCTCCTCGACTGCAGCCACATTGGTGCCACGCGCACGGTGTTCGTGCCACTTTTGTACACTAAAGATGGTGGAGAGCAAACAGTGTAGCACTACCTTCTGCACCTTGCATTTGGACAAAACATCACAAATAAAGCTTGCAAAGCCCTTGGCTGAGCCCCCAGTGACCTTAGCAAGCTCGCTGAAGAGCAGTGTCAACACCTCCACACTTGTCAGCTGCATGGCATGGTTGCCTGCCAGGTCCTGTGATGTGGCGGCCACATGGGCGGAGTAATAGCTGCGCAGAAAATAGAGGCAGAGGGAGATGATGATCTCCAGGAACATGGCACTTCGGAAGGAGTGGGAGTGCGAGTCCTGTGGGATGGGGCAGTAGAAATCCTTGCCCATGACAGAGACACGATGGCGTGCTAGCAAGTTCTGCAGAAGAGAGAGCTGTGGAGTGTATGTGTTGTTTATGCTGGTGGTGGAGATGGCGCTCACAAATCCTGCTGGTGAAGCACGTAGCATGGCTGCAATAGCAGTGAGCGCATGCAGAGTCCGAGAGGAGTCATAGAGCTGAAGATAGAGCAGCACATGCTGGTATAGGGGATGGATGTTGAAACGAGGTGACCCAGAAGTGTGAGATCCTCCCACCCCACTTGAAGCCCCACCACTGGGTGAACCTATGTCACTTTCAATCTCAGACACTTCCCCTTCCCCACAGCTGTACCAGTTCTCCAAGTCAAGACTGTCACCAAAGAAGATGCTGGGGGGCCGGGTCTTCTCAGCCTGGTTGGTCTTGCGTCTCTCATCAACTTTCCTCTTGACCTTCTTGGTTTTAGGCTTGGCCCCTGGGGATTTGTCCACCAGACGCTCCATAATCTTACCCTTTAGGCTGAGCTGGGTGCTGCTGTGGCTGCGCTTGCGGTGCTGGTCATCTACTTGGAGACTCTGCTCGGTGGCAGCACTGCCACCAATGTCCGGCAGTGTAATGATCGAAGGGGAGGAGCTATGCCGAGCGATGCCTTCCCGATGATCCTCTTCCCCTGTAGCATCCATTGAGGCCACAGCCAGGAACTCCAAGGTTCCCCCTGCAACCAGTTCTGGGAGCGTTCTAGGTTGGGTGTTGGAGAAGGGGGCAAGGGTGATGCATGGCCCATTAGAGGTATCGGTGGATGAATTAGAACTGTCAGAGTCTGTCTGAATCCAGGCATCAGGAGATGATGGTGTCTCAGAGGACTCTTTCTCCACCGTTTGCACCACTCTGTCTACAAGCTCGAAAAGCACAGCAGAAACTGCCTTGTGCAAGGACTCCTCCTCTAATGAAACCGATTGACAAAGCACAGGATCAGATATATTAACAGTGCTACCACCTCCCTCCAGTTCATCAAAGCTGCCATTGTCTATAGTGGAGGACTGAGAGCCACTCGAATCTGAGCTCTGGTGCTCCCCCTGCTGATCAGGAGGTTGATATTCGCCACACAGCTGCAGGTTCTCGCTACTAAGGCTCAAGAGAGAAAGACTGTCACTTAAAGGGTTGACTGTCAGGCTAAAGGGTTCCATATCATCCAATGGGAGGCATCTGCCATACACTTGGACTCCTCCTGCAGAGGAGACAAATCACATTTGACAGCAAATATTTATTTTGATTAAAAAAAAAATCTATTTAGATTACTAAATGAACCCTCTTACTTTCAGTATAGCCCATATCCCTCATGTAAATGGGCTCAGAGGACTCTTGTTCCAGTGGGTTGGGAAAGGCCTGTGTCCAGTGACGCTGTGCTTGAACCCGCTGTATGGATACACGGTGAGTTTTAGGGTGCAGCAGCAAAAGCAGTAGAGGTTCAAGAACACGAGCTATGTCATGTCTCTGCAAAACCTGGTTCAACCAGGCCCTGCCAACAGCACTTGCAGAGCCGTCCCAATAACTGAGGCTGTCTAACATGATAAACAGAGACCTACAAGAGGAAGAGAATGGTGAGGCGATTTAACGATCAATGGCAGTGTCTTAAGATGATTCTCCCAAGCCATATTTGTTTTTGCATAATTAGACTTCATCTCACATAGTAGTGCTGTTACCTGTCAAAGGTCCGATTGAAAGGGGAGGATTTGGTGATATTCAAGTCTCTGGTTAGGTGCCAAAGAACTGAGAATTTTACATGAGCCTCCAGGCGTATTCTCTAAAATAAAATTTGGGAATATGTGAAAAAATAACTGTGCATGTATAGTTGTGCAATTCTATGCCACTTGTTTGTGGAGTTCTATGCATGCATGTATGACTGACCCTGTCCCGATGCATGAGCTTCTGGCTAATGACATCTTCACAAATGCTGGGGGACGGAGCCAAATTGTGAAGCTGGTAAAAGAGCTCCACACTGCGCTTGTGGTGCTGGGGGGTCTCCTCTCCCAACTGATCCCATAAGATAAGGGCTACACTCTACGGGAGAGAAGTGAGAAGGTGATCAATATAGAAGGAGAGACTTCAAGAGAATGAAAACAAGTGAAGAAATAATGCAAACCTTGAAGAAATCTGTTTTCTCTGCAATGTACTTCAAGATACCCGGTGTGAGTGGTGGTCGAATCACCACTGCAACACGCCCCTGGCTCGGGCTCATTGGCTGGCCCGAGTCTGGACTTGCCACACGCTCAGCTGTCACCATAGCTACAGACTGTGTGAGTCCGACAAGGTCCATGACAAGTGAGATAGCTACTGCTTGAATACTGAAATCAGCAGCTGAACAGCATGCATCCATCAGGGTCTGAAGCCACACCGCTGGCTGAACACTCTCACCTGTCAAGAATTGGCACAACACAGATATGTGACAAAGAAGGATTTCAAGTCTTAAACAAACCCTGCATTTATATAATCTATCCTGCAACTGCCCCCAAATTCCTTTGTACTGAATTAACGCATAATGCATGAGGGGATAAAAAGTTAATTGTGCCATCATGTATGTATGGGCTGTATATTAAAGCAATACTAATATTTATTTCTTAGTTATGTTTCAAGGTGGCAGAGGCAGTCAAGGATAACAATGTCCAGCAGTATTTGTGATAACAAGGTCACACCTTAGAGGAAGGTGCCTGACAGGCTGACCTTTGGTACATAAGGTTTAGAAATGGCAGCAGAAAGTCATTTTTACCAGCCTGCTCCTCTCTAGTGGGTGAGGACTTCATGTTGCCCTCAGCAATGTAGACTGGAAAACTGGAGCACTCCAAGAAGAGCTGGCAGGCAGCAGTGAATGCAGCCAGACACTCCATCTGCCCAGAAGACATCTGCTCCTCAAAACCACTTGTCCATGTTTTATCAGTCACCACTGTTAGAGTGTCCATCTCTGCATTGCAGCTCTTTCCTTCCTCTGCCTGACCACCTGGGGTGATGTAAAGCCTCACTAGGAAAGAAAGGAACTGCTGGAAATGTTCAAGACAGCACTGCATCACTGGCTTGTCCTGGGGCTTACTGTGGGCTGAACTACTGAGCCCAGATTTGGGTTTAGTTTTGGGTTGGATAGGTACATCTTGAGGAATGGATGCATCATCCTCGGGGTGTTGCATCTTTTCAGGTTGCTCGCCACGTTCAGCCTGGTACTGGATGAAATCAGTAAATCCACTCTCTGATAATCGGCTGCTGGAAGCACTGTCGCCATCATCAAATACATCAGTGCTCCCAGGGGCATCAAGGGTGACTGGTAGGGCCTGAGCAAGATTGGAAATGAAAAAGTTTATTTCTCTCCAGCATGGCATACAAAACACAGTTTCTCCTGACACCACTGTGCAAAACCCTAATCAGTTTCAAAGTTTCATTAAGTTAATTAAATATATTGGATTAGTTTTGAGATTTTTAGAGGTGGTGCTTGTAGTTAGCATGCTGATAACTTTGTCCTTCACTGTTTGAATGATAAAACTCAAAGTAACAATTTTAAATGTAACCCCTTTAAAGCACTGGAACTATAGACAAACACATTCAGACATACACCTTTGACCATTGTGCAGGGCTCGACATTCATGCTTGCCCGCTTATCCCAGACAATCGGATTTTTGTTAGTCTAATTGAAGTGAAGTAGTCTAATTGAAATATTAATAAAAATATTTAGTGAAGCACAGAAACTTCAGTGACCAAAATGTTTGGGCGAGAATGATCCTGAATTTATTTAATTCAGCGTAAACTGTGACTGATAATAGATCATGTAAGGACAGTAACATCATGCCAGTCTGTGTGAGAAAGTCTCTTGCGAGAAAAAAGAAAATTGTTTTTTTATAAAAATCACAAATATGCTGTAAATAAGAGCTGAGAGAACACTGATAAGAATATTGCTTCAAAACAAGTTACATTTATAAGTCCTTTTTTCTTTGCGGACAAGACACTTATTAACTTAAACAAGTGAAAGACCTATTTATTTGTTCAAAGGGTAAGTACATATCAAGGTTTAATGTCAAGCCCTGTTGTGTTACATCTGGTGCAGTTTTTTTATTTGAGAATCCCATCACAGTTAAGAGAGTGCATCAAGTTTAAAACAACTCGAAACCAGTGAATTCGGTTTAATTATGGTGAGCTCTATCAAGCTGTTTTTGAATACAAGAATGCATCTTATGTTAACACATCTGAAACAGGTCAAGGGAGACCTAAACCAGTCTAATCAAAAAGGGCTTCCTTAAGGCTGACCTCCAACAAGTCGATTTTGAAAATATGTAGTTTTTTGAATCCCTATTTGCATCATGTCAATAATCTTATATTGCTATATTATCATAGTGATTGTGATCCTGCAAGGAATTCCATGCTTGTAAAATGAGAAGCCATTTCTTGCACAGAACACAGTTCTCTCAGTCCTACACTTTAACATGAAGCCCTTCCCATCATGCTGTGGGTCGGCTATAAAACATTCAGACATCCACAACTCAGTGATTTCAATCATAGAACCTTGTAGCAGTGCAGAGCCAGGCTCAGGTGGCAAGCAGTGTTCTGTATAAGCCCCAGAGGAGGGAAAGGCGAGAGCTTGAGAGGTTGAAGGCCATTTTCACCTGAGTGGAAATTACAGACCCTTGGGCCTCAGAGGCTAGACTTGGCTCCCACTAGAGAAAGGAACTCAGCTGTGCATGAACGTCTCATCCCTATTCCCTTGCTTACCCTCCCTGCATTCTGGCACCATCCAGGGAGTCTGGCATAATTTCGATGAAGCTTCACTTATGGTAGAGAGACGTAGTCACAGTAAGATAGCAAACAGGTCATTGGGGCGCGCACACACACACACACACACACACACACACACAGACACACACACACACCCTAACAAACGTATGTCAGTGGCCAATGAGGGAGGACCATTCTATCTACTGAACCCAGAGCAGGGAGTCAGTGAAGGCATGTACAGTGAGAGACACACACCATCAGGCAGAAGAATTGTTGTTTCCAGCCCAGTGCTTGTATGGCAAACAGGCCATATTGGCTTGACTTTAACAGACCAATGCTCTAGGGACTGCTTCCAAAGACTTCAAAAACAATAAAGAGACATTCTAAGTTTACAGAGTACTGTTGATATTGGCAGTTAAATAAAGTGCTGAGTGATGTACAAAGTCAGAGAAGTAAGAGTACATTTCAGCAATGAACTTTGAACAGTTAAGTCAAGGTACTTTTTAATCTACACTACACATATTCCCTATGTGGAATGCCTATACAAATTGTACATGAAGCACAGGGCAGAGATTAGAGGAACAGAGACTGGAGCTAGCTCTCTGTGCACTGGTGCCAATTTGTTCCCTTAGTTGGGCTTGAATCAAAGCTTCTAAAAGCCACTAAAATTCAAATTAGATTCTCTTACTTTCATTTGATTTATTTCTTTAGTTACCAAGGGAGCCCCTATAAATGCAATTTACAGTCAAACAAAAATTATTCAGACACCATTTTTTACTAGTCGGTGCAGGATACTATAGTTCGTTTATGTAAGTGAGGGTAGCAAAATATGTTTTATTACCATTTTCTAAACTATAGTGAATAAACTGACAATGTGAGAAAATGTTGAAGGTGTATATATTGACTGTATATTTCTAGGTTTTCCACCATAGGAACCCTGATACATTTTCAAGATAGCACTAAACAGCAACAGCGATTTCTAACTGATAAAATATTTTAGAGCTGAGCATTACTAGAAAAAAAACATTCTATTGAAATTTATCCTAAGCTTGTTTGTTCCCAGTTTTTCCACAACTGTGGGGACCCTGCATATATTATGTGTTACCTTAAGCTTATAATGTTCTGTTAAAGATGTGAATTATATAGAAATTCAGTCATTTATGTGGTTTGGGGTATCATTTGATTGTCTGCTCTCACCATTTTCTCATCTTTGTCTCTAGAGGAAGGGGTAGTTGTGGAAGAAGATGGACCAGAAGGCAGCGCAAGGGGCGACACCAGAGGGGGCTGGACTTTGCTGAGGATCTTCGAGCAGAGGCGCAGGCAGTGGGTGAGCTCTCTGAGGCCCAGAGCCTGCAGGTGTGTGGTAAGAGCGGAAACCATCCGCAGCAGCAACTGAGGTAGGTGCTCTGTCTGGATCTCAATATACGTCTCCTAGAGAGAAAAAGAGACGGAGAGAGATACATGAGGGAGGCTCAGTTCCTTGTCAATATTAAGACAGCTGGAGGTCCATTCCTGCATCACAGTCAGTGCTTTACATTAAGAGTGATGGTTAACAAAACATACAAGAACCATTTAAGCTTTATGTGTGGTGTAAAAGGGAGTAACAAGCTTAAGATTTTTAATTGGTGAGCTCATGCAAGTTTATGGTTCTACCTTCCGCAAACATCCATAGATAAAGATGATGAGTGTTTCTTTTAAATAATTATATAATGTAAGATGTTAGATATAATATAACAATAAATATACATTTAATACAACAGCAAACAGGCTTTTTAATTTTTGTATTACTCCGCTTGTCTGTTTTTTACGGCATTCCAGACCAGAGGGTGTGAGTGGTGTGAAGCTAAAGTGGCGTTTATTTTTTCAAAGCCAGCAGGGAGCAGGAAATGGGAAAACCTGGAGATTACAGGCCGTTAATGGATGTTTCTGGAAAGGTAGCCAAAATATTAGAGTGAAGTGAAGGTGAGGTGAAGAAGCAAGTAAGAGCAGTACTGTACCTGGCAGATAACCCTCATGCTTCTAGTAGGCTTTGAGGAAAGAAAAAGAAGGCAGAGATTTTCAGACAGACAGAAGCGAGCAGAGCAGAGGCCAGAAAACACTTCAGAAACCCTGACTGGTTAATCCACAACCAGTGTTTGAGAAACTTAGACCAAGACGATCTCTGAAACTTTCACAAGACATCAACACACATAAAAATTGGACACATGTAGAAAATGCCTAAACCATGAGGCTAAGACAAACCAAGTGTCACTAAAATGTTTAAGTAGTTTAGTTGCCTATAACTAAAGAGGTGGAAACATCAATGGAGTTTAGAACAACTAAATCTCAGCATGTTTACATTAATTTTTCATTTCTAGCTGGCAAAAAGTCACTTTCTAATGGATAATGGGGAATAATAAAGCAGGAATCTGAAAATTTCAATAGCTTAATTATCATATCTAAGTGTAAAGTTTACCAACCAAAGATACAATGTCCAACAAGAAGTCCACCAGCTCACAGAACTCAACCAATGAGCGTGCTGATGTCTCAGAGCTCATAGTCTGTCCAGGGGTATGGCTGCTCAGTGTCCACCTACAAAAACAAAATGAGGTCAAGTAAGAATGGACCCAAAAAAATTCATTATATTTTTCTATTTCTATATTTTCCTACACACACCTGCAGCATTCCTCAAACCAGTGTGCAATATAGTCCCACATGTAGTAGGGCTCAAAGGAGTTAAACAAGAGGTTGGCGGTTTTAATGAGCTCTGCCGTTTTCTTGTTTTCTCTAAGTTTGCTGAAAAAGCAACACAAAAGATAAAGCTAAAAATACTGTAATTGAAAATATTGAAATATTTGTAAGAACTGCATAATTGCAAGAACCATTAATGAGACAAAAGCATTGCAGACCTGCTAAGTTGAGTTTGGTCTTTGCTGAACTGGTTTTGGTTCTGAAGGTCCAACTCAGCGCGGCACTGAGTGTGCAGGGTGCGAAACACTTCAATCAGTACATCCTCTAAGATTGCTGGGCCTAAATAAAGTGGACAAAACAGTATCAAGGCCAAGCTCTTCGTGTGAGTCAAAGCATACCTCAGACATCATGTAGTAATGGCTGTACCCAGCTCAGGCTTGTCGAGGAGACTGATGAGAATGCGAAACGGCTTTAAGTCGTGCATCAGGATGCTCTCCTCCTCCCCTCCTCTAGCCTTCCCCTGCAAGATCCCCACCATGGCCTGCAAACACACACAGACACATTTAGGGATGCACAGACAAATACAATTCTGACTAGTAGCGGCTATAAATGGCTCATTTTAAATATATTATTTTGTATAAACATAAAATACTTAAAGGGATAGTTCACCTGAAAATTATCCCATAATTTACCCTCAAGCCATCCTAGGTGTATATGACATTCTTCTTTCAGACGAATACAGCTCTGGAAAAAAATAAGAGACCACTTAACATTGAGAAATCAATGTTAAGTGGTCTCTTAATTTTTTCCAGAGCTGTAATACAATTGAATACAAAATGTCCTGGCTCTTCCAAGCTTTATAATGGCAGTCCAAAATTTGAAGACCAAAAAAGTGCATCCATCCATTATAAAAGTAATCCACACCTCTCGGGGGGTTAATAAAGGCCTTCTGAAGTGAATCGATGGGTTTTTGTAATACAAATATCCATATTTAACACATTATAAGGTAAAATATCTAACTTCCGGCAGACGGCCTTCCATATTCAACTTGCATAGAAAGTGTAGCGCCTCTCGCAGTTCAAAATGCTTACGCTACGTCCGACTTCATTGTCGCACCAGTTAGGCTTTTTCTGTAAGTTGAGTACAGCAGGCTGTCCGCCGGAAGCTAGATATTTTACCGCGTGGATTACATTTATAATGGATGGATGCATTTTTTTGGGCTTCAAATTTGGGGCTGCCATTATAATGCTTGGAAGAGCCAGGACATTTTTTTATATAACTCTGATTCTCTGATTGTATTCGTCTGAAAGAAGAATGTCATACACCTAGGATGGTTTGAGGGTGAGTAAATCATAGGGTAATTTTCATTTTTGGGTGAACTATCCCTTTAAACAAACTGTTTTAAATAGTACAAGTAAATGTATCATAACATTATAATGTACAATACGAAAAACATATACTCGTTTTGAGCTTTGCTAAAGATGTAACAGTGTTCTTGATTAAATTATTAGAGTTCTTAAAGTCGCAATGAAACGGAAGTCGCGACAAATCCTTTTTTCCATATGACAACCATCAGAGCATAAAAGATTATTGAAAAGAAATAAAATGTACGGTGGGGTAAAGCAGACTAAATGATTAGTCCGGCATACATCACCAAAGTTTTCACCCGGAAAAAGTTACGACATTAGATAATAAAAAATAACATAACATGCATTTACAAAATGGAAAAAATAAGAGTGAATTTTAATTTCATGCCGACTTTAAAGATTGACTTTAAGTGAGCGTTAGATGATGGCAAAAGTAATCTAAATGTAACTAAAGTACTCAAGATGGATTTTCCCTCTGCATTACCATTGAGAAAAAAAGATCACTCCATTATACTGTGAATGCCTTTGCAAGTGTGTTTCAGCTCTTTAGGGATTTCACACTTGTTCTAACGCATGGCTGCACAGACAGAGGAACAGACGGTCCCTGCAATAACCTACTTCCCAAACAAGCGAGATCCAACAAGTGGCCCAAACCAGATGGCACGCAATCAAACAATTCCCCTTCCAATAAAACAGAGAGGAAAATGCCAAAAACAAAACTCCCCCTGCTGAAGTCCTAAACTCAACCCCAGGGGTACCAGGACATTATAAAAGCATGGCCCTGAAAGGCTGTCTGTGCATGCATTGGGACCAGTGTCTCATTGCAAGCTAAACCATGCATACAGACCACATGGAGAAAAGTGAAGACTCACAGAGTGGCCTATTGACAAAATGTGTGCATGCACCTGTGCGTCACAGCAGACATAACAAAAAAGGCTTTTTCTTACAACACAGGCAAACTCTTCAAAAGAGAACTTTTGAAGTTTCTATGTTGCTTTTGATTTCTCTGTTTGGAAATGTTTGTTTAGAGTACTGTGAACAGCAGAGGAGTCCAAAACAACAAAATGAGTCACGTCAATCCATTTGAATTTTTGACAAAAAGTACATTTGGATGCTATATTCAAAAACATGGGTGAAGCTGTCACTGTTTGGACTTCATATTCAGCTTTGAACGTTTGACCTTACCTGAACGAGCATGTCCTTGGAATAAGTGTTGAAGTAATGTGTGACGTGCTCTTCTGGATTGCTGAGTCGGGTGCTACGAGGGCCTGCTTGCACACCATTGTTATCAAAGCCTGAAAACACCACCAAGCACACAATTAGCACATTGATACGAGTTCATAGAAGTTTTCCTTAGCACTTTTAATGACTTGCAGAGACACAAGGAAATAAATGAGGAAGTGTTCAAGAAAATATGATAAGTGACTGCTTATAGTTGTCACTGGTACTGTGTTCATGACATACACATGTTCACTTACCACAATGTTCATCCACAGCATATGGACAGCAAGTAAGAGACAAAATCAGGTCAACCAAAACACTTAACATACACGCAGGTCATTTAAAATTCATATTACAAATCTGTCCGAACTGATCATGTGTCATATGTTTCTTATTAAAACTTAAAGGGATACTTCACCCAAAAATGAAAATTAGCCCATGATTTATTCACTCTCAAGTTATCCGAGGTGTATATGACATTCTTCTTTCAGACAAATAAAATCTGAGTTATATTAAAAATGTTCTGCCTAATCCAAGCATTATAATTGCAGTAATAGTTGCTCTGTTTTTGAAGTCCACAAAAACTGCATCTGTCCGTCAAATAAAATTCTCCACGCGGCTCCGGGGTGTTAATAAAGGCCTTCTGAAGCGAATCGATGCGTTTGTGTAAGAAAAATATCCATATTCAAAAATGTATTTCTTTTTTTTCTATGGCTCTGCATCAGCCATCCCCGCGCCATCACTTCCGGCGAATAAGGTCAAAATACATGCAAAATACCGACGCGATCATAGATGTATACATAGATTCCTCATTAGTGCCTGCGCGGATTGGTCGAATGAGACATCTACATATACATATACATATATATATATATATATATCTTTAATCGCAAATTTGACCTTATTCGCTGGAAGTTATGGCGCTGGGAATACTAGATGACATTCGTCTGATAAGAGGTAAAAAAAATAACATAAATACTGTTCGGTTTCTCGCAGAAACCGATCGTTTCGTGTCTTAAGGCATCAATGTGTCGCAACGAGCCGCATGGTTTAATATGGATTCTTATGTCTATGTGTTTTTACTCTCATTGCTCTCATACTCTAAAAGATCCCCATTGACATGCATTATACGACTAT
This sequence comes from Gobio gobio, assembly GCF_949357685.1. Lineage (NCBI taxonomy): Eukaryota > Metazoa > Chordata > Actinopteri > Cypriniformes > Gobionidae > Gobio > Gobio gobio. Next base: position 33,923,643 of record NC_137108.1, read on the forward strand.
CACACTGCAATGGTTGGAGTTAAAAATCTTAATTTGTGTTCTACTGAAGAAACAAAGACACCTACATCTTGAATGCCCTGGGGGTAAGCAGATAAACATAAATATTTTGTTTTTGGGTGAACTATCCCTTTAAGAAACCAGAAGGGAATCAGAACATTATAACAATTGTTTCTAACATTTGGTCCATTTTATATAGCTTAAATATAAAATGCTTTACCACTGCAAAATGTATGCCGTTTTTATGAAGTTGTCAAATTAAGTACAGCAATCACAGCAACTAGTTAGTTATGATTGTTTGTTAATTGTGTCTTTAGTGAGCAAATCTTTGCAAATCAGCGAATTAGCCGTTTTTCCAAGGACATTTTGAAATAAAAAAATGTTTTGTGCTAATGTACACTACCTTTCAAAATGTAGTTTACCTGATTACGAAAGTGCATCCTAGAATCTACTATCTTTGTGTTGATGAAAAAGCAGCTCTCCCTTGTGATGTTTTTAAGATGTTTGTGATGGATATATTTGACTTTTATACGGCCAGTTCTGGAGTACACTAGCCCAGCATGGGGTGGACTACCTAAAGGTCTCTCTAATGAGAAAAACGTTATTGCCGGACAGTTAAGGACTATTTTTTTCTGTGTATTTGTGTTTATTACTTCACAGAATTTAATGATAATATTATTATGCCAGACTTATTTGATTTTACTTGCTTTTAGATGGTTTTAAACCAGGTATATAATGGTTGTTTCTGAGTATGCGTTATGTTTGGCACATTTCAGGGTTTTGTGCTGCAATATCCTGCATTGTCAAACCTTAAATAATCCTAAACCTAAAATGTGGGGTCAGCAAGACTTTATTTAAGAAATTAATAATTTTATTCAGCATTAAATAGATCCAACATGACATTAAATACATGCATAACAAAATATTTCTAAGAAATGTCATATCTTTTGAAAATGGGAACAAAACTAAAAAGGGTGGCCGGCATACAGTTTGTGTGTGAGGTGTGGATATCTCACCCAGCAGCCAAGCATAAAGTCTACGGTTCAGGGACATGTCTCTTCTTAGAACCACATGAAGTGCTGCAGACAGAATCCTTATCATGTCTGGGCGTGTTGCCTGAAATGAACAGAATACAGTGCAATTCATCTTAGTGCTTAATTTCCATGTCAAAAACACTAACTTTTACATTTCTGTGACTAGAGAATAATCAAATCTACAAATATCTGTGTTAAAGGTGGACAGGTAACCCTGCCACCTGAGATGCAACACAGCAAGGTCTTTCACAGCTGGATTTCAGAAAGAAATATAAAAAAATATTCCATTAACATTAAATCAGCATTTTTAATCAGTTCTGTTACCTGGCTCATGTGGAAGGGAAAGCAGAACAGGATCAGATCTAGAGTGCTCCTCTGCACTAACACACTGGAATCCTGCACAGATGTGCTGACTGCTTCCACCTGATGAAAACATGAAATCATGATATAAACATTACGTTCCACGTGGTATTCAATAGAACCATTTCTATATTGTGATTCATTCATTATTTAAGGTTGTTTTGCTTGCATTTTGCCACTATTGATCAGTGTACCATCAGTTCGATGTCACTGCCGATGATGTACAGCTGGTCCTCCATGGATAGTTTTCGGTTAAGGTGCAGTAGGACGAAGGTCACTCCAGGCAAACGCACAGCAGGGCTGGTTAGGATACTGCCCCACAGGGCACTGTAGAAGGCCGGCTGCTCCACAGCTGCCGCCACCTTTTCTAGCAGGGTATTGGTCCTATTGATTTTATTAATCAGTATTAGTCGATATTGTAGATGCATATGTGTGTGCGCGTGTGTATGTGTGTGTGTGTGGAGACACACATACACACACACATACATATAAATATCTCAGCTTTTTATACATTAAGATTGCCTTCATCTAAAACGCTAATAATTTAATAGCAATCTAAATTTCTAAATGAATGTCCATGCATATGCATTTGAAATTATTGATTTTAGTTTTTACTGTTTTAATTTATTAATTTATTATTTTTTAAGATTATTTTAGCAAGGATGCATTAAATTGATCAAAAGTGACAGTAAATACATTTACATTGTAAAAAAAAACTTTCAAGTAACAAGGAATCCATTTTTTTAATCACATTTTCCACAACATTATTTATAAATATTAAGCAGCACAATTTTTCAACATTGATAATAATAAAAAATAGCCAGGAATAAATTAAATTTTTAAAATATATTAAAATAAAGGTAACACTTTAGCATGGGGAATACATATGAACTATTAACTATGACTTTTGCCTCAATAAACTCCTAATTTACTGCTTATAATATTTGTATTGGGTAGGATTAAGGAATGTAGAATAAGGTCATACAGAATAAGGCATTAATATGTGCTTTAGAAGTAATAAAAAACAGCTAATATGCTAGTAATATGCAAGCTAATAAGCAACTAGTTAATAGCGACAATTGAACTCTAAAATAAATTTACCAAAATAAAACATGTTATTTTAAATTGCAATAATATTGCACAAGATTACTGTTACAGTACTAATATAATACTAGTAGTAATATGAACAGTAGTATACATATTTAATAAACATTCTAGATTAAAAATATATATATATTTTACCTGTCATAATACTCTGAACCCTCCTCCAGACCAGGCATTACACCGGTCAGGAGTCCTTGCAGGCCTGGTTTAAGAGTCTTGCCCAAGGGCAGGTAGTAGGTCTCATATAACCCAAGTAATACTGGCTTCACAGACATAGCAGCATTGGATAGTAAAGGGAAGAGTCCAGAACTGAGGGGAAGGAAAAGGCACATATTAGGCACTAAAAGTCACTGCAGCAGAAAAATCAAATTTGCAATATCTCTACCTATAAAGGAAAAGATCCTTCGCCAGGCGCTTTGGTCCAATGATCTTGAAGATGATTTCGTAGGTCTCCAGGGCTTTGCGGTGAACCCCGCTGGGCAGTGCCGGGTGGAGGCATTGGGCCAGGCGCTTTCCAATGGTCAATTTCTTGGGCACAACCTGATACTTGCCATTGTTTTGCAAAACCTGTCCACCAAATACAGAAAAATAAGATCAGTAAAGCGACTGGCAGGTTTGGAAGTGCTGCTAAATGTGATCAAGGGGATGTAGAAAAGGACCTTGTTGAGCTTTCCGAGTGCTGAGATCAGATCAGCCCATTCGCTGGAGTACTCAAAGTTTTTTAGGGCCTTATCTACCGCTGCCACATAGTTCCTGTACTTCGAGTCACCGAGGAGTTCCAACTCCTCTGCATTCATCGTCCTACACGATGGGACTAAAAGCCGATTCCGAGGTCACGTAAAAACATCACACCTTCAGTTTAAAAGAACAAAAGGGGGAAAATGCACATAGGTTAAACTCAATCAAAAGGAATGCACTCAATGAGCAATGTCACAGTGTACATCACATGCTTGATGATGGAAAAAAAGAGCTCACACCCAGATTCCAGTATACTCAATATTAAGCTCAACCAAGTGAAGTGGTATATTTTACACTCAACCAAACACAGCAGCCCATTAGTGTTCAGAAGAGCTGCTGTCACTGGTGGAGATGCTGTGGGAGGCTATTGAATTATTAACAGGTGTGACTCAGTTGCAGGTGAGACACTTTAATCTATAAAGGGAAAATAATAACAACAAAGCACTAACTAGAAAAATAATACTTCCACATTTTACTTCATTCTAATCTGTCGTTAACAACAGTTATGTTATTGAAAGCAATACAAATAAAAATGTTTCATTGCGGTGACAGTTCACCCCCCAAAAAACAGAACTTTCACAAACCCATAGGAATGGCAACCTCAGTCATCGTTCATTGTCATTTTCTACACAATGTAAGTAAATGGTGACTGAGGCTGTCATTCTGCTTAAATTCTCATTCTGTTTTCCACAGCACAAAGAAAGCCATACAGAAAACATGAGGGTGAGTAAATGATGACAAAATTGAGGGAACGGTCCCTTTAAGATGCATCATAACAGCCCAGTGCTTACTCTATCCAAAATCATACCAACCAAAACAAATAAGCCCTTTTAAATCTAACACTCATTTCAACTGGACTGATTTAAATACAAATTAAATAAATAAATATCCAACATAATTTACACAGCATCGATGCATTTGGCAGGCTGGTTGTGATTTCCCATGATCTGCTGATGGGGGAACAAGGGACCATTATGTGATGAGAAGGCCCCTCTGAGGTCCTCGAAAGCGGTTAGCCATTGTGACAATGATGAATATGTGGTTCATGGTAAACATATCTCTAAATCTCTCCACTTGGTACGATACCTCCCCCACATTCTGAGAATAACCATCCAAACACGATCAAATGTCATGAACACACGCTAACTGCTAAGCTAACGTTACTGTACGCTCGCTATAGAGCAGAAGATTCTCTCCATTGTGCCGCTGCTTACCGTTGTCAGTCGACGACGATTTTTTTTAAAAGGTCTGAGCTGTGAGGGTCTGTGGGGGCTTGTTAGTCTTGTAGGCAAGCGAATGTATGGATGTACAGATGGATGAATAGGTTGTGAGCGAAGTACGGTCAGGTGCGACATCGGTGGGTACACTGACAGCAATAAACGCTTTCCCGGACTCCGCTGGCGAGATCACATATCTGCTTTCTGTAAAGCCATCTGTTATAAAGCTGCATTCATATTGACATCAGTTCAGGTAGCGTTGACACTCTGCGGATGAAACCATTTTTGATTTAAGTCGTTGACAGGTAAAAATGCTTTGTTCTGCGCATGCGCGAGCTGTTCCTAGTTAAACAAAAATACGTCACTCTTTCACAATAAAAGTTCCCGTAATGGCGTCACTTTGTATGTAGCAAGTCCCGGAAATAAATTTCACAAAGGCGATTTTCGAAAATAAGTAAAATGAGGTCTGAGATTAACATTACTGGAAGAGCGTTTCACGTTTTGCTCTTCAGCATTAACTATGCACATCCATCTCGCAAATGTTAATATTGAATACACTGTGTTTTTAAAAATGTAATCCATATGGCCATAGGCCCTATATAAACTGTACAAATACTTTTAGTATAAAATAATTCTCAATTTTCAGGCTGTGTTTAGTGGTTTGATTGTTGAATTATTGAAAGGCTGTTGTTTCTTCCAAGTTACGTCTACATCACCGAAACCAGTAATGTATCCTGTTGCCAGTTGATGGTGCTGTGAAAATCAAAACAGAAACCACTGCACCCAACGTTGCGCACTTTTATTTCCAAAACAAATCTTATTAAAAAACGTAATTCACACCAGAAGCTTTCAAGTTTATACATAATCATGTTTAATTATAATACCTGTGTTATTTAACGTTATCCTTGTTCATAAATCACTTTTTGTGTGCAAAATTAGCATTAATTTCCTGTTGCTATCGGGGTTAATCGAATATTACGCTGCAGGCTAACCATAGAAAACGTAAGCACTGCATGTACATTTTACTGTGAAGCTGACATTGTCTGCCGTCGGGAACTATAGGCTAGTAGGATACCAGTGTGATATGTTCATGGCACAATCCAGTTTTCCTGTATAGTGAATTTTATGTTTGTTATAAGCTTCGTTTCAAACAAAGAAGTTTTTTTATCGAGCTCTCTGAAGCTGTAAACAGCTTGCCAAATACCAACCCTTCATTTCCTGTAGTTGTTTCAATGACACATACCGGCGTACACCTTTCGTTTATTTTGTACTTTTTTAAATAGGCCTATTGTTTATGACCTCAGTAAAATTGACATATTTTGTCTGCCTGTTTTGTTATAGGCTAGTGTAACAAAAAAAATATCCCTGAGCATTTTCAAATATTTCCATCTAATTACAACCGACAAAAGATCATCTACAGTTCAGTTTTTATGACACGTCTTTATGACAAACCGCTGTTATATAAAGTCCCCAGTGATAGCTGCTGTCTACGTGAGCAAACAGTGAGTTCTTGTCCAAAATGATAATCAAGTTTCACGGTCCACACCGAGAAAACTCTGGGCCGAAGTTCAAATACGGGGTGTCAGCTGTCCTACGTGTCGTGCCTTCCTGCACGAATTGGTGTAGTGTTTAAAATTATTCGCAAAAACAAATATTTGTACATCACTCAAACTAAAATATCTACTTGTTCTCCTTTAAGTGGGACTAATTAATCATATAGTTCACTGTATGATACGGCAAAAAATAGTAACAACAGGTAAAACTAACATTAATTATTATTTTGTTTACATGTAAACTCTCGACAACAGATTAAAAAGAAACATATCACACAAAGACAGTAATGGGGGGGAAGGGAAGGGATTTTATTTTTTTAGACAACCAAATTAAACAAGTCTTTTTGTATATACCAAATCTTACCAAAAGGGCTTTCAGTTTTCATTTAAAGTGACACTTACAAGGTTGGGATAAATTCAACGCCAATTGTTTAGGATAGCCAAATTTAGGAAAAGGACTTTTACACATGCCATTAAAATTATTTACTTCTTACTTTAAAAGGTTAAAATGTAATCTGTCATTTCTTGAGCTCCAAACATTGGCCCGCGGAGGAAAGACCAATGACTTGATGCAATTGCAACACTACTTTATGGACTCTGGAGAAAGGGCAAAATAATGACCGTTATAACAAAGCAAAAAAACTTAAAATAAATGTTCTATTTGCATAGGCAACTCAACTGTATAAAAGTCCCTTTCAGTTTCAAATTCTCTTTTTTTTTATTCCATCTTTTTTTTACTTGCACGTAAAGCTCGTTCTGCCCCTACATGGTGCATTATACAAAATAAAAATATCATGTGCAAGATCACTGGCAACAAACCGCACAGTGCAGGGGTTGACGCACTATAGGCAAAATTTTCTCTTTTTTTCTTAACAAAATATTCTTCAGCATTTGAAAACAAGCCACGTCCTTAGCGTGACTTTTACATTCAGTGTTATTACTAAAAATACTTTATCTGCAGGTTTCAAACGTACCTGCACAAATGTACAATATGCTACAACATTTTATACATTTCATTATTTACATGGCTCCATTACACACATCCAAAACTCATCAGCTTTGTTTTGTCATCTTTAAGATAGCTATTAATATCACGTTCTGCAAGAGAGGTAGTTTCCACCACGCATAACTAAGTGGGAAGGGGTGCTTCATCACATATCCACAGTTGAAAGAGCAACATTGTCTGAAACTTTTGAACACAAATGAACAGCAGTGCAAGAATTATAACAACAAGTGAGAAAGGGCAGTTTGTGTGTAAAATGCCGGCATCCTGCCTTCTTTTTTTTTTTAAAAACAAACAATGTAAACATGTCCACACTGGACTTGCGCCATATTTCTCAGTTCCCCCGTGCCATAATACACACATTACATAACATAATGCTTATAACATCAAAACACATCACAGAGCAAACAAGGCTATGAGACAAGACCAGAGAAAAATCCATCCTATAGTCTCGTGTCATAACCATCCTCCGCATATTTGCTCTGCGATCGTTCTAAAAGTACAGCAAAGTTTTAAAAAAATGAATTCCAAAAATGATTTGTCAACCAAAACCTTGATATACGCTGCCTTACCCAATGATTTATGGCACTTGTAACCAGATCTGGTTAAACAAAAGGGGATTCCAACAGAAAATTGCTGATTACGTAGCTTTGGTAGACATTAAAAAAAAAAAAATTCACACTTAGTTTTCTAAGCTATAACATAAGGGATGCAATAAGTAAAAGTTTAACGCTGCAATAGAGCTTATGAACCTTAATGAGTTTCAACACCTATAGTGCAATGCGCACAGCGCCATTAAAAAAAAAGTACAGGTGTTGAAAGCACAAGGTCCATTGTGCCTCCTCATTAAGTTTGAGGATAGTTATATGACCTTTTCACTTAAGCTTGTCCCCCTCCGCATTCAGTTCGCTTAGATCTCCCTGCAGAACAAAGTCAAGTGGCTTTTACTTCCCAAAAAGCAAAATAAAAAGATATACCTGGAAATGCAATACGCACTAGAATGCTACAAATGCTGCTGTGCTTAGCACCAAGAGGTTTCCGCCACTCCCCGCATGATTAAAACTCAAGCCGAGAGTGCGCATCAAACCTCAGCAAGCGAAAAACAGAACGCGAAATATTAGCAAGGAAATGGTGCGAGTTTTGTCTTGACGTCTACTCCTAGGCCTGGTTGAGAAGAAAAAACACTGTCACAAACAGCCATCAAAAAAAGAACAAAACAAAACAGGAGCATAACAGAGCAATGAGTTATTAAGGAGGACATCCAGTTCATCATGTCGTCATGGCATACAGCTCCGCTAAAGAGTTCTCGACCACCCCTTAAGGCCTCAATGACGTAATAACTAGTGGAGCGGTTTTCGTTTTAAAAAAAAAATAGGTGAAGGACATTTAGGAGAAACATCTGCCTGCCAAATGGTCATCACCTTATTAAGACGCAAATCTAAAAATAGCTGTAAAATATATTACGCAGCTGAAGCATTCAAGGGGAGGGCAAAAATCCAAAGCGGAGCCTTCGTTCATATATTGGCTTAGGAGAGCAGCAGTGAGAGACCTTGTTATGCCTGAACCTTCAGAAGGCTCTTTAACTGAAAGGTCATCATCTCACGGTGATCGCAAATGCCCATTGGAAGAGACACCCAGTGGCTTGGGGGCTTGGGTAGAACACTTGGGGATGGGGGCTCACTAAACTTGGCTCCAGCATAGTTCTGACCACACTGAGCTGACAAAAGTATATTCAGATGAGACACGGTCCCCTCCCAATTCTGATCATATGGTGTGGCAAACCGAACTGAGGCGTTCTTCTTGTCTACAGACGCGGCCTGCCGCGCCTCAGGAGACCAAGAATAGCTGGTGCCCTTGTCACCCCTGCGATAGCTGAGGTGATGGGACACCCCTAAGGCTCCTGAGGAGGCGGAATGCACCACTCCATTCTGGTCTCGACTTCTCTGCTTGCCCCTTCCAATAGGCTGGCTCTTCTTGGGCGCTGGGCGATCTGGAATGTTGTATCTCTCACCACCTCCCATACTGCTTTAACTGGATGTCACCTAAAGACAAAGAAGAAACCCTGTTTAACTCAAAGGAAAATGAATGCACATTCGCGAGGACAATGTGAAAGTGTACAAACTGGTTTAAAACAAACTTCAAATAAATGTCAAATGCCCCAGTGTTGCTGGCTGGCAATAACAAAGGGCTACGTGCAGCGCGAGACTCCGCCCATCCCCCACTCGCTTCCTCCGCTTACCTCTCTGTTGTAAAAAAGTTGAGTGCTTGGTTCTCTTCACTTTTTAATTTCTCTTCACCGATCGGGCTCCAGGTCCTCGAAGTAGTTGATCTACTTCTCGCTGCACATCTAAGTCCAGCAAGATCTAAGGTTTTCATGTGCCAATGAGCGTTGTTTTGTCGTGTAACCGAGTTGAACATTAATTCACCTCGGCGCACGGTGCTCTAGAAGCCGTGAATCTAACAAAAGAAACATCATTTGTTTAATCTCAAAGACGACAATCTTTCCAAAATATGTTCAATTTAAACAGCATCTAGCAACATTCGTTTTTTCACGCATATCCAATATCGAACTGACGGTAAACCATTTGTTTGTGTGGAAGTTAAGAGTAAATAACCAGTCTAAAATTAAGTTGGGGTCAAACATAAGACAATCTTGCGTATAATTTAACATTTGAAAATCTGACCTAATTGAAATACGGAATATTTTGTAGATGTGGTGTTACATAAACAACATCTAATCTTCCTGTTATGTTCAAAATATTCTCGCAAAAAAAATCGGTCGTTATCGACGAAAAAGCAAAAATGTTCGCTTATATCGAACTTGCAAATACATATTACACAGGTTTAGCAAATACTGGAGATTTAAACTTTAAAAAATAAGGTATTAGGTCATGTTTTCTGGCACCGTACCAAAACAAAAGACTCTTGAACGCAACATGGCGTCAATACCGTCGACGACTCCCTATGTCTTTAACTCAGTAAAAAAACAACTTACCGACTTCCTCAGGCTTTGATGGAAAAAGCCCTTCGTCTTCCCTTGGTCTAGTCTGTTAGCTGTAGCTGTTAATGGAGAAAATATTTCCCGATATGTGAATCTTCATAACAATCCGAGGCAACAGCGGAATGGTATTATTCTCCTCCAGTTTGTCTCCGTCTAACAACAAAATGGATCCTCAACAAAGCATAAGTACTTCAGGCGTGTGTCGTTCTGACCAATCAGGGAGCAGCACTGTCGACGTGTGACCAATAGGAGCGATGAACACGCCTGTTGCCACCCTTCCTGCGTCACTGAGTGTTATGCATGTTTGTGGGGAATTTTGGTTTTTCCGTGTTACTGTAATAGCTCGAAGCCATAAAAAATGTCACATGGTTTTCTTCCGGTTGCCGGTTGGTTTAATCTCAAAATGCAAACACTTGAACCTAGTAACCAGAATGGCATACATTCGAAAAGCGCATAGGGGCACAACACATAGAAGTGTCTCTGCTTTATGAAAAATTCTGTGAACAATGAAACCGTGTTTTAAGTCTTTAGATAGTTCGTTTAGATGGAAATTAATTTTAATAAACACAAGTAAACATACTCAACTTCCAAATACCTCATGTTGTGGAAGTTATATGAGACAAGAACAGAATTTTGGATGTTAAAATGCATACTATATTAATAACCTAATAAAATAGTCTTAGCAGGCATTACCTTGGTAGGAAAGGTGTGGGCTACAGGAAATACTTAATCTTTAAAAACCAAGTTGAAACATGACGTCCTTTAAGAAGTATCACACCAACTGCTAGCATGTGACAACAGGTAGATAAAAACCTGTGAAGTGGTGTCTACTGCCAATGACAATAGGAGGGATAGTGTTTGAAAAGCTACAGAAAAAGGTGTTGTTTCGGGGGTGTAGGCTAGTATCTTCATAAATCAATGAATGGTGGCATATGGGCCATTTGGTGTTCTTGAACCAAAATGTCTACTTAGATTGTTTATGGTGCTATAACTCAACAGAATGTTCAACAGCTGTTAGAAGTTATAGATAAACATTTTAATGTAGGCCAGATTTCCAACCTTATTTCTCAGGAAGTAACTTGATGTTTCATCAGAACAGTTCAAAATTAAGCTAATTGGATTAAAACAAAATTTAAACTAGGTTTATTCGACGAAATTATCATATCCTTCACAACTTCTAAACATCCTTTCATCGTGTGAGCCACATACGGTCAGACATTCCATAAAAATATGTCATGGTTTCTGTTCACATGTAACAATGCTACAAAAATAAATGTGCTATGTGCATATTCTTTTTCTGTGTGCTACCATATTAACTTTTCCCAAGTAAACTTTTACTTACTGTTGAAATGTGTATCTAAAAAGCTCAGTATTCAGCTAGACAAAACTGACAGTCAGTGCCAATGTATAAATATAAAACCTATAACAAACATTTATGGGGTTGTGTGAAAAAAAAAAGCATCTAAACATTTTGACCAGCAGGCTATGGCTCACACAATTAAATGTTTTGAATGAGTTACTATATTTTGCAGACATACAATAGAGTTGTTATAACGTGTCATAAAACACAAGAGGATGTTAAGACTAATTAAATAAAGCCAAATTGATTATTAAAAACTGTAATTTCCACAAACTTTTACTGAAGTGGTGGTTCTAAACATTTAAAAGTTTTCACTTCCTATGTAAAATTCCCTCATCTGTAGCTCATACTCCTGCTGATCCCTCAAGCAAACCTGTTGCATAATATAGCACTTGTTGGCCTGTTTAATCAAAATTGGTATTTGGTGACGGAAGTGCACACCCACTGGATGCAACCTTGGTTTAGAGCTTTCCAGGGGGGCTTGGCCTAAGTTTGTATCCTATGTTTGGAAAGTAGGTTGGGTGGGAGGCTCTTGTCGGTCACACACGATTTGAGAAGAGGTCAGATTACCATGTTTGGGGAGAAACAGATGTAGTACACAAGAAACAAAACAATACTTGTATCATGACACACAAAAAGATAAAAAGTTTAAAGTATATATTTGCATATCTGGGTGTTAAATAGCTATATTATGCTGCAAAAATGGGAGTATGCCTATCATAGATAGATAGATAGGCTCTGTAACACAAGATGTGCATGTTTATGAATTGTTCGAATAAATGCAATTAGCATATTTCAGATGTCAAAGTTGCATTGGGGTCAATTTGACCCCAGACATTACGGGAGGGTTAAAGGGATAGTTCATGATCATGACAAAAATGAACATTTTCCCAAATCTGTATGAGTTTCTTTCTTCTGTTGAACACAAGAAGATATTTTAGAGAATGTAACCAGACGGTATTTATTGACTTCCAAAGTAAGAAAAAAATACTATGGAAGTCAATGGCTACCGTCAACTGTCTGGTTACCAACATTCTTTAAAATATCTGCTTGTGTTCAACAGAAGAAGGAAACTCATACAGGTTTGGAACAACATGAGGGTGAGTAAATGATGACATCATTTTCATTTTTGGGTAAACCATCCCCTTCATAAAAGATTCACAAGCGCCACCTGTTGATAAAAAAATAACGCTACACTCAATATTTAAAGGGATAGTTCACCCAAAAAATGAAACTTCTGTCATCATTTACTCACCCTCAAGTTGTTCCAAACCTGTGTGAGTTTCTTTGTTCTGCTGAACACAAAAGAAGATATTTTAATGAAAGCTCTTTCTGCTTTGTTACACACATTCTTCAAAATATCTTCTTTTGTGTTCAGCAGAACGAAGAAACTCAAACAGGTTTGGAACAACTTGAGGGTGAGTAAATGATGACAGAATTTTCATTTTTGGGTGAACTATCCCTTTAATAGTTATGGTTATGGTTATGGTTAGTAAAAATATCATTTTAACTGTATCACTGACAAACATTTTCGTTTTTCCGTAGGTATGGATACTGGATTACAATAGCCCATGGATAGAACATCAAGATATTGATTCCTTTATTAATTAATACTAAATGTATTTATTACTGGGAGCTTAAAATGATAAACACTCAAAAACCTTTTTGCATTGTTGTTCTTCACAAAATGTGCTTCTAGTCTTTCAGAATAAGTAATTACAGCGATATTTATGGAAATATATAAAAAGTTGGGGCAGTTTCAGTGAGAGTTAACCAACTTTTTTTTTTTCCACGAAGTGCTCTCCAAGATATGAGTAAATAACATTTTTAATTATTGTGAAATAAGTTAGCAACAACATGAGGAAGCTGTGGTAAAGAGAAATGTTTCAGCATTTATTACGCGATTTTCATTTTGTGATGAGACAAAAAGCTTCCTCTTTGGATACTTTGTGTATCTTAGAGACGGCTTTGGTACTTTCCATCTGTTGCTTTTCTTCACTTAGTAATGGTCACTTTAATCTGTAACCTGCATCTCTGCTCATGATGAATACATCACAGTTCATAACAACAGTCTGGAAGGACGAGATACTAAAATTTTGGTTCTCACTCTCTCTCATTGGGGGTGTGGCGTATGCTCTCATGTTGTAATCAGTGGCAAACTGCAGAAAGATCAAATTTGTGAAAGACAATAACTGGATTCAATACCCTATATACCAACAGCAAAACACAAAGGTAAGAACCAGTTCATTTGATCAATGTGTAGGATATTCCAAAATCCTGTGTGAACTGAAACAACTCTAATGGGTTAAATAAGGAACTTCATTTTTTCTTGTTCTTATTTGTAAGACATGTAAATAGAAGTGTAGATCTTTTTACTTTTCACTTGTGTGAGAGTGTGAAAGCTTTAACCTGAGGATGTGTTTGTGACTCATACATTTTATTGCCAATAGTGTATGTTGGCTCAGTTTTTAAGTTTTCAGAAAACTCTTCCATAAGGTGATTTGTACAGTAATTTGTGTTATTTTCAAATCAGTTCAAATCAATTATATACTGCTTTTTACAATACACATTGTTACAGCAACTTTACAGAAATAATATTTACATACAGGAAAATAAAACTCTTTCAGCCACATTTGGTGAGCCACCAAAGGTGAAAGTGGCACAAGAATAAGCCTAAATGAGGAAGACATTATGGGAGGAACAAAGACTCTGCGGGGAAGCCCTTGTATTAGAGCTATGAGAAGTGACTTTATTAACTGGGCATTTTCTGACATTTCCATTTTTAAGAACACTGTGACGCAAAGAGATGGCATGGAGCTAATGCTCTTTGGGATGAAAATGTGGAAGGATAAAGAAGATATTAGTGCTTCCTGTAAGGAAAGGATGAATAATGAGGGAACCATGAAAAGAGAGCAGGCTGTTTCATTTATTTATCTAACTAAACCAAGAGCATGCTTTCTGGACTTTCCAGTACAAAAAATATTTACATTGATGATTTCAATTTAAATGTATGCATTAGCTTACTCAAATATTAAGTTAAGAGCTATTAAAACGTATGAGTACAAAATAAAAATTTGTAATTAGCCTGTGTGGTCTTTTGGCCAGCAGAGGGCAATATGTAAATCTATAGTCCAATCCAGTGGTTCCCAACCACGTTCCTGGAGGACCCCCAACAGTGCACATTTTGCATGTCTCCTCAATCAAACACACCTGATTCAGGTCATCAGCTCATTAGTAGCTTCTCCAAGACCTGATGTGGGTGTGTCAGACAAAGGACACATCCAAAATGTGCACTGTTGGGGGTCCTCCAGGAACGTGGTTGGGAACCACTGGTCTAATCTATTGAACAGCTTTAGGTCAGATTTAGTGAGTGGTTCATAGACCTGTGGGACAGGCTGATTATTTCACATTAAGTATAACATCACTTCTCTTCCAAATCTAAGCCATGCAGCCTGGATAATGCCGTTTTATTTATAGAATGCATTAGCCTAATAAAAATGTTGCTTGGAGACATGTTTGACTTTAAAATGGTGTTTTATTCCTCTTAATCATGTCAAACTCCAAAATCAAACAGTTTTTTTCCCCTTCATGTTACCATTGAAAGTGGTCAAATGAGGTATATGAATAATTATCCACTGTTTTTTCATCGTTCATCATTAACTTTTAATAGATCAATTCTGTCCTGGGGAAATGGAGAATGAATTGGAACAAGATCAAGAAGCTACTGCACTTTATTTAAATGAAAGTACAACACACATCGCAACCACAGGTATCGTTCTCATTCCGATTTTCTATGGTCTTTCTGTGATCATGACATTTCTTTCCAAGTTGTGTTGTGGTCATTTTTTATAACATTTTTTACAAAATTAATTAATTAAATAAATAAATTAATTTGAGGTCAGTAAAATGTTGTTTTTGAAAGAAATTAGTTTACTTGTATAAATAAATAAATTTGATCAAAATGGACAGAAAATACTCTTACATTTTTACAAAAACAATTATATTTCAAATAAATTCAGAAAAAAACATTATAGTTTCCACAAAAGTATAAATCAGCACAACTGTTTTCATCATTAATAAAGTTTTTTTGAGCATCAAATCAGCTGAAGGATCACGGTCATCGCAGAAATGAATTAAATCTTAAAATAGATTAAAATAGAAAATACTTATTATAAATTGTTATAATATTTCACAATATTACTGTATTTACAGTATTTTTGATCAAATAAATGCCTTGGTGAGCATAAGATACCAAACATAATAAAAATCTTACCGACCTCAAACTAATTTAAATATGAATCATGAATTATCTATAAAAAGTGATTCTTTTGAATAATATTTATCCTGAATTGTTGCAGATGCAAGCTTGTGCAACAGCCTACAGTGCTACATGGTCCTGAGCCCAGCAGAGAAGAAAGCTATTGGCTCAATTTGCTTCCTAGCTGGTCCTGTGACCTTCCTGGAGAACATGTTGGTCCTGGTGGTCATTGCAAGCTCCGCCACTCTGCGCAAACGACCATCATACCTGTTCATCAGCAGCTTGGCACTGGCTGACACTTTTGCCAGCTGTTTCTTCACCATCAGTTTTCTAGATTTCCATCTTTATAGTAAAGGCGACAGCACTAATGTGTATCTGTTCAAGCTGGGTGGCGTCACAATGGCCTTCACGGGCTCTGTAGGAAGTCTGTTGCTGACAGCGCTGGACCGCTATCTCTGCATCTACCAGGCTTCCAATTACAAGGTGCTGTTGACACGCGCTAGGGCCAAGCTGGCTATAGTATTATTATGGTGTGTAACGATTATAGTTTCATTCCTTCCTCTGATGGGTTGGAGGTGCACAACCTGGTTGGATCCTCCGTGTTCCCGGCTTTTCCCCTATGTGGATCATCGCTATCTGGGCTGCTGGGCGGGCCTGCAACTTGGGGTGCTCTTCCTTATCACAGTGGCTTACGCCCTCATCCTGTGGAAAGCAAACCGGCATGAAGCAGCTATGGGTGGACCAAAGTTGGGGAGGCTGAACACAAAAGGACAGGCTCGAATGCGAATGCACATTCAGCTTGCACGTACCTTCAGCCTGATCTTCCTAATCCTCGCGGTTTGTTGGCTGCCTGTCCTGTCCTTTATAATGCTGGATGTCATGGTGACCCTTACGAACAAACAACAGCGTATGTTCGCTTTCTGTAGCACGCTCAGCCTGGTGAACTCGTGTGTAAACCCGCTCCTATACGCGCTACGCTGTCGAGAGCTGAGGGGAGAACTGTTGGCACTGCTCAAATGTTGCAAGGCATTCAGGGAACATATTTTGGGAAAAACTTGTAGTAGCCAAAGAAATGAAAATAGTTCTGGTAAAGGGAGCAAGGATCAGGCAGTGAGTGATAGTAATCCAGATACTATTTCTGAGGGTGTAGACAACCAACAAAACAGCACACAAAAATTATAAAGTCTTATTTATTTATAAAATATTGTATTCATCATTTTCATCCATTTTGCTGGTCAGAAGCTGACATATTATGCAAAATGTGCTTAGGCCTTGCAGGATATTATGTAAAGTGTGCACTCTCAGGAAAAAAAAGGTACAGTGGAGGTACAATTTTGTTCCTTGGGGAACAAAACGTATAACTGTGCCTTTAAAGGTACACAATTGGTCTTTAGGATACAATTATACCGTTGTTTTTCTCTACTTAAAGCTGGGGTAGGCAAGTTCGGTCCTAGTGAGTCGCTGTCCTGCAGAGTTTGGCTCCAACCCTGAAAGACATCTATAAGCTCTTATTGAGAACGAACAGAGCTTTAGATGTTGAGTATTTTATTGAAAATATATGGTTACCATTATGGTGATCAGTGTTTCTTTAGTTGGTCAGTTTGACTCTCCGCTTTTTATGTGAGTTTGTGGTTTTTGTTACAGTTTTAATAAAACACATAATCTGTTAAAATAAAAAAAGCTATAAACAAAAATTATCATGAAGAAAAATGTTTGACTAAACACATCACTGACTAAAAACGTTAATAAATAATATTCACCAACAATACTTCCTTGCCACAGATCAGACATTCTGAATTCTGATTTCTAAATACATTCTGGGGGGGAAATGTTTAAACGCACACAGATATCAAGAATCAGCATATGAATCTCAACAATGGTGACATACTTAATGCTGCAATGCATGCTGGGAGCCATGAGTTTTATACTGTGGTGGCTTAGTAGGGTTGGAGCTAAACTCTGCAGGACATCAGCTCTCTAGGACCGAACTTGCTGACTTAGAGGTACAAAAATTTACCCTCAAGGGTACCCGTTAAAAGGTACAATTTTGTACTTTTTTTTGAGAGTGTGGGAAATATAAAAATATGTAATGAAGATAAGAACTTTAACATGTTTATAAATTAAAGGAACATACTATAGGTTAGTGCAAAGTAATATGACTATTGTGATCAGCTTTTGATGTATAATGCTGTTTTTCCTTTCTACAGGAGTGAAATGACCTACTTCACAAACTCAGAACCGCTGAATCACTAGCTACATTTTGTCCCTCCCAAGCATAAAATATGCCGAAATATATATAGATTGCACTGTGAAACAAAATACCTTCAGCATTATTGATGACTACTGGCAAATACTTCACATCCCCTTTTTGATCGATTGTGCATTATGCTTTGTAGCACTACATTCTGTAATACACACATTCTGCCTTCATCACAGTTTTTGGCTGTATGTCTTATATCGCGAAGAGTAATTGTTATGATACACTAAGTATATTTATATGCTTTGGTAAGAAAGAGTCTGCTAATAATACAAAATGCTATGTCATTATGTAATTAACTTCTGTTTGAACAGAAGGTCTTCTGCATTATTATAATTGTATGTTAAAATAAAATACTGTATGCCATAACTATACATTACTGTTACATTATTTAAAAAAACTATACTTACACTTCAATTGGACCAAATCATTGACTGATACATCATTAAAAACACATTTTTCCTTAATATCAACCCTCTTGATGATACAGCACAGTTTGAAGAGCTTTTCAGGCTTACATCATAAACTGACAATATGCTTTACGTTTTACATAATTTTTTATCGGATTAAGTCCAAATTGACAAATTTGGGGATATTAAAGTGTGTTGTATTCATATGATGTAGCCTATATGATATTTATACATCCCACACTGTGTATAGGCCTATAAATGTGGTTTTAATGTAAAGAGACAGTAAGGAATTTATTCCTTGTGAGTTGAAAGACTGCTTTGAGGGCTAACACAAACAAAAACACCAACATGCAAATCCTCCAGAAATATGGTCATTGGCCAAATAAACTCAATAAATATCGATCAGGGTCATATGATTGTAAGGCACCAATCAGGATTAAGCTGTTGGAGGAATGGAAATTGAAAGGATTTTTTTATTTTCCTTTCTTAGAGTGAAATATACTGATCCAAAAGGAGTTTAGGTAAACTGAAAGAGTTCAGTGAGTGCATAAAGATGTTTAAATAAGAAAAATAAATATTGACGAAACAGAGCAAATATTATACAGTATAAATATCATACAAAATGTATTCACATTATATATTTACCTATTTAATATACATAAGGTAGATAGATAATGATCGTTCAAGGATCTAAAAATATTAGCTTTAATTTAAAAGGTGTTCTTTTCTATAGCCTCCACATAAAAGTCGGTGCAAGAGGCCTTAAACAGGAAAAGGTAACAATGGCAAGCATAAACCTGAGTAAGTATAACTATCACTTTCATTATTAATAATCGGTTTGATTTGAAGCAACACATCGCTGGAAACTATGTTAAAAGAGGGCATTAAAATAAACCAATAATTACAGGTTGGGTCGATTACCGCTGTAGTAGATTAACTTATAAAGTAAAAAATTATTTAACATATAGCTTATATTTTTGCAATATACTTTGAACCGCGTGAATGTTTTTGTTGCTTAGTAAACAAAATAAAGTATGATGTAATGTTATTTGAGAAAAAACTAACTTGTTTATAACATCCCCCCCCCCCTCCTATCCGTGAGTGGTACAGTCCTCGGCTCTGTCGGTTTAGCCTTTTTGCTACAAATCTGGCACTTGGTGTTTAAACCGGTGTGCGAACAGAGGGGGGGCCGCCGATATCGTGCGAAGCTCAATAAAAACCCCGAAAAAGTCGAAATAGAAAAGAAAATCGACGCATTTTATTATCAAAAGGGTGTTATTTTACTGTCGGTTTTGTTAATTGTCCCATTAAATCAGCGATCATGGCTTGTGGCGCGACGTTGAAGCGATCTATGGAGTTTGAGGCCCTTCTCAGCCCGCAGTCCCCCAAGCGAAGGAGGTGCAATCCTCTACCGGGGACTCCGACTACTCCTTCCCCGCAGAGATGCGGTCTTCGCCCGTCAACAGAGAGCCCGGCACACTCGATGTCGCCCCAGTCTATGGGTGGAGAACACAGGCTAACTCCAGGTGAGAAAAAGACTTGACTCTCGCCATTTAACGTTGGTTTGTTTGACATGGAGGAGGGGAATGGGGGGGCTGTTTAATCTCAGCTAGCCAGCTAACGTTACTGGGTATTTGAATTTCGACCGTTAATTTAATTCCCCCAAGATGCTTAGAGTAAAGATTTGAACGTGTTATGCTGTTTCTTAATGAGTGATATGGTTGTGGTAGGTAGTTGGTATGGGCTGTAGTTAATTATGCAGTTTGGATGAATAGCTGTTTTGAGCTCGGCTAGCTAGGCTGAAAGCGGCCGCTAATACATACTAGCTGACACAGAGCTTCATTTAACTCCCATGGCTTAGTGTGAACACGCACACATAGCCATCGACCATTACCACCGAAAACAATAAGCATGACAATGTCTTTCTACAAACGTCTGGCTCCGGCCTGGATGGTGAACGTTTATCTCCGCGTTGAGCCAGTTAGTTTATCAGCAGGATTGAACCAGTATGTCCAAACAAAGAGGAAAGGTTGGTATGTGCGCAAGGGTGGATTGACATTATTTCACATTGATTTACCAACATTTTTTAAACAAAAGTGTTAGTATTGTGTGTTCAAATGTATACAAATGACACAGGCAATTCTCAGCCAATCCTTTTAGTAATTTGATTTTTAACATTATTAATTTGGTTAAAGCCGTGTGTATGTTATGTAGTCTGTCTACTTGCACTGCTTTCATCCGAAATTTATGGACCCTTGGCGAACCCGCCCAAATCCTGCTGTTTAGCGCATGTGAAAGTCACAGCTTTTGTCACGTTTAAAAAGACGCCACATTGAATAATTTGGTATATTATGAGTGAAATTATTAAAAGTAAAGTTAATAGCAAACTCTAGTGCTTTGTCATCATCGTTTATTTCTTAATTATAGGTGCTGAGTTTGCATCTCCAGATTCAAAATATATAAAAACTGATTTAGGTTCTGTTTCGTAAGGATAATTCCATTAACAATCGTTCCTGGTAGGCTACTTTGTAGGAACTATTTGGTGATTTCAGATTAAAGCTGTTATAAATATGTTTAGACCAACGTTTTTATGCTATCATACACACACACACACACACACACACACACACACACACACACACACACACACACACACACACACACACACACACACACACACACACACACACACACACACACACACACACACACAGACACACAGAGAGATGTTCTAATCTCTCTTCCTTCGCACTGCTCTTACATAGAACTACGATTTGGTGGCACTCAGATTATTTTAAGAGACAGTGAATAGCAGAAAAATCCCAAACGTGTAATCTCATTTTTTACCGGAAGCTAGTGATAACAATTTGTAAATATATAATTATGGATATTTTTCTTACAAAAACACTTTTAATTGTTAATATAATTGTGAAATATAACACTCATACACTCTAGGGCTGTGCGATTATTGAAGAAATATGTAATGCCTTGTTAAATAATGCAATATTCTATATGCGATGCGATATTGCATTAAGTGTGTAAAATCTCTTTAAATTATGTTAAAAGATATGATACCATTCAGGGCTCTACATTAACGCTTGTCCGCTTGTCAAGCCCTGCCATTTATGCGTTTCACATTCTTTCTGGGAAAAAGCGTCACTACAACTTCTGAAAGTGACCAGCAGTGTTTTAGCAAAAATTGTCACACATCTGACAATATAATTTTAACATCAATGTAAACAAACAAAAAATGTAATGCCAATATTTAAATACCAAAAACTCTTTGCTTGACTTGGCAATATATTATATCAACCTAAAACTTAACCTCAAGAACATCCAGGTAAACAAACTCACCTGAACTAGGGGACGATTATTTGTGTTATTTTAATTAATATACATTGATACATAATAAAGCTACAAAGGTTATTCAGCCAAGAGCACTGAGTGATTTTCTGTTTTTCTTTTGTTGTTTGACAGACAGCGGCTGGTTTACTGCAGGTTTATTTGCAAGCTGTCACTTTAAGACCTAATGCACGGATCCTATTGACATGCATTTGGTTTCTTTCCCCAACTGATATCGTTCACTAAAAGCATAACCGACTGTGTTTACATGAATACTCATCAAGACAGCCATTTTGACCCAACTGTGTGTGTATTTGACAGTTTGAGTGCGTAACAAGGCATGAAACATAACTGAAGCGATCACACGCTTTCAGAGAAGCGGCTTGTGCGCACGTTTCGGTGTGTGTCAAACAGCAGACAGCGGAGACTGCAAGTTGTTTTTCGCAAGTTATTGCGTTATATAACTTTTTTTTTTTTACGTCACCCAAGTCGTGTGCCCAATCTTTTCTCTGCTATCCTTGTTTACCTAAAACGTACACTTTATGTACAATATGTATATTTGCGATATTTTGATAATTTCAATATATTGTGCAGCCCTAATACACTCATACACATAGGGTGGCTTGAGGGTGAGTAAATTGTGGGCTCACTTTCATTTTTGGGTGAACTTAACCCTTTAAGCTCTCAATCGCATGCACAAAGCTTGCCGTAGTGCCTCTGCAAAAGTAATGATAATGCATGTCTGAAAAAAACAAAGGAGACTGTCTGAACTCTTTAATTTATTAATAAACTACTGTGCGCTGAGTCACTTTCGGCAGCAAAGGTGAAGTTGTCGACGCAGATTCTCTTAGAGAGAAATGCATGTTAAGTAAAACATGTCATGCAGTAAGTGCTGTACTTAAGCTTCTACACTCCGCATGATCACTGAGATATGCGCCTCATAAAAGCCCACATTTATCTAGGTTAAAATTAATGTTAGAGAGAGCAGCCGTGTAAAGTGCCTAATGTTAAGCTACTACATGCATGTTACAAATAAGCCCTGTTTGATGTTGATGAAAGGGGAATATTTCCTGCTTGACATAGGCCCTGTCCCGAATGGCTCCATAAACACTCGTCTGCCTACGAGTCTGCACTTTTGTGACGTAACACCTGCTTTGCAGGCTTGGCAAAGTAGGCATTGAGGGCGCATATCAACCGTAAGGTAGGCGCTCGCGAACACCCTTCTGACTCCTAAAATGAAAGGTCTTGTCGGACGTGCACACGGCAGCCATTGTAAGTCCACAAGACCGTAAGTGCATATGAAGTGTGCCATTTGGGACAGGACTAATTTCCACATGGACCAGCCATGTTAACGATCTATCCATTGGACTGCGTGACTTCACCAATTCCTGTTTTCCACAACTAAATGACTACGGTAATTAAAATTGGGTTAACTAAACCTCTTGTCGACTATTAGGGGGCAGCCCTACTTTTATTCCCCATATATCTGAGTGAGTTAACCGATACAACTTTACAATTAAAAAATTTATTTAGTAAATGTTGAAATTAACCATCTAACCAGGAACAATACTTCTACAGCATTCATTAACCTTCATGTTAGAAATTGAATATTATTGTAAAGTGTTACCATTTCATACAAATCATAAGTCATGCTTAAAAATGGCCAGGCATTGACACCATATCCAAATATCTACACAAAGGCCTTTGCATTGAAATTTGATGCATGCATATTGTATACTCACACGTTAATAATTTAAATACTGCAATATTCCATTAAAAACATTAAGAATTGTTGCTTAGATTCAACAATCTGAATGATGCATAAGGGTTTTTGCTGCTTTCCTCTTGGATCCCAAAAGGTCGCCATTTATAATGCTTTATATCTTTTTCTAGGTTATCAAAATGGTATACTTAACTGGTGGTATTGTAATAACCTGTGTTTTAAAAAAAATAAAAGTATACTAAGTTAGCGGGTTAATGGGGTAGTTGTGTTCTAAGTTAGCTCTGCGTATTTGCCAGCTATCAAATAATTGATTAGTGGTATTAGACATGTCCCGGTATACGGTAATACGATGTATCACGATAACAGACATGCATGATATTGTTATTGTGGGCACTTTAAAATACTGTGAATAATTTATTATGAATTCCGATTTTTAGAATGCATTTTAAGATTACCCATCAACACGTCGAAGAGGAAGGTGCACTGATGTAAACAAAGCCAATGTGCATGAGCAGCTTATGGTGGAACGAGTGAAGGATATGCTGAATGAAAAGGCACATTCACTCTCTGACAGCAGATGGCGCTGATGGAACTGCAGAAATGCAGCCGTTTCCCCAGTAATCCTCGTAAACAAAACCGACTCGCTCTACTAAACAGTATTTAAATGTTTTACACAGCCATTCACATTTCTGTATTCGCTACATGCTCATCAAATCACCTAATACTTAAAGACTTAAGGCTATTAATTTTCAAACTTAAACATTTTTATATTTTAATCTGGACTGCATGCCCTAGATATTATTTGAATATGTTCTAATTCTTTATTGTTCAGTCACACACTTTACAATAAGGCTCCAACATGAGTTAATTCATTAGTTAAAAAACTGACAATGAAAAACTTCTAAAGCATTTATTCATCTTAGTTAAGTGTACATTTCAGCATTTAATAATGTATTATTAAAATCAAAAGTTGTAACTGTATTATTTAATGGACCTGAGCTAACACTAACAGTTGCTTTTTTTTTAAACTAAAGTTATCAAAGAATAATAACTTATGTAAAAACTTTGCTATTCGCTCTGTTAATGTTAATTAATTAACTAGTGAGACCTAATTGTAAAGTGTTACCTATTGTTCTTTTTTTTTTTTTTTGCTCTTTAATCAGTTTTAAATATTTGTTTAATTTACATTTGTGTTTTGATTTATTGTATTTTAAATGTTTGGTTCTTTTTTTTAATAAGAATTATTAAACCTGTTATAGTATGACAACTTTTTGTGCAACTTATTTCAATATCGTGATAATACCGTATACGGTGATAAAAGCTTCAGCAATTAATCCCACATGAAAATTTGACAGTCACATGCCTAAGTGGTATACAAGCAAAGTAGAATAATCATTTACGTTCAAGCAAATGCGAGCTAACTGAAAATATATATAAAAAAAACGGAACAAGAAATTATTCTGTTTAGCTTCGTTTATGTCAAGTGCGTCAAATAAAATTTGGTAGGCACCATATAGAGTACACATTTTGTTCTTTCAGCCAATGGAATTACTTTGGTGTCCTGGGGGGTTAGGACTTTGCATGACACTAGCTAGACAAACATCGGGAAAATCATTGGGTTTAGTGTTTGTTTTTGTTTTTTTCCAAGCCTGTCGATCAGTACCCTTGTTAAAATGGCAAGGATGGAATGTGACTGCCCTTAAAGCCCACTTCAGTGTTTAGTAGTCTTGCCTTTGTTAAAACCAAATGTCCCTTTTGTTTTCATAGAATAACCCTCTTTATCATCCTCATTTAGGTTTGTCTCTAGATGGGCACATTTGAATAGATTTTTTTTTATTTATGTTTTTTGAGCCAGTGTCTGATATTTCAAGCCATATCTGAGGTTGCTTGACCCTGTTTGTGCTGTTTTAAGTCATCTAACATTCAAAAACGAAAGCTTTTTGCTTCAGAATAAATAATGTCTGTAGCACCAAATCCTAAACAAAGCCAATCAAGCTCCCTGCAGGAACACACCCTGGGATTGAGCCCCTAGCTTGAGGGCACTTCCTGCCAGTTTGGGATTTTAAATTCTCTCCTCAAAGCCTCGACAGTGTAGTGAATAAGATGCCTCAACTCTACAACCACTTATGGTCCCCTCCCCCAGTCCAGTTCATCCCACACCTCCATTGTAGTTGTATTATCCCTGTTCTGTGCTTTTGAGCCTTGAATCGCTCCCCATCCTCTCTCAGGAAGCCACTGTGATTGATTGCTTGGTTTGACCATATAAGGTTACAGTTGCTAAGTAACCTGTTGGACCTAGTTTCAGCATTTGGCAGCATTTGATACAGACGGAGGGATTTACCTGTCATTCAAGGGGGCTGGCGACTGGCGTTGCCCATTGACTAAGTTTGTGCATCTTTCTGTTGCTGTGTGTTTTGCATGATCTGAACTACTTTTAGTTCACACAAATTAAATGAATTTCTCATCCTTGTTTTATTCAAAACCATTTAGACTTTCTTCTGCAGTAGGGCTTTAAAGCAGCACTAGGTAACTTTTGCTCTCGGGCTCCCCCTACAGTTGTGAAACAGTATTGTCCTCTACTACTGTTGTAAACTGTAATTCTACATCAGCGGATGCATCGCATGTGCATTTGTTGACATGACAGCCATGATAGCCCTGAACACTGCATGAGTTCACATGCGTGTTCTGCTTGCGTCGCGTGTGAAATGTCTTCATCCCAGGTACAGTGGCATGTTTCAGCATGTTATATGAATATAATTTCATGGGTTTTATTTTTTTCAAACGCCAAATGATCGCGATGCTCACGTTTACAAGCCAGCGTCATTATAGTAGCCTAGTCTATTGGTTCCCGTTTTACAGAATCTATATGATACTTCAATTCAATGTTTGAGTGGTAGGTAATAACCATATATCGTCAATATTATAATATCAAGCTACCCTAGATGAATCTGCAAATTTGAAAAATCGATTTGCATTATAGCTTGAGGAAAGACAAATAAACCAATATCACAGACATGTTAGGTATCCTAAAATATGATTTTGTATGTATTACGTATTTACTTGCAAGAATGTAGCCCCTCCTCCTTCAGCTCACGCCAACGAGCAAACGCTGCCCAATGTTGATCCTCGTCCTGCCTTTAATCCGATCACTTTCTCGTTTCCTCTTTTTGCTTTCCTCCGACAAAACCTTTGCTTTCTTATTTTTCTGTGCTGCTTCGGCCATGACTATAACATTTGGCAAACAATTATAGTTTTTCTCGCACGTCTGAATTTAAGGAAGTGGGGGTGGAAGTGACGTATATGCTGTAAAGCAGTCGAATTTTGTAGTTCTTTTTTTTTTTTCTCGGGTTACTACCCGAAACCCGAAGTTTAAAAGTACGATTAAAAACGATACAGACCCCGTCAGGCTATGGCAGACGTGTCATTCAACCTATTGTAAGTCGATGTATCATCACAAGAGTTTTGAAAATATATTATGAAGGTTGAAAAGTTACCTAGTGCTGCTTTAACTAACAATTACTTTGCTAATGAGAAATATTTTAAAGTATATTTTAGCCAGAATTATTGCACCTCTATTGTGCTCAGCCTGCCTGACTCTTGTTCACTGAAGGCTGTGAAGTTTAACAGAGACTTGCTGCCAGGACAAGCCGTTGCAAGATCCCATTAACAGATAGTTTTGAAATAAACCATTAGAAAGTGTGAAATAACCCATTAAGATTTTAAATAAGGATGCAATAAGTTATGCACTGAGGAAAACGCGTCTCAAACACCTAAAACAGCAGCATGCACATGACAGGACAAGCCGTGTTAAAATATGCTTTTGTTTGAAGCGTGTAATATGACACATTCTCATGTTTAGATCAACTTGGGTCATGCACTTTTCCCGCAGCAGTCCTAAACTGTTTTCCAGATGTTTTGTCCATAGAAATGCATTGTTCGCTGCTGTAAAGTAACGTGACTGGCAGATGTTTTCTCTGCATAGTGACGCAATTAGCGATATTGATTAGTTGTTACAGCCATAGTCTACGCAATAAAAAAACAGCTTTTTACCAATGCAATGAATGGGCTAAAAAACTGCTTTGGACTCCATTGGGTCAAAATGCTGAGTCGTTTTTCAAAATTACTGTGTTTCACTGAAGAAAGTCACACGGGTTTGGAACAGCACGAGGATGAGTAATGACAGCATTTTCGGGAAACCAGACTTAATGATACAGTGTTTTTTGTCTTGTTTTGGAAGGAAACCTTTCAATTAGGGGTGTAACGGTTCGCGTATTCGTACCGAACGGTTCACGGGGTGGGTTCCAAATGGAATCAGTATTCCCTATTTGATCATCCCTATGTGAGCAGGACAAGTGTGTGTCGTATGTAGCAGTTTGGAATGCACTTGGCAAAGGGAGCGGCGTAATTTCCTCATTATCTTCAGCTGGGATGTTCCTGTGACAACGCAGCGCCGGCATAAATAAATGTACAATTCATATTTTTAAGAGTTATATTACTTTTTATATACAGTGTTACATAGCATATTATTTTTATAAACTTTTTAAAATAAAATTATTTTATTTGCAACAGTTAGGCAAAAAAAAAAAAAAGAGGAATTATGCAGATAAAACTGCGACATCTGCTGCAGTGTTGCCAAGTTCATACATGGGCTGTTTTGCATGTCTGCAGGTTGAAGCGACCCCAATTGTGTGATATTTAGCACCGGGAATGCGTATTTTAGCAGGCAACCCTGCCAAAAAGAGATATATTTTACCCCCCATAAGAGATTTTTACCGAAAAAACCCCACTGAAATGAGACTGGGCTAGTTTTGAGTAGCGATTGGGCGGGTTTTGTTGTGAACATCTGGCAACCTTGATCTGCTGACGGACACTGTGCTGCGTTGTCACGGGAACATCCCAGCTGAAGATAATGAGGAAATTACGCCACTCCCTTTGCCAAGTGCATTTCAAACTGCTACGTACGGCACACGCGTGTCCTGCTCACATAGGGATGATCAAATAGGCAATACTGATTCCATTTGGAACCCACCCCGTGAACCGTTCGGTACGAATACGCGAACCGTTACACCCCTACTTTCAATTTAGATTAGCAATGCTGTTGTCAACATGTAGTACAGGGTTTTTCCTACATTGAACATTTTTTTGGCGGCTGCCAAAACAAATTTGTCCCGCCAAAGCCTTATTTGATCAGTTATTGTGATTTATGAGTGATGTAGATGACTGCTGCGCTTGTGATAGGGCGCATGTTAACGGAGTCAGAGAGAACGAGCAGAGAGCTCCTCCCCCGCGCGCGCTCTCTGTCTTCAAAATAAGCACTGTCTTAGCTTTCTAATATTTCATATATTACGTTAATCAAAATCAAAAGGTCGGAAGACCGAATCAATGTTGCCTGTGGCGCATTCGACATTTAAAAAAAAAAAAAAATTTTCCCTTGAATTACCGCTAATTGTGATTTGCGCTCAAAAAACGTTGACTCTTCTCTGACCTGCTGACATAATCCATACTTCAATTAACGGGAAACAAATCCTATCCAGTTATGAAGTGTTTTTTGTGTGTTGACAAATATTTTGCAATGTGCTAACAGACGGAATGCGCACACAATGTGTCTGATAATGTCTGATTCGCAACTTAATGACTCCTTTGAACTGAATTATTTTAACAACAACTGATCTGTCCAACCATCGACCGTAAAAAAATATGGACAACGCGACTTCATTGACTTCCGCTGACCAGAGTTGAAGCTTTCGTAGGCCCGCACACCGCACTGACATCTTGGGACTGAGTCTGCACAGTAGCGATCCCGGGACCGGAGTTGCGCAGTAGAGAGCAGGAAGTTTAGCAGGACTATTATCAAAAGCCCGCCCGCCCGCACTCACAGATGCAGAACAATTCATTATGCTGGTGTGAAATAAACAGTTATAGAAATTTAGAAATTAAAGCTAAAGCTCCAACCTCCTCCAAAAAATCCAGAAAAAAGTCTGTTAGTGCCTTAGTGACAACTTCACTCAGAGAAGCTGTCAATCATGATGTCACACCCCCTGTTTTTATAGTATCAAATAACTAACTAAAACTAAACTTTTAGATGAGCAAAAATTATAATATTAAAATTAATGTTGTAATATATTCTCAATTTAGGGAAAAAAAAATACAGGAACAAGTGAAATGACACGTATGCAAAAAGCACTAACTCTTTATGGCCTTATAATTAAGATATATTTAATCCTAACACGACTAATTATATTGAAGTATGTTGCATTAAATGTATTATATATTCCATGTATAAAATTATTAAATGATACAATTTAATTTCATCTTAAATGCATTCTGTATACAGTTAAAGAGTAAGGAAAGCTACGTTATGTTGCCATTTCATTATAAAGTAATTAATTTGTTGACTAGATGTTGCATTAGCAGGGAAAGAACAGATGCATGTATGCACCTTGTAGTCGAGGCTGAGAGGACATTACGTTTAGCAGTACCTCAAGCAGTTAAAAGAATGTAACAACTAGTGACGGGAGAAAGCAAACTGTATCGCCATGCAGCCGACAGAAATATAAACAAATCAGAAATGCATTGGATTTCAATACATATATTATTTTGATTAGATAATCAAGTGTTCTAAAAAAAGGAGACTGTTTGGATTTGTATGAATTAGTGGTAGGCCGTTATCGGCGTTAACGTGCTGCGTTAACGTGAGACTTATCGGGCGATTTAAAATAAATATTGCTGTTAATCTATTCTCAAAGTTGGGTTGGGAGCTGGGTCTAGACTACGCAAGCTATGATGACTTTCACCTTGATATTTTAGCTCGGATGTATACCTAGCCGAATTGCACTGTAGGGGGCGAGAGAACGAATACACACGAAACCTGTGTGTATGCCTACTAGTGTTGTCAAAAATATCGATATTTCGCTATGTAGCGATACTGAAATGATACGATACTCATTTTCTACAGTATCGATATCAGCTGCGCTCTCCTCTCCGACCGATAGCGAGTTGACATGCACACGCCGCCTCTCATTCAGTCCGTTTAATCCTCTGAACATTGCGAACGGGTGTTCTGTTGGATTTTTCCTCATGACAGCGTGTTCGTATTGGTGTGACCGGTCTGAATTTCGCGCGGGGTTGCACATAACGTTAATTCTACTAATTCCCGCAGATTTCACGCTCGCATCTGAAGTGCACACACATACCGTAATAAAGCCGCCTCTGACATACAAGTGCAAAAATTAGCTCCTTTTTCCAGCTTATTATTGGTCAAATACACTCATAAATGTCTCAATGCCCATCTTGGTGAGTTTTAACGTAAACACAGTCGTAACCAGCTCACAGGAACAGTGTTTGGGATCCATGCGTGCGTCAGGTCTTAAAGGGACAGAAGTTATTTATTATTCAAACTACAAAAAGACAAACGATCACTTACGAGCACACATATTCTGAATGCCTTCGGCAGAATTCAAATGAGCCATTTTAATCTAGATAAATTCCAAGATTACAGTGAGATTAATATAGATTAAAAAATGTATCTATGCCCACCAATAGTATGAATATATTTATATTCCATTTGTAAAATTAAAAAGTATTGTTCATTGTTAGTATATTTAAATTGAGTTTTTCATTTTATCTGGTAACCTTAGTTAATGCACTATGAACTAACATGAATGATCAAGGTACAATTGTATTGATCAAATATTAATACATGCTGTAAAATGTATATTGCATAATGCATGTAGTTCATGTGAGCTAGCTAAATAAGCTAATACATCCTTGTTAAAAAATGGGACTTGCAGTCTGTTACCCATGACATTTACATGCATGTTTCTAGGTTATAGCTAAAGGAATATTTATAATATTATTTAGTGTTTAAATTATTGTCTGTAGAATTTGATCTGTTAGAACTTTTTAAATATATTAATATTTACAAATATAATTGAGCAATTTTCATGGTTCAGTACAGGTTTTTTAAAATGTTATTTCTTGTAATAGTTTGGCACAGTAAAAACTATCGGTTATCGTCAAGTGCGGCCCAACCTAGTTATCGGTATCTGTAAAATCCACTATCGGTCGACCTCTGCCTACAGGACCACTACAACTCAATAGTGAGTCTTTGGTTCTCGTATACTAATTTCTAGAGTAAACCCTTGGTTTGGTTGCACATCCTCATAACACCACCACATAACACCTCTTTAATGGCCATGCAAAGCTGTGTGTTTATATGAATAAAGACCAATCAGATTAGAGCTGCATTGTAAACACAGGAAGTCTCTTCTGCAGTGTGCCCCTCCGTTAGGTTGTAGCAACACTGCCTGCTTCGCTGGAATGCATAAGCATCAAGATAGCTTCCACCCTTTAATAGAACTGTAGAATAGGGCTGCAACTATAACCATTATTTTGATAATCGTTTAGTTCGCTGAATCCCCCCCCCGATTAATCAGATTTTAAAAAATCCCTTTTTTTTTGTTTACTGTCAAAACGCGCTATTCCACATCCTGGAACGTGAAACATTATATTAGACCCATGCATTGTGTCTTAATTAGGGATGGGTATCGAGAACCGGTTACATTTTAGAACCATTTCCAAATTGCCCAGAACCGGTGATTCAATACGCGCATTTCGATTCCACTTATCACTTATAAATGGAATCGGAATCGTTAATTTGAACGATACCCAACTAAAGTTGTTCCGATACTAGTATCGGAAATATCACCAATACCACAAAAAATTCTGGCTTGAACCCATATACTGATCCGATACCATTTTCTTAAACACGACCTAGATATTATGACCGTGAACTTTGCCTAACTGCTGCACGGTTCTTCTTCGCTGCTCAGAATGCATTGCAAACACAGGAAGTTGTGCTGTGTTGCCACAAGCAACCACTGTTTAGAGCAGCAAAGAAGAAATGAAAACGCGTAAGCAGTATGTCTGCTGATTAGCAGTATGTCTCTGTGTGGATGACACAGGCACGCGCGCGTGCGACACTCGCTCGCTGTCTTTGTAATCTCTGCCGTGTGTCACTATCAAACGGCAACCTCCCCCAGTTCTCCCCCAGATTTAGCTACGTCTCTATGTAATAATTCGTCTCTACTAATAATAATAATCCCTAGATGGTTGCTTATTTTTTTACTTTTGTTGTAAAGAGATTATTTTCTGATTAATATATAACTTTTTTATATTTCTACATTTATTTGTTGCACTGTTTTTTTTAGGGATGCACTGAAATGAAAATTCTTGGCCGAAACCGAAAACCGAAAACCGAAAAAGAGGAAACCAAGGCCGAAAGCCGAAAACCGAAACACCGAAAGAAATTATGCCAAATATTAGTACCATTGCATTTATCGCTATGAATGTGTACTAACTTTACTAAAATCAAGGCATTGCAATTGCATACATTAATATTAAAGTTTCAAAGAATAAATCAATTACAAGTTATGCCAATATTTATTTAGCACATTGCAACAATGCACAGTATAAAATAAAATTCAGACTAAAATGTTTATCTTGACCCCACTTATTTGTACATTAAATAATAATGTACAGGCCTACAGAAAGGTTTTTAAATTAAATGTTCTCTCATAAAAACGAAGTGCATTTAGGTCTAGTGCATTTCAAATTGTTCTCTGTAGAACTACTACAAGAAAGTGCATTCAGAACAAGTGCAACTGCTTAAAGATACATTTATTTTCTCTGTAGGCCTTTAACATAATAGTGTATCAAAGGAAAGACTGCCATAGCCCATATGTTAACTGTAGAATAGGGGTGTAGCGGTACACAAAACTGACGGTTCGGTACAGCAGTTTTACAAAATTGCTTTTTATTTATTTTTATTGGTTAACTGAAAAAAAAAAAGTCTGTCCTTAAATGAATTAAATTATAACTAAAAGTTTATTGAATATATTGCTCTAAACTATATAGGGAGCCCTTACTTGCACATTAATATTAAAGGTTAAAAACAGAGCCCAAACTATTAGCCTAAATTCAGTTGCTATGTATTTTTAGGTCTAATAATCAACACTCAAATAACATAGTACACAAACATGTACACTTCACATAAGGCAGTTTTTGCAATAACTTCTAAATCTAATTATAAAATAGTTTTTTATCCAATTCGTTGTTGACATATAATCATTTATACACAGTGTCTGTCATTTTATTTAAACATACATGAAATAATCAAGATATCATTAACAGGTTAAGTAGAATATAACGGCTAATATAGGTCATATATTTAGTGAAAGAGTTGATTTTTCTAGTGAACTAACAGCTGTGGACACTGAGGTGCCTGAGGTAAATGATGCTACATGTAGTGTTGTTTTTGGCGGCCTGTTTTAATTTTAGTTTTAGTCTAGTCTTTGTGTCAAGCTGTCATTTTAGTTTTTATTAGTTTTAGTCATAGTCATACTATTTTTAGTCTAGTCAAGTTTTAGTTGACTAAAAGTCTGAGCATTTTAGTCTTATTTTAGTCAGAATTATCTATGGCTATTTTCATCTAGTTTTAGTCGACGATAACTGATGACATTTTAGTCAAGTTTTAGTCAAGGAAAATTGTATTTTAGTCTCTTTTTAGTAATGCAATTCTATTTAACCCAGTCAATATAGTATAAGTACATATTATAGACAAAACCAAAATCTTCTTTTAGCCAAACCCATTTCAAACAATGTTATCTTATTATATTATTGTTACCTTATAGACTCAAGAATACATCTATTCCCAACACGGAAGACGCTCTGATTTGAAGTTACAACATATTTATTTTACCAACTAAACATGTTAGAAGTATACACACATACATTTAAATAAAATAAATAAAAACATTGAGATGTCTCTTAAGGTTCGTGGTATTTTTTCCTGTGATTTTTGTGGCCACATTTCTCCCCATCTTTTTCCACAACACCCGTTTTATTTTCCACTTCAATGTAATAAAAGTTTTTCCAAATGTCTTAATAAGAATAAATGCATATTTAATTTAATTTAATAATAGGAAAATAATATCCAAATTATTATTTAATTCTTTAAATCTGTTTAAAATTAGACCCACATTATAGTTAAAATGTTTTTCTGTCTTGTATTTTATCTCAAAATAAAGGATGTAATTTTATTCCACATGGAAATGTGCGGAAATAATTGAATACAGCCTCTTATTTGCTTATGAGGTAATCATAATGCTGCGGTTATTTTAACATATCTAATTGCTGCCGTTATAACGGCCCATTTCAAATGTTTACGTGCTTTTCTTTCTTTTTTTGAGCGGTGATGAAATATCTTGCTCTTGTAAATACTTACCAGCATTTCAGTAATACAAGTCTAATCTTTCAAATGCATCCAAATTACAGCGAAGCACAGCCGCACGGTGCTCTGCAGTGGCCAAAAAGGATATAAACCGTGAATTCTGAAGTTATATATTATTGAAAACTCAGAGATGTGGATTCAGAAGGCACCACACGACCTTGGTGTTTGTCAAACAGTAATTTAGGTCATTCGGCCGGAGATTTTTACACGGGTGGTGGGAGAAAAACACTGATATTCTGGATTAAGACGACAATAAAATCACTGACTAGCCCCTGTAAATGATAAAGACACCTTACGACCGCTGGACAAATAATTACCGTCCGAATAGTGCTTACGAACCCCGACTGCCCGCCCATCGGTCTCGTTCACTCACCGGAGCTAAATCTTCTAAAACGCCGCGCGAGTGGGGCTTGAAGAGAGTGATGTCACCTGCGTCTGAGCAGTGCGCCCTGATGCAGCCCCTGAATGAGACGCACAAAAATACTGCAAAAAAATAATAAAAATGCAACTTTTCGTCTCGTCTCATTTTCGTCAACGAAAATGAAGAGACATTTTAGCATAGTTTTTATTTTGTGAACCACATTTAGTCTCGTTTTTATTCGTCATCGTCACATGACCAGCATTTACGTTGCGTCTCGTCTCGTTTTCGTCACGTTATAAAGGTTCGTTGACGACGATATTTAGTCATACTTTTCGTTGACGAAAACAACACTAGCTACATGACTGTTTAGTTTACAGCAGTTATATTGAGGTCTTTCCGCCGTTGAGACACTGATTGAGCGATTACACCACATATATACACATGACAGTAAGTTGTAATGTATCCTCAACACACCTTAGATGTTCATTCATGTTTATTCTTTAGGAAGAGATGATCGATCGCGCTCACAGATGATCGCGTTCACGCGCGCGCTGCCGCCAGATTGAAGTGTGTTCCGCGCTTAAAACATGCCCACATGTTAAAGATTGCGTTCGGTTTCACAGTGAAGTCTGGTCCTCTTCTCATCGAGAACATGAACAGCTCTGAGCTCTCGCTGTCAGTGCTTGTGCATGGAGCAGACGTGGGTGTTTCTCAGATATACTGAAACTTGCTTCAGACAAGCACGTGCAGGTCGCGGTTTCTGTTTGCGTCATCACAACATTTCGGCCATGTTGTTTCGGTGATAAAAGTCTTTCGGCCGAAAACCGAAAATGTACTTTTGGGGCATTTTCGGCCGAAAATTTTCGGTGGCCGAATATTCGGTGCATCCCTAGTTTTTTTTTATACAGTTATATTGTAAAACTAATACTTTTTTCATTTTGCAGTGTTAGATTTGTGGCTGCATTTGAAGTTCTTTTTCACTTAAGAAAAATAAAAATTACTGTCAAATGCATGTCCGATAATAAAAATACTGTGATACAGTAGTTCACCATGTATTTGTTCATGTTTTATTAAGGGATAAGTCTGAAGCACACCATAAAATAATTCTAGCAATTCATACAGGGCTAGTAGTACATACAGCTGTATATACAGATACACACCCAGGTATCGGATCAGTACTTGGTATCGGTCGATACCCTGAGCCCAGGTATCGGGAAGGGAAAAAGTGTATCGGAACATCTCTATACCCAACCCTATTCTTAATATAATAAAGCTGCTGCTTTAATGTTAATCAAACAATAAAATAATAGAGGGAATCACTCACTGGTCTTGACTGAATAACTTTAATAATAATCAGTTTATTTGTAATTAACCTTTATTTAACCAGGCAAGTTACTTAAGAACAAGTTCTTATTTTCAACAACAACCTGGCAATTAATGCACCTAATTAATTATTTAATACTCTAAAGAGTTTTTATAAGCAGTTATTTTTTCATTTGAGTATCCAATTTCTGTATTTCTTTCTTTAATCCTTGTTAAAGGTCCCATGGCATGGCATTTTTCTATTATTTTATAATGTTTCCTGAGCTGTACTTATATTGTTAGTATGACTTTTACATCATAAAATGTCATAATTTAGAAATAAAAGGCATTTTTTCTATACTGCTGTTTGCCCTGTGGCTGAATGCCCTGCTTCAAGAGGCGTGTCTGCTGTGAGACTTCAGTAAAAACACCCACTGTTGTGATTGGCTGACATCTTTGCATTTTATATGAGCGGAGGGGGCGTGGTTTATCGAGGCACGAGCAGGCACGAGTCTGCCAGGGAGACGGATGGACCTGAGTTCACTTCACATCAGTTCTCAGCATGTCTGAACTGTTTTAGTTACAGCATATACTTTAGGTTATTAGTCTATTTCTAGTCGGAGGGACTGTCACTCATGTCAGAAAGTTAGTAACTTTAGTAAATTATGGATCAGCGCTGACTGGAGACGCGAACCGTTTAGAACGATTCAGTCCGATTTGGTGAACTGATTCGGTTCACTAAAAAGAACTGGTTCAAAAGAAAGATCGTTCGCGAACCGGACATCACTAATGTATCAGAGACTGAGCTCAGCGATTGCTAACAAAGTTATTTATAGTAACTACTGAGTTATGAGAGCGCTGTCAGTCAGCGCGAGTTTGTGTTTGTATCTGAGAGTTCTGAATAAACAGTCACACCGAGTCCGTCTCTTCATCATTATTCTACCAACTTTGTAACACATGCAATGTACCATTACAGCTGTCGAGATGAACGAGTT
This sequence comes from Gobio gobio, assembly GCF_949357685.1. Classification (NCBI taxonomy): domain Eukaryota; kingdom Metazoa; phylum Chordata; class Actinopteri; order Cypriniformes; family Gobionidae; genus Gobio; species Gobio gobio. The sequence goes on from NC_137108.1 coordinate 33,960,948, forward strand.
AAAAGTAAGTGTTGATAATAGCATTATTTTTAAAATAAAATAAAAGCGTCAGTGACGCGCGTTGAGTACACAGCGCAAACAAAGACACAACAGCAGTAATCGGATGTAATCCAGTTTATTGTGGGGCTAGGCTGGCTAGCCCGGATATGCTCAAGCTTACCCCCCTTCTGCTTAATCTCACGCCGCGTTTGGTGCCTCCGCTGTGGGCCAGATGCAGTACTGGGGGTCGGGGATGTTGAAGGCCGAGCTTCGGCGTGTGTGAGGTTTATCTCTGCTGATGTTGAGCAGAAACTCATGACTGTATGCACATTTTAGAACCGATAGACGCGACGAGGACGTACAAAAACACTGACTCACAAGATATAAAACACGAAAACACCGTTCTGTCTGGAGAGAGAGAAGCCGCATTGTGTGCACGAATAATAAATAATTAGCTACACATCAGAAATCACTGATCACAGAAGGAACTGAAAAAAGACTTCTGTTTTCATTTGTACATCCAAACACTGAGAAACTGCCGGCGTTCACTCGTTCACAAGCAATGATGCAATGATCTCTCGACGAGCGTTTGCATGGGCGTGCCAGATTCTCTGGGCGGAGGAAAGGGAGGAAACCGTGCCTGCTTGGACGTCAAACCAGGAGACTTCAGGATTGGCTAGTCTGGCCTGTCATTTTCTCAAAGGCAGAGAAAGACAGCCACAACTCGGTTTTACACCGATCAACATTTCTATCCACTTGGGGACAATATTCAGGCTAGGGGAACTCATATTAATGTTGAAAAACCTCATAAAATGAAAATTTCATGCCATGGGACCTTTAAAGGAAATGTATGTAAGTTTGTGGCCAAAACTGGTACTGCAATCACTTTCAAATTACTGTAGAGCGTTGTATCCTCGAGGTTGCCAGAGGCTGTAGAATCCAGCTGGAACGTAGGCTGCTACAAGTAGCTTCCAATGGCAAGGGACGAGTCCTACACAGCAAGTTTTTTTTTTTCTTTGTCACAATTTTTTTCTGATTCATAACGGGGTCTTTTAGGTTTTCGTAAAGTTTTATTTTTTTATCCAAAAAGTTTGTAGCTGCAGCTATGGTAACTAGAGCAGAGCTGGCAACCCGGATGCCGAAACACTACTGACTTTGTGATTGGTTGATAGGTGGAGGGTGGCGCTTCAGGCCAAAACACATGTCAACGTCAACATCAGTTGAGGGCTGCAACTTCACTTTTAAATGACAATATCCTGGCCGGACTACTGTTGTCAGTGATATAAGTATTTGAAATTAACATGATTTCTTAATGTCTAGTGACACAGCAGGGGGATTTTATGATTCATTGAAATGCATTTCTTACTGACAAGTCCTTTTAATTTCTTTCTTTATAAGGGCTTTTCACCCTTGATATGGTTAACCCTGGTTCATTGTAAACCCTGGGTTATTTTGCTTCACGTTTCACATTGCTTATTTGCCCGGGGTTAACAATCAAACCTGGGTATTCATACGCTGCCGTTTTATACTGACACTGCAAATATGCAAATAAAGGACATTAAGCCAGGGTTTCGGAATGTACAATGTCTCTGATTGGATGAATGCTTGCATGCAGTGTTTACTCTGAGCTCCCCACCCAAGTTAAGTGATGCAGGCACAGAAGATGGATGTGCCCTGGTGTTTCTGTCCACCCTTGAAGCTCTAAATGACCTACATTCAGGAAGCTGAGATGCTGCACCTCCAAATACAAATTTTTTATGATTTTAAGACAATTGTAGAAGAATTTTAAAGGGTTTGACTCCTGGAAGTCATGCTGGTTTCTAATACTCTTGATTCATCTGCTGGTGTTAAAGATTAGAATAGGGGACTAAATCCAACCTAGTTTTTCCAGAAAGGGACACGGGAGGATCCTGGTTGCATTGCTGCACTACGCATTGCAGTCCCGGCTACCAGAAATAAGCCTGACCCTCCACAAAGCCAAACGAAACTAACCTGCGTCCCATTTTTTCCCCCCTAATGTAATGTGTTAGTGACATTGTCAGTTTAATATTTTTCTTTTCTCTCCAATCTTTAATGGAACAAAGTACCATTGTGGCTGATTGTAAAACTGAAGTGAAACTTATTTCTTCACTCTATTCGTCATGGGACCCATGCTGAAAGCAGGATATCCTCTGTGCATTGTGTGCGCTTACTGAAGTAAAGCCAGTGATTGCGGTTTCTCCACCTCATCATTTAAGATTATTGAAGATAGGCCCCAATATACTTGTGCCAAAGTTCTTTTTTGCTCTCTGCTTGGGGGCAAAAAGAAGTTAAAATACTTAAGCAGAGTATACTGTTAGGGAACATCCCAACACCTCCCATGCTGCTGAGAGCGACTTTTAGATGAATATGTAAATGTGCTGCATGCTTTCCTCTCAATAACACAATAAACGCAAAACAAAACATCTGATTGCTACATCAAATAAGGCACTAGGTGCACCTACCAATTACATAATTGCCACAGGCCAATTGGTAGTTTGAAGGTGTTTACGGAGTTAAAATTTGCCGAAAAGTTTGCTTTTGCGAATTGCTTTAAACTCCCGAAACGACTACAAAATAAATGTTAAGCCTATTTTGGTTTAAAATGACATCACACCAGTTTGTTCAAGTTTATTGGGCCTTGAGGGGAAATTAGGAATGGGCTTTATAATATATTTGGGCTAATATATTACGTTTGTCACCATTTCTGAACAAAATTATGATTAGCAAATATACACCACAAGCTTACATTTATGTCTTCACACATTAAACAAAATGTACAGAACAAAAGTATTTAAGGTGAAGCAGAGCGAATGGGAAATTACGCTAATAAAGCAGACTGCGCCTGTTATCGTGCAGAACATACACATACACTCGAGTCACCATGTGGTTATCGTGTTTATATTGTTTCACATATTCATGTTGAGGAAAAGAATATCCATGTGCTTGGGTGAAATTTCGATCCTCAGTCTGACCAAAAAGCCCGGGTGCAAAAAAAATGCACTCCACTGACAGACGTTGCAGGGCACAGATAACGGTGTGCTAAGCAAAATTTCTTACAGCCATTAGTTTCGTCGAGGGATACTGGTTTAAGAACAGAAAGCAAACACAAAGCAAGCATCTGTCTAGTCTATCATTTTGCTATCAGATAAGTCATCTTCTCTGCTCACTCGGCGGAACAGCTGCGCTTGCCTGCAGTCGTTGATGCAGTGATGCACAGCCGTCTTTCCTCATTCGACTGGTGTTTGGATTTCATGTGATTTTCATGTTGGTGATATTTATGATGACTCAGTTTCACCCGACAAGGTTTCCACACAACATTTTGATCCATTTGATCAAAAGTAACTCCATTTTGTAATTTAGTAAAATAATTGTGATCAAAGTAATTACTAACTTCGCTGCTGTGAGTTTTATTTTGCGTGCTTAGGATTTCCGGCCAGCAAAGTAACATATGTAGCAACACTCGAATAGTGTTTTTATTTTACGAATAATTACAGATTGAATATTCAACTATTCATGCACACCCCTAGGGAAAAGCTTTTTTTTATTTTCTTACAACTTTCTCTCAATTTGTCTTCCTTTGACCCCAACAGAGCAGATCTTCCAGAACATTCGTCAGGAGTACAGCCGCTATCAGAGGCGACGGCAGTTAGAAGGGGCCTTCAACCAGACTGAGCCCTGCAGCTCCACTGATATCCAGAGCTCCAGTCCCGCCCTCACCTCCCCCAGCTCTCCCACAGGTCAGTCCACTGAAAACCTCATGTCCATTGAGACGCTCAAACCATTTATCAACCTTCCTTTTTTTTTTTAGACCAGGGCTGCACAATCCTATGAGTTCCGATCCAACCCTGCTCCAGCACACCTGTCTGTAATTAAGTGTTCTTGAATATCTTATGGTCTGTTTGATTGGGGTCGGAGCTGCTTTTTGCTGGACGGTACATCTCTAGGAACAGGATTGGGCTCATGGCTTTAATTTCAAATGTGCATTGTGAAGATGCAGTGTGCCGAGTTTGTCGACAGTAATGTTGAATACCATTTGATTCTTGCTAGGGATGAAACGATTACCGGTTTCACGATAAACAACGATAAAATTTAGTGACGGTTAGTAATATAGTTTAAAATTGAATTATCATTAAAACCACGTGTGATTTATCACAATTTTTAAAACTCGCGGTAAATCCTGTCCAGTCAGCGTCAGTCTGGGTCAGGCGCAGCGCACCGCTGTGTTTGAATGAGAAGAAATGGCAGTGACAACACTCTGGAGATTTTTCAGACTTCTAAAAGGACCAAATCTGAGGTGTGGTCATATTTTGGCTTTTACAAAAGTCCTGAGGGAAACTTAATTGAAGATGGTCACCCTGTCTGCAGAACATGCTAGAAGAAAGTCGCTGTAATATGGGGAACACTTCAAATCTGCGAACGCAAGGCAAGTGGACTTTGACCTCCAATACCAAAAATACATCTGGGAAATAACGTGAAGCGAATGAACAAGTTCAGACAAGACTAGGGCGACATTAAGGGATAATAATCAGGGCTTGACATTAACAACCGCCATTTGCGGGTGTAACGTTTTTTCGGCTGCACACTTGCCACTCTGGCTGTTGAACTTATTATAGTCTTCTCAAAAGCTAGCTGTTATAATCGTGTTGCGCATTATAACCACTTACACGTGTTTCTATTGAGTTTATGAATGCAATGTCTCATAATCAGAGGCGTTCAGATTAGCCGGAGTTTTGTTCGGAGCGCGCGCCGCTCTCACTCGCTGAAATCTCCTCTCAAAGCGGAGATTCACTCATCATACAGTGATCGACTGTTTCTGTTCTATTTCAGCAGTGAAAATAGTTTCAAACAAACACAGCTGAACGCAGCGCATCTGATATGACTGGCATAACGCTGGCGAATTTAGGGACCGTCTCTAAAGTTACACACAACATTGGTAACGTTACACGTTTCAAACTTCAGCATTTGAAGAGAATGACTTTGTCATCAAACTGACTGTAAAGTGTTCCTCTAGGTGTCAGGTATGATGCACACATTTTGATATTTATATGGATATGGATATGCATTATTTCATAGGATACTGTTTGAGCTCTTACACAAAACATGCTAGATTTAAATGTGACTGATAGAACACTGAGAATATTGCTTGAGAATATATTTACAGAGATAATATTAGAGACTATATTTATGCGTTGCTATTGACGACGGCCATTATAAGGAAGGAAATCCCACAGAATCTAGCTTTAAAAAGTGCTTAGAGCTGCTTTATTTATTTGTTGTTTGTTGATTTTCAAATATAAAACTTGTTGAAATGTTTTAAGTGTGCATCTGTTCTTTTTGAACACTTTCATCTCATTTGAAGAAAACCGTGATAATATTGATAACCATGATAATTTGGGTCACTATAATCGTGATGTGAAATTTCCATACCGTTTCATCCCTAATTCTTGCATTTTTCTGGATGCCCATGAGAATGCAAAAGTGATATGAGAGGTTTATAGATTGTGAAGCACAATTTGACCGTATGCAAACAATCTTGCTTTAAAAAGGCAGTCTCTCAGTAGCAGAGCAAAGTTGTGATTTGTCATGAAGATGCCCATGATGACTGTGACAGTAAATAGTGTGTGGTGTAAAGCAATGAGAGGCAACCACTCAAAATGTGCTATTTAGTACTTATAAAAGCTGTGAGCACTTTAAAATCTAGCATTTGTCAACAGCTTAGATTCTTTACTGATGATTTTTATTCAAATGGAAGTTAGTTGTAAAAAGTGACTTTGCATGACATTTGTAGAACTTGGCTCAAGCATTTTAATGCTACTGTCCATAAGATTTAACAGAAATATTTAGATTTAATCCTTGCTACATGAATACATGTAGCAAGGATCCATTAAATTGATCAAAGGTGACAGTTAAGACTAAAAGAGTTTTAGGTTGCACTGTAGGTTGGGGTCTAATTCTCTTTTTTCTTTCTTTTTTTGCCTCCAACTTTTAATTGTGGCTTATTAATAGTTAGTTAGGTAGCTTTTGTAGCTTAATCCTACCCAATACCTAAACTTAAGGGATGTAGAATATGGTTATGCAGAATAAGGCATTAATATGTGCTTTATATAACCCTCTACGCACACCTTGGCAATATAATCGCCATTGGCTAGTAATTTTGTTTTAGTTTACCCGCCAGACTGATATACAATTTTATTTATTTGCGCTCTCAAATCAAAATTAAACACAGCTAGTGCTCTCAAAGCGACGATGAGTAGTGTGCCTTCACACTAGAGTTTGCTGTACGTCATATAAAGTGACGCTGCGTGTCCGTTGAGCTGAACTGAAATAGATATATTTTCGCTTGCTGAACAGCGATCAGTCTAAGCTAAACTTATTCTTAGCCTCTAATGCACACAGGCGAGTAAAATCTAAGCATTTATTAGCCAATGGCTAATGATAGATATTATTTAGTCGCCCAGAGTGAAGATTTATGCATTTAACATGTTTTATTTGACAACATTAAGACATAACTGACTCTGTACAAGGATATTTTGACATTTGTCTGCATTTTTTCCGTTCAGTATGAGACTGCTTTCTATGCACACGTTTTGTGTGTGTGTGTGTGTGTGTGGCACAGAATGCACACAAAGGAATCGATGAGATGATTTTATAGCAAGTATCCGATTCCAGAATTGGAATCGACTTTTGATTCCCAACTCTATTAGTGAGGATAAGAGACTTCTTTCAGAAACATTAAAAAAAAATTACCAACCCCAAACCTTTGAACAGTAGTTTTGTGAATTGAATGTAAAGTGACATGGTCAAGAATGGATATTCAGAGTTGTCTGTTTTTAGGTGCCTCATCATTGAAGAAGGATCAGCCACTGTTCACACTGAGGCAGGTTGGCTATTTGTGTGAGCGCCTTATCAAAGATCACGAGGAGAAGATCCGTGAAGAGTACGAACAGATACTGAATACAAAGCTTGCAGGTACAACAAATTGCAGATTCCACACAGTGGTGTTAGCTTTGAGTTATTATTTGCTACATTGTCATGTTTTCTGGTTTCACCACTTTCTTGTTTGTTTATGGCTGAATTGTGTTTTATTTCCTTTTCCCCTTAAGAACAATATGAGTCCTTCGTGAAATTCACACAGGATCAGATTATGCGAAGATATGGCGCCAGGCCTGCAAGCTGTAAGTATATTAACTTCCTCTGTAAGCAGCCAATTAACATTCTGTTAAATTATGTTTGTTGCAGTTAGTGCTGGGCGGTATGACCAAAAATGTATATGACGGTATTTTTCTAAATTATATCGGTTTTGCGGTATATTACGTTTTTTTTTTTTCCTATGCATGACCAGGTGGTAACCACATTTTCTACTAATTGAGAGGGGAAATACTGCAGTAGATTGACCTAGAATGCCCTATTGAGTGAATATTGTAGAAAAATTCCACACTAGAGTTAATACAGGTTTGCAAAGCCCCACAAAATGATGTGGGGAGACAACCAATAAAACACAGACCTGCAACACACTCATTACAGACACCTAAATATTAAAATATGACCACAGAGAGAAAAAAAACAGAGTTGAGGGCACCTTAATCATTTAAAAAAATCAAACCCTATATAACAACAAACTGCCAAAACGAGGGAGAAACGCGGAAGAGTATTTAAAAGGTCTAATGCTGCGTTCACACCAAATGTGAATAGAGCGTCAGGTGCGAGTGATTTCAATGTTAAGTCAATGGAAAGGTGCGTTGAAGTGCGTCTGGAGGTCCTGCGGCGCGATAGACGCGATTATGCGTGTCCAGTTCGTGCAAATGATGCAAATTGAGCGTCTTGCGCGTTACGCGCCAATGGTGCTTTTTGTGCATTCACGCGTTTGAAGCGAATTTGCATCTGACGCCCGAGTTGAAAAATTTGAACTCTGCCATCAATTTGCGCCGCATTAACCAATCAGGAGCCTGCTTGCTGCTGTCACGTGGTAAAGTGATGTGATGAGAAACCCTGCGTAATTTAAAAATACTACTGTGTCACAAAAGGTAGTTAAGCCTTTTCAGGTGATAATGTAGTTGTTTAAAGCTCATATGTGGTTTATTTATAAAGCGAGCGCCTATTTAAAAAAAAAATTATAATCTTGCGTTTTTGGAGTTGTGAGATCCAGGCGATCACCGGGCACTCAGCGCTCATAAACCCCGTCGAGACCAGCCTTTCCTCGGCCAGTCCTTCTGACGTTTGCCGCTGGCTCGGTCCTGTAGTGGTTTGTCTTGTGTGGATCAAACGGGTGATCTTTGGTGTCATGAGTCTATAATTTGTTGTCTGCCAAATCGTTTTGACTGAGGGCAAAGAGAAGTTTCATAAATTAATTTTTTAAGGATATTTAAATATACATGCAGTGAATATAATGTAGGAGTTGCCTGGACCACATTTGTGTAGCTATTAATGTTTAATATATATTTTTAATGAAAATGAAAAGGGGCAGAGTGGTGTTTTATGTCATATTTCTCCTGGAGCGCCTTAAACGCGCGTGCGTCTATTCCGCTTCAAATGCTCAATTTATACGCGCATCCAATTCGCTGTGGATGCGCGCAAATGGATTCAAAATGTTCAAGCGTCCAACTAGACGCGATTTTGACGCTCTATTCGTGTTTGGTGTGAACGCAGCATAAGAATATTTGCAATACATTTAAGAGCACTACAGTCTGAACAAATGACACGCATCAGTTTAACACAGAAAGAATAAAGCAGTTATTTTTGCCCATTCTTCTTTGAATTGTCAGTCTATTTATTAATTTACATCATTGTCTTACGTGTAGCAGAATAATCTATTGTGTCATCGTGGCCGTGATCAGACGTACGGCTGTAGTATCAGTGTCCTTCTCATACATTTAATTTGAAGAAGACCTGATGAAATATGTGCGCATACATGCTTGCTGGTTCATGTTTGGAGAACTAGAGTATATGAAGTGGGTCCATAAAAACTTAACTTAAACGTGCTCGCTTCGGTCTATATATGTGCTATATGATCCATGTGGAGAACGGTGTTAATTTCATCACGACGCTCCGTGCAGAAACTGCTCTCTCTCGCGGACCGTGTGTAGTTTTAATTCTCTGCTGTAATCAAGGGCTGAATCTGAAATTTGTAGTGGTGTCCGAAACCATAGTGGACGTTGAGTGCACTCATTCAATCTCACATTGCACTGCAATAACGAGTGTACAGCTGATGTACCCACAACGGCTGTCCGAATTCACTTACTCGTTTTCATTTACTCCTTCATAGTTGGAATAGTGATTGAGGCTTTAGATTGTGAATTCTGGATTCAGCCATAGGCTGTAATGCTATCTCAGCTGTGCTCTCACTATAGTGAAACGGGACCCCTTTCAAACAGTTATGCGCTGCGCCGCGTTCCAAACATTAAGCAGCATATACCGGTTTTGTGGTATAATCACTGATCTATATAAATGACTGGATTGCTCATGACGTCATAAAAAGTGACGCCATCGTGCCGCCATGTTGGTATTCCCTAGTAAGCTCACGCGTTCTATTGAATCAATAGGAAATGATATGATTTTACTGAGAAAACATTGCCCAACGAGTCAGCATTTTTATATTTGAAGTCTCCCTGTACACAACACAAACGTCGTAAGCATGTAAGTAGTTATTCGTTTAAAGTCAGGAATTTCCCCTGCTTATTAAAAAGTTATGGACGAGACAATTTGCGCATAGACATTTGTGATACGCTGAAGTATGTCTTGAAAACACAACCTGAAATCGCATTGTACTAGGGCTGTCATTAGCTGTAATTTCAAAAAGAAAATCTTGGTCGACTGAAGTCCTGAAATTTTCGACTAAAAAAACGTTAAATGAATTCGTTGCGCACTGTGCGCAGTACTTGGTGGCCTTGTTGTCTGCATAAATTAATTTGTAAATAAACATAAAAAGCTAGTAGGCTATTTGCAGTATATTAAATAGTTTTTGAGCTGATTATTTTGCACTGAAATGAGTCTGACACACAAGTCTGTCGGCTCTGACAGCGTTGCATCACGTGCACCTGCGCAATATCACAGCCTATGATTTCCCAAAATATAGTACTATGTTGTCAACTAGTGATATCATCACAAAAACTTTTGAGGAATATGCCACATAATTTAGACAATTGTGTTTGTCATATGCATTATAATAACTGACAGACACTATCATTTTAGCCGCTCTGTGCAGCTCGAACATGAGCTCAGCTCAGCTTCGTGGCTGAGACACGAATAGACTATTAACTTAAAGCTTTTACTCTTAAACACAAAAGGCACGTCCTCTTTAATAAAAAAGGAATATTTATTAAACAAGCCAGACCAAGAGCAGAAACGCTCACAATTAAATAAATACAGCAAACTAGCCTACCGGTACTTCAATCGGTCTCTCTTCTTCAGTGAGTTGGGCTAATCCAAAAAAAGTGAAAACAAGAAGACAGACCTGTGAAACAGGGGTGCTCTGAAAACACCCCCATTAGCAATTTGTGCTTTCCACCTGATGAAATGAACGGGGCAAAACTGACAGAAAAGATCCACTTTTGCGGCACGACAGAAGCGTGGTGTTGTGACGCTTCCCCTCGTGTGTATGTTGATGGGCGTGCGTTTAAGCCAGCGGGGAATGAAAAACAAAGGACCAGCGAAAGACTTGCGCACGCCCATAGCGGTAAACTTGAGGAACGGCCATCAACATACACATGAGGGGAAGTGTCACAACACCATGCTTCAGTCGTGCCGCGAAAGTGGATCTGTACTGTCATGAAATGAACGCGGCGCGGCAAAACTAATTAAATGAACGCGGCAAAAAATCGACCAATCAGAATTTTGGTCGAGTCAGAACATATCGACTGGGAGATTACAGCCCTAGTGTTGTGCTGTAGTTTTGTTTTTATTCATACAGTAGCCTAGGCTAACTACAAATGTTTCAATGATTTTGTTAACAGCATGTATTTTGAAGCAGTTAATGATTTAAATGATGATTAAATAAATAACATGGCATACATAAAACTTATGGAATTCTCGTATAACACTTATACTCTGCAAACAAACGGCATACATTTCTTTAAGAGTCTGAAATAGATGTTGCTCAATCAGGAAATAAAACGCCCAACTTATTCGGGCAGATAACGCTGACTGCTTTGTTTCCAAGATGATGGCAAACTTTGAGTTGTAATACAATATAGTGCAATATAGAGGCTTGTATTAATATTTATTATATAAGCTGTTCAAATCAATTCTTGCTCAATATCCATTACATGCATAAAGAAATATATTTTTGTGTTAGTTAAGTTACGTTACCGGTGTCGATTTCAATATACGACCAAAAAAGACCATAAACATTACAGATAACATCTGAAGTAACTAATTTACATTCATGTATCGTAAAACTAATCCTGTGAGACTGAGATGCTGCAAATCGATTTTTCAGGTCAATGTTTTGGCTGTACGTCAATGAAGCCCTCTGTTAATAGGGAATAGTTAGATGGCCGCTCGAAGGCTTCCGGTGGCTTCACTGCCTGATGGCAGTTTAGAACGCAAAGAGCAATCCAGTCATTTATATAGATCAGTGGGTATAATCAAAATTCATATCCTAACAAAAATAAATACCGGTATTCGGTATGAACCGGTATACCGCCCGGCACTAGTTGCAGTTGAAAATATTTGTGGATTTCAAGTACCATTTTTGTCCAAATGCTGATTATTGTCTCTTTATTTTCAGATGTGTCTTGAAGAACATTATAGATGGTACTAGCCACCCCTCGGCAGGTTGCTATAGAACCAACCTCCTTCGTTTCACTTGAAATATCCTCCTTCCACTTTTGATTCTTTTCTTTTTTTTCTTCCCCCCTTTAAAACGCTTGGGTGCCATGGTCTATCCACATTTAACTCATTTTTATTGCTGAACTGTTACTGATGGCCCTACACCAAACATGCATATCTAGATGCATTCTAAGGAAGTTTAATCTCTCTAAGAATTTGTGGGAAAAGATGTCAAACTACCGCTGTAAAAAAAGCTTGGCTGATGCGATCATCTCTGTATAATGTAATGTGACTGACCTGCAGCAGATATACCAGACTCTCCCTCTATCCTTCAGTCTGTTTTTTAACTCCAACCTTTTTTTTTTTCTTTTTTGACAAATAAAAGATCTGTGATAAGTCCGCATTTGTATCGATTCTGTTCTTTCTTGCAAATAATTTGTAATGAACTTGTATAGGATATTCTATCATTAGCTACTCACTTTCATGTCTTTCCTGACACTTATGACTTTCTGCTGTGGAACAGACGTTTTAAATGTCATAGATTGTCTTTTTTTAATGGATTTAATAACAATGCTGCACTAAAGTTAAACCTTGAAAAAAAAAAAAAATCAATAAATCTCCATGAAAGTCATTCATGGGATAAGTTGTAAGTTTTCTGGAGTCATATGATAGCCTTGTGTGAGAATTAAATCAAGTCTTTGTTTTTAACTGAAATGTAATTCTTGTGTTTGAGTATTCCATTAAAGAGATAGTTCACCCAAAAATTTTAATTCTGTCCTCTACTCACCCTCAAGCTGTTCCAAACCTGTATGGATTTCTTTCTACTGCTGAACACAAAGGAAGATATCTGGAAGTGTGTTTATAACCAAGCAGATCTCGGCAGCCATTGACCCCCCCCCCCCCCCCCCCCCCCTATGCTAGTCAGTGGCTCCCGACATCTGCTTGGTTACAAACATTCTTCCAAATTCTTCTTCCATACCAAATCTTCCTTTTGTCTTCAGCAGAAGAAAAATGTATACAGGTTTGGAACAACTTGAGGGTGAGTAAAGGACAGAATTTTCTTTTTTTTTAAATAAACTATCCCTTTACATCCTCACTTGATGTAAAGATTATCAGTGAATAACATTTATAATTCTGTTCCCTGTATAAAGCTATTGAATGGGCCTAGAAGACTTGGAATATAGTGCATGTGATATGTAAATTACTATTTTATACTTTTTTTTATTATTATTATTATTTTATTATTAAAGGCTTGTCATGTTTGGTCACATTTTATTGTCATTGCATAGAAAAACATTACCAGGAGTCAGGACTTGGTACATTTATAATGTTAGAAAAAAGATTTCATTTCAAATGAATGGTTTTCAGTTGAACTATTCATAAAAGATTCCTGAAAAAGAAAAATGGATATTCCAAATAAGCATATTAGAATGATTTCTGAATAATCATGTGACACAGAAGACTGGAGTATCACAGCTTTGCCATCACAGGAAAAAAATTACATTTAAATAGAAAATCATTTAACAAAAAACATATGGGATCTCATACAGGTTTAGAAACTAGTACGAGCAGAATTTCATTTGTCTGAATTCTCTCTTTAAGAAACCCGAATGTTTATTTTACTAGAAATGGTGACATCTAGTGCTCATAAAGGATGCTATCATTCTCTTTGAATGAGTTTATGTATTTTCAAATATTTTGTCTGTTTATTTGTGGTTAATTGTCAGTGTTTAGAATATAGCGTTTTTTGGCGTGTATAATCATTTGGACGACATGTTTAAAACAATTATATCACGTGACTTCAGGTGTGGCGGTTTGCGGAAGCTCAGGTAAAGAGTCTACCACACTTTGGCGGGTCAGAGGTTGCTTTTTTTGAACAAAAGTAAACATAAAACGATCCTGCAGAACCTCCATTTAGGAGCAAGGGGAAGGAAGACTGGAACCGGAAAAGCTGGATGAAGCCTGTAATTATCGTCCAGGGAGAGCGTCTTTTAGTCGGTGGTCACACGACTTTTTTTGTTCATTTTAGTATTTTTAAAACATAGACTTTATTAGGCTGCCTTATTATAATTTCAATAACCAACAACATTAATGAGCTCTGGTCGGCGCGCGCTCCTATAGAAATCTCTTGTAGCCTACTCGCGCGAGGTGGATCAGAAGAAAGGGTAAGTTGAGTTTGCAAATTGTCTATACTCAAAAGAGTTTCGGGCATAAACAGCACTTAGGCTATAAAAATCACCCATTATATGAACTAGTTTTTTTTTTCCTCATAAAGTTGTTTCTAAAATTAAAAGAATAGCCTATAGTTACCTCGTAAATAATTCCATACAGGATGAGTTTGTTTATGCAGGAAGAGCCAACAACTCCGGAAGAGAGAGCGAGCCTCTCAAAAAAAGCATGTGAAGCTGAGATCTAAATAGCTTTGAAATACATATTTCTTTTAAGTTTGCTTTTGATTTGTTGGAGTTTCAAAGATTACTAAACACTTTTCTGATAGCCTAATTAAACAAAAACTCCAATTTCTTGGGTCATTCTTGTCAATTAATCCAAAAATTACACTTTTGTTTTGCATTGTTAAGAGAAATGGGTGATAATGACATCGAAGAGCAAGGTGGTCTTGCAGTGGAGGATGATGAAGGTGGTTTTCAACAAAATTCAAAGAGAAAACTTGGCAGGGTAGAAAAGATACATTCGAATGTTTCTAAATGGATGCTTCCCGAGGAGTTACGGGAGACGTATTTGGAACGAGCGAACTGCTGCCCGCCACCAATCTTCATCATCCTTATCAGCTTAGCGGAGGTAGGCAATCAAATGCTTTTTTTTTTTTTTATTTTTTATTAGCAACACATCAACCTTTGCACCGCTGGAATTGTATCTTTCTGGCTCTCTAATACTTTTGAACTGTTTCTGTCACCACTACGCTTTATCTGATCTAATTGGCCAGTCAGCTGAAACTGCAGCCAACAGACTAGGTTTTGAGACCAGATACTGTAAATACTGTAAGACTGGTTGTTTATTCTTTGTAAAAAAATAAATTAAAAAAACCTGTTTGCTGCAGCCAGTACATTTCCATTAATTTCTGAACGTTTTAGTTGGGATGTCTCACTATGAAAGAACTTTTGAGCTTAGCTTTCCACTTTTCCATTCCTGTTTGGCAAGTCTTAGCCAAAGTGTTTGAAAAGCCAGATTCATCCTGGTTTCTATGGACATTCCTTAAAATAGACATAGTCACTGAAACCCAATGTCATGGAAATAAATAAACTTTGAGACCTTATAAAGAGTTTTTTTTTTTTTTACCACAATTTATATTTGTTTTAATTTACAATTTTTTTTAAACTAAAATTATGTCTCTAAAAATGAGTTAAACACTGCTAAACCAACATCTTTCCTACTGTAACCTGAACTTTTTCTGCTGCAGTATAGAAATGAACGCCATTGACGTAATTTTCTGTCTCTCAAAACTCTTTTCAATGAAAGTTGGGAGTGTTTATCTACTATGCGGTATGGAAGCCTCAGAAGCAGTGGATAACCCTGGGTGTAGGGATCTGGGAAAGTCCACTTACCTATAAGCCTGAACAGCGTGAGGATGCATGGCGGTTTATTTCCTACATGTTTGTACATGCTGGGTAAGGGGATTTGTTTTTCTACTTTTCTTCATTTTATTAAAATTACTCTGTATTTTGAGATTTGTGGTTGTACATAAAAGTGCTCACTGAAAAAGTATTTAGCCCCTTGCCACCCTAAATGAAATAATACAAGTTAATTTTAGTGACATTTATTAAACTCCAGTTCCACTGTATAATAATACATCAAATTGATTTCTGTATCAGACATCATCTTATTGGTATTTAAAGGAGATATATCGTGAAAACCAGACTTTTAAGTGCTATAATACGGTCGCTGATGCATCTACCAACCCAGAAAACGTCACAAAGGACAACCCAGTAACTTTGCTTTAGCAAGCCTTTCTCTGCAAGCTTGTGAAAAAACCAGCCGCTCAGATTTCTCTCCTCTTCTGACGTAGGAAGGGGATCTTATTATAATATCTTACCGTCCCTTAATCTGCACGTTTCCACCCACAGTGCCACTATTTTTTTTCGCAAGCGACAACAGTGAACAAGACTCTTGGGGCCTATACCGTGAAGCCGGTTTTGCTGGCTAGACAGATATGTTTAAGCTTAGCTTGTGCCAATCCTGGGTTTAAGGTACCATTAAAGTGGTTTGGCTTTTAGCAGTATTCATCTCCATAGTAACTTACGCTACACGGCTAACCTGCACCAGGGCAGGTTATGTTCTGGATAATAGATCTCAAACTGAAATTAGACCAATCAGCTGTGAGCAAAGTGACACACCTCTGATAAAATGAAGTCACTCCTCCTGTTTCTACTCCAAATTATAGGTCACTACATATCAAATGGTTTTTAAAGACTAACGTGTCTGGCTTTTAACAATGCTTATTTAATATAATAATAATTTTGAATGACTTGGATATAATTTATGTAATTATCATACCCTTAAGCAATTACACATGTATCATTTTAGTTCATCAATCATTAATAGGCACATAATTAAAATAGTTAAGGCCATACAAATAAGCTTTCAAATCAATAAATTAAGCTATAAAAATCAACTAAACTAACTTCATAACTTTTACTTGCACTGACTAAGCAAGATTTTTCTTTAAGTTGTCCACTTTCATAGACAACTCTTTTCTTCTTCCTGTGTAAATTTGTTTAAATTCTTAATATTTTCAATCATGTAATATTCTGCAGAAGAGAGAAATCAATTTCGTTGCTTTCTCTCAGTTTCAGTTTCACTGATCCACAGCCTGTGATTGGCTGTTCACTGCTGATGTCACAGCTAAACTCAGGATCAAAGCTTGAGTTGACAGAGAAAGCTGATGATCAGCATCATGGGACCAACAAAGCCTGAATAGATTGGTTTGGTTTTGTCAACTCGAAACTAATCCTGTAACCCTGAGTTTGTTAAACTACCATCATGGTACAGCCCCTTGGTGTGTATTTGACAGTTTAAACCCAACAAAAATGTGAAAGAGAAGTTACTCATGAGACTTGACGTCTGACACAGTTGTCTGTGATCCATTAGAAGAGTAATATAGCTTTATGATGACAGAAGTACTAAGCTATCCATGAGAGTGATCGAAAATCTAGCAGATGTCTTGTTAGTATTTGGCAGAGAATCCGATTGAGGCAGGAACTGTGTGGAGAGGGGGCGGCATGCAGCAGCTCATTTGCATTTAAAGGCAAATGCACGAAAACAGCCTGTTCTTGACTGTAGTCAGAAATGGGTATTTATAACATGGATTTATAAATGATCTGTGAGGTATTTTAAGCTGAAACTTCACACATTCTGGGGACACCTGAGACTTAAATTACATCTTGTAAAATGCGCTTAATAGGTCCCCTAGAAAAGGTAAAGGTAGGATAGGCAATGTTTTTCATAAACACTTTTTGTTATACTGTCTGGAACTCTCTTCACATTCTGATGGCAATCAATAGTAGATGTGGTCTAAATATTAAAACATGTACATATAGGCCAATCTTCAGGGCCCAAAAATGTTTGTTCAATCATTGCATGTGGTCCGAATGCAATATAGGATGTCCTACCTGCCTATCAACCTATGTATTAATCAACATCACACGTCATCAGCACGTTCCATAACACTGCATTCACACAGGGCATTGGTGTTGACGCTTGGTGGTGGGCATGTCTGAAGCTGGTGCTGACACAACCATCATAGTGAAAAACAGCCAATCACATTACTTTTCCGGTGTTGCATGAACGCAATTGGCCAGGGTCAGCGCTAGGGTATTTGCATTGGCGATCTGATTGGCTGATGTCTGCATTGGCATTTGAAACATTTAAAAATGTTGCCACGAGCACACCCAGTGACACGACGCAACGGAACCCACAATTCAGTTCGGTAACGTATGACATCTCCCATTCAAAGTAAATGAGAAGCGTTAACGCCTATGGCTATGCAGAGTTGTAGACCGACAGCTACCGAGCACCACACAGTAGCCTCGTTTTACAGACCAAAGCAACAAGTTTATACTGCGTTCACGCCAGGTCGTAACCGTAAGTTCTATTCAGAGCTGTTTACATCCTCAGACTTTATGCATTTGTGGCAACACTATCAATGCTAAAATAAATCTTCAGCAGTCAGGTGGTACAAGTCAGGGCTCTTTAAGTTATGTTCATTATTATAGTAAAGTTATGTGCTTTGAGACATGAGGTAATTTAACGGCGTCTCTCGTCTTGTGACGCTTTGAAGACTCTGCTCTGGTTGTGCGCGCTCATGTGTTTTGGAGGAGGCGTGGCTTTGGACAGCGCTCTGAAGGGAGGGTGGGATCTCATGCTTTCAAAGCTTGCTTGCTATTGCTAAGCCTCTCCAAAATTACCTACCCTAACCCTAATTAAACCTTTAATATATATATTATTAGTGGTGGGCCGTTATCGGCGTTAACGTGCTGCGTTAACGTGAGACTCTTATCGGGCGATAAAAAAAAATCGCCGTTAATCTATTCTCAAAGTTGGGTTGGGAGCTGGGTCTATATTACGCAAGCTATGATGACTTTCACCTTGATATTTTAGCGTGAATGTATGTGTATACCTAGCCGATTTGCACTGTAGGGGGCGAGAGAACAAGTCTTCGAACCTGTGTGTATGCCTACTAGTGTTGTCAAAAATTTCGATGTATCGATACTGAAATATCTGAAACTATACAATACTCATTTTCTACAGTATCGATATTAGCTGCGCTCTCCTCTCCGACCGACAGCGAGTTGACACGCACCCCTGCCTCCTCTCATTCAGTCCGTTTAATCCTCTGAACATTGCGAATCGGGTGTTCTGCTGGACTTTTGTTAGTATTGGTGTGACCGGTCTGAATTCCGTTGCACATAACGTTAATTCTACTAATTCCCGCAGATTTCGTGCTCGCATCTGAAGCGCACACACATACCGTAATAAAGCCGCCTCTGACATACAAGTGCAAAAATGAGCTCCTTTTTCCTGTTTATTAATGGTCAAATACACTCAAAAATGTCTCAATGCCCATCTTGGGGAGTTTTAACGTATACACAGTCGTAACCAGCTCACAGGAACAGTGTTTGGTATCCATTCGTGCGTCAAGTCTTAAAGGGACAGAAGTTACTTATTATTCAAACTACAAAAAGACAAACGATCACTTACGAGCACACATTCTGAATGCCTTCGGCAGAGTTCAAATGAGCCATTTTAATCTAGATTTATCTTGGAATTAATCTAGATTAAAACCCCTTAACTGTCACCGTCCACAGGTGGGACGCCTGGTGCTCTTTTTTTGATCGCCTTTTTTCATATCATATATTTAAGTAATTATCACAAATTAGGTATCATTTGAAAGCTTACAATCTCAAAATTCATCCTGTGAAAACCGTTTTGAAATCGGACATTGTGTTGCCATGGAAACGTTACTCTAAATTATTCTAGTGGGCTCCTCCCCTAGTGGGCGCTGTCATGTTTCATATTACAACAATTATTTTAACTACTTTATATTCAAAATCTTTTCCAATCTTGACAAAACGCATATTGTCGGAAAGGTCTGAGTCTCAAGGGTCCATATTTGGTGACTGTTTTGTGATGGAAGTAATATTTGGACAGAAATTTACAGGAAACTGCATCAAAACAACAATAAATGGAATTTGAATGACACCCGGTGGCTATTTTTGGTACAGCACCCTAAACAAAATCTCATGGGGACTTCAATTTTTGTGATATCAACTTCAAATTTGGAACACAAATTGGTTAGACATATGGCTTTGATTTTATAGTAATTTTAGAGTAAATTCTTTTTTGTAAAATATATATTTTATATGAAATAAAAAATATTTAGTACAGTATTTTTCATTCACAGTAAATTTAAACTTCCATAACTATTTCATACTTTCATATTTTGAATTGCTTTCACTTCAGCAATAATCTGCAGAATGTCGTCTTTAAAACGAGACCAAACTTTGGTCTATATTCCAAAGCATTCTTTTAAGTTTGGATAGTGCATTTTCATGTGTATTCTCAAAAAGGGGGGTGACAGTCAAAGGGTTAAAAAAAATTATCTATGGCCACCACTTATTTATATATATATATAATATACATATACATATACATACATATATATACATTATAATATATATAATGTTAACCATTAACATATCCGACCATCTTTCTTCATTTAGGGTGGAGCATATCATGGGAAACCTATTAATGCAGCTTCTTCTTGGCATTCCCCTGGAGCTGGTGCATAAGGGCTTTGAAGTGGGAATGGTTTATATGGCTGGAGTCCTCGCAGGTAGGTTTTGTGTATTTCAGTAGTTCTTACTGGGATACAGTGTACAATATCTCACATTGCAATACAATATTTGTTTGGACTGCAAACAGTTACTGCATGTTATGTGACAACACTAAAGTAATAATGTTTATTGCATTTGGGTCCATCTCTTATAAACAAAAAATATAAGATATATAACCATTTAGACTAAATTTTTAGGGGTCTGTTTTGTCCCAAAAGTGAACTGTATGAAATGATGCTGTTTATTTATGCTTAGTGTGATTGTAGAGCAAAAATTAATAGACCAAATAGTCAAAATTTTCAATGAATTTAATTAAATCAATTGAAGTCAATGGAGTCCATACTGGAAATTCTCATTCAAATAAAATTTCTCATAAATATTGATACAAGTATTTTTTTATTGCACAATACTGGTTTTGCTGTAAAAGAATTTCTCCATATTTTTTCATTAATAAAAAGGGAATGAAGTAATGAAGGTAAATAAAGTAATAACATGGTGAGAACATGGTAACACTCAAAACTTTAAAACCTTTAGACATGATTCACTCATTATTGAGAAGTTGCTGATTTTACGTTTTTAGTTGAAAAATATTATGACTGTTTTATAATTTTGATCCAAATCTTCATATTATCATGGAATGTGTGTATATGTGTGAATGCTCTTTCAGGCTCTCTCGCCAGCTCCATCTTTGATCCTCTCAGTGCTCTTGTGGGTGCTTCTGGTGGTGTGTATGCCCTCATGGGAGGTTACTTCATGAATGCTGTGGTGGTGAGTAGATTTAGAGTAATATTTGATGTGATTCATAAAAAAAAAAAAATCATATTCAGATTATATATTCAAGTACCCAAATAAAAAAAAAATTATTTTTCCTATAGAATTTCAAAGAGATGAGAGTTCTTCTGGGAGTGTTTCGCATTCTGATAATTGTTATGATTGGTGAGTCAATCTTCACTTTTCACTCTACTATTGGTATCTTTTTTGACATCTACTATTGATGTTTGGATAAACTAAGCATTTAAATGAAAAATTTTTTTTTTTCTTTTTCAGTTGGAACAGATGTTGGATTTGCTATTTACAGAAGGTTCATTGTCCATGATACTGCCATGAAGGTGAGACAGTTTTAAGACCTTAGCAGAATCATAAACCATATATTAAACCAGTATTTAAAACAGAATACCTAATACTCATCTAGAATGATTTAGGCTACAAGCTTAAATAGGTCTTACCACAAGAATTCACTCTGAATATAGTTTTAGCACTTCATTATATGATAATATACTTCTTTCTTTTTGTTAGGTCTCTTTTGTGGCCCATATTGGTGGTGGTGTAGCAGGCATGACCATTGGTTATGTTTTTTTCACCAACTATGATAAAGCACTCCTCAAGGACCCACGCTTCTGGATGTGCATTGTTGGATACATTGCCTTCTTCTTGTTTGCTGTCATTTTCAACATCTTCCTGTCCCCAGCCCCCGCGTGAGGAGCATGGTAGAAGTCATGCATCAGTTCACTATGGACAATCATGGCTTCTTAAAAGAAGCAAGTCTCAGGTCAATATAACCGTAAGACAAGAATCTTAAGGTCGTATGCTAATACACCATACATATCTAAAGTAAATAAGTGTAGATTTTACATTCAAATATTCCCCTTTTTTGTTTTGCTTAAACACACCTCGAGTAATGCAGTTTCTCAGGAACAAAGAAACGTTTAAAATTTATATTTTGACCTTTTTTGTGTGAGACCACTTCTTTTGTTTTCACAAAATGGAGCCCTTTACAAGCTGGCATACAAACCGATGTTATGACTAAACAATTTAATTGAATTTAATTGATTTGAAGGGAGCCAAAAATGAGCTTTGTGGTCAAAAAGAATATACCTGCCAAGTAGTTTTTTACTTAGAAATTTGACGTTCTTACTCAGAATATTGAAAGTGTCTTAATAATACCAGTAGAGGGCAGCACCGATCAGCAAGTGGACAGACCTCAACTTGAGGTTGCAACAACGTAGTTTAAATGTGGTATTGTAGTGCATAAGTTATTGACCTATCATCAATAGGAAATGGTGTCAATGCAATGCTAACGACAGGCATCTACAGTTACTTGTCCATGATTATCATATCATATGAAGTGTTTAGATTGGAAATGTGATGGCAATTGTCAAAATTGTTATTTTTTAAAGAATAAAATGCACTAACATTTTAAAACCAATGTGTTCATTCAAGGTTATCCATGAATTGTATTTACTTTCTTTACATATAGTTGTTTTATGTACTGGTATATTCTGGAGTTTGTGTGTGAGGTAAATGCTGTACCATGCCAAATAGCTGAAGGTAAAGTGAGTTTACATATAAAGCATCCCAAAACAAATGTTGTCCTCTGTCCCTCCGTTCCCTTTGCTCTAATTAGCTGATGGTAACAGCCAAAACAAATCATTGATTGCCAGCCAATATGGATACAGTGTTCTTGCCAGTCTAAAAAGAACATTCCAGGTATTTTCAGTTCACAAAAATCAATTTTCATTACAAATATGTCTGATATTCATGGCACTTCAGTGCTCACTGGAGTCCTTCATACAGTGTGTTTACTGCAAGGAAAGTTTGTTAAAAGGACTGATACAGACTCCTATTTAGTTTTTTCTTCTTAAGTTAACAAATAAGCATCCTATTATATATTTTTTATATAAGGACCTTATTCTAGTCCTCACACTTGTGCTATAATAAACTGAATATCTTCCATTAAGTATTCAATGCATGAAATGTAATTTTTTTTTACAGAAATATCTTATACCTGATGTGACCTGCAAGTCCTCAACGGGCATTTGAGGATGTGCAGAGGTTGCTTTCAGGCTGATTTTTCACTCTGCTGACCAATCACATCAATTAAGTAAATTTATGACTAGCAGAACTTTCCAATACAAACCAGAATTTGGGTTGTGAATCCCTCCTGGAATAATATGTATTAATCTATTTCTGTGCTTTTTTTAGAACATAATTGACTGATGTCTGGGGCTGTTTTCAACTAAATGTTCATCAAGAGTTCAGTTATTTTCCCTGACTAACAGAAATGCCGATCGGGCACCACCAGGGACGTTCCCCTGACTTCGGGAAACAGATAGTTTGTTCTATTTTTAGATAAAAAAATATATATTTTCAAGATTTCTTGTGACACTGAAGACTGAAGTAATTATGCTAAAAATTCAGCAGATGGACTGTGTATTCTGACACCTTTCTTTCAGAACCAGCATTAACTTCTTGAGCAATTTGAGCCTCAGTAGCTCGTCTGTTAAATTGGACTTCACAGGCCAGCCTTCGCTCCCCACGTGCATCAATGAGCCTTGGCCGCCCATGACCCTGTCGCCGAGTTCACCACTGTTCCTTCCTTGGACCACTTTTGATAGATACTGACCACTGCAGACCGGGAACACCCCACAAGAGCTGCAGTTTTGGAGATGATCTGACCCAGTCATCTATATATATATGGATGCCTTATGGTCATTATGTTCTACAATGGACGTATTGACTAATCCCAACTAATATGATTAATAGCTGTTGTCACTGTTACTGTCTCTGTACAGTATAATGGTGTGTATGTAGAGAATATAAATATCGAATTAAGCTCAAAAAGTTAGATTAAGTTAGATAAAGTTTTCATTAGAAAAACTGTCTTAAACTAAATTATGCCTTCCAAAAACAGACTACTCAAATAATGTGTGAATATATTTTGTTATAGTGACAATTCCAATATTTTATTTATTAGGGGTTCAAGCCTATTGAAATTGCTAAATTTCCCATGATGTATCATTCTCCATCTAAAACTGATAGGGCAGACCAAACCGTAATGTCGAAGAGACTTGAAACTTTCAGGGCTGGTAGTACTCACACCTAGCCTGGATGCCAGCCGAATTTAGCCCCGCCCACAATTTTTTTTGAAATTCTGACTAGAATTGAGTATGGCCACGCCAGGCTAACTCACACCGACTACCAGCGTCACCGAGGCACGCCCCGACCGGGCTGACGGGGGCGCTATAGAGAGCAAAAGTACAAAATGGCTCATAACTCCTAAAGCGTTAGGCATGGGCTCAAGTGTCTTATATCGGCTCAAGACGGACAAAAAGCATGCATCGGATTGGCTCGTCACCCTGGAAAAAATGTTGGGTATTTTGGCTTTTTCCACGACCGGAACCAAACCAGCGCAGCAAGATTCTCTGGAGTCTGAATGTCAAAAGTTATCAAAAAAAAAAGTGCAAATTTGGGTTCACGGTCCCTAAGGGCCGCCAAAACGTTCGAGGTGGGAGGAGCCACTTTTTTTTAATTGGCCATAACTCGTCAACGGAACAAGATATTTTCACCAAACTCAGCACAAAAGGACGCAGCGACTGGCCACTTGGTAGTGCTATAAAGGTTAAAAAGGTGTCAAAATGATGTATTTCAGTGGAAAATCCCATTATATGGCTGAAAGCGGCACTCTTCCGGCCTGATTTGCATACAGCTTCACCAAATCGGGCATGCACATGCGTCACGTGATCCCAAAGAAGCAAACTTTTATGGACTTTGGGCCATTAATGGTGGTTTAACTCTTATAAAGGTGAAAAAATGCTCTATATTATCCTATGCAAAATGACCATTAAGTGACTGAAAAATGGTCTGCTCTGCGCAAAACTTCACCAAATTAGCTGAGGACGTGCACAATATTATTCTAAATAATTTTTTTTTGTGCATTTGAATGACTATAATAGGGTCATATCTAAATGTGGCCTTGATCAAGTGTCCCCGGAAGCCTTTAACTCCTCAATGAATGCTCAGATCTTCTCAAAAAGAGGTAAGTACATGTGACATATGACTCTAAACAAGCAGACACAATTTCTAAGAGATCGGGCAATAGGTGCCTCTATAACATTTAAAAATAACTGTTCCTCTTATTTTAATAGCACATTCCCTAAAATTCCCCATTAAAACCACCAGATATCAGCAAAAGACCACTCATTGGCTCATTCATTCATATTGTTCTTTTCAATGTTTTATTTCATATAAAATCATATTTAAACATTTCAAAATCATTATAGTGACATTAAAAATCACATTTCTGTCAAGGTTTACTACTTTGTTTTGTGTGTGTGTGTGTGTGTGTGTGTGTGTGTGTGTGTGTGTGTGTGTGTGTGTGTGTGTGTGTGTGTGTGTGTGTGTGTGTGTGTGTGTGTGGTGTGTTTAAGCACATTTAATTGATTTAACATGGAAAATGTACTTTGAAACCAAAAACAGACACTTTAAAAATTAAAGTGAGCCAATTACTGATCCTCTACTGCCACCTGCTGGTTAAAATAGTAATATTGTTCTATAATTCATATGTACTCTTTATAAAATCACTATTATAACATTTCAAATTACATTTTGTCAGTTTATCACTTCATTTCACTTGAGCTCTCAGTTTTAATTACTTTAGTGCTTAAAGGCATTAAATGCAAAAGACATTAAATGCTTAAAGGGCTTAATGCTTGAACCTCGCTCAAATGCTGCTTGTTTTTTATGTACTTTTATGGCTCAACAAGAGGGTAACTTATCTTTAGGAATGAACAAGGATGGTGTTTAAATGCATAAAATGTTTATTTTTATTTTTTATTAATACACTATATTGCCAACATTTTTGTTGCCTTTACATGCACATGAACTTTAATGACATCCCATTCTTAATCCGTAGGGTTTAATATGGAGGTGGCCCACCCTTTGCAGCTATAACAGTTTCAACTCTTCGGCGAAGGCTTTCCACAAGGTTTAGGAGTGTGTTAATGGGAATTTTTGACTATTCTTCTAGAAGCGCATTTGTGAGGTCAAGCACTGATGCTGGACGAGAAGACCTGGCTCACAGTCTCCGCTCTAATTCATCCCAAAGGTGTTGAGGTCAGGACTCTGTGAAGGCCAGTCAAGTTCCTCCACACCAAAATTGCTCATCCATGTCTTCATGGACCTTGCTTTGTGCACTGGTTTTCCCCAAACTGTTCCCACAAAGTTGGGAACATGAAATTGTCCAAAATTAAAACTGAAGCATTAAGAGTTCCTTTCACTGGAACTAAGGGGCCAAGCCCAACCCCTGAAAAACAACCCCACACCATAATCCCCCCTGCACCAAATGTCATAAAATGTTTGAATTGTTAAGATTTTTTCCCCCTTAAGGGAGCATGAAATGCATTCAAGCTAACCTGATGTGCTTCTATTTTTAAAATACCAAAGCTATATTCAACTATTTAATTTAGTTATTCATTAAAATCATGCCTAGTCTAAATCAAATTGTGTAATGAAGAGACTCACTATGTTAAATCGGGCTTGCCTGATATGCCCCAAAATAGCAGGCTGGGGATGAAACCAACCAACAGCGAGTGCAATGGGGTCGCACCATTGATTTCTTTTAAATGGAATAAAATATCTCCACAACTAGCAGAGGCAACTTAATTACATTGGGCTGGACCCAGCAGAGTATGAAATCGGACATGACCGATTGATTGCTTCCCAGTATTGACTACTAAAAGTACTGCCAACATGTGGCCAAATGTCATTAGAAGCATTGTGCTAAGCTGTGATCCCTATCATAGATAACAATAAACAACTTTTTGCTGTCTTATTCGACATTAGACTCAAAATGTCAGTCATTGTTTTTGTTTTTATGTCGTTAAAAGAACCAACAGGCCTTTTCTCTTTACAAAACGTTGAGATCCACCGTACGCACACAGTTGGGCTATTTTTGCAATTCAGCAATAAAATCGCTCTTTAATGGTTGTTAACTAGCAATCAAAAATGTAAGACCGTCTTCTGTGATTAAGAGCTGGTGCACAAGAGCATGAAGCGGGCACCAAGTGTAGCAGAGCCTTAAATTCATACAGAAGGGGGATTTATCATTACGCATGGCATACACAATCAATTCAGTGTTCCCTTTATATTTATAGTGGAGTACTGGTTATTGACGCACTGACATACAAGCAGTGCGCTTGCCAACAGACCCCTGAATATTTGGAAACCTTCTTTTGGTGGCAACAGAGAGTAAAGATTGGGTCACAAAAGTTCAGGTGATGTGCTGTGTCAGATGTCCAGGGCACCAACGATTTTTAAATATTTTGGCGGCCTCATCGCGCCTGTATGACCCGCGGGGATTTAAAGCACCAGCATTCTGTCCATACTGCTGTAAGGTAAATGACATCGGCTAGCGCATTGATTTCTCCTGCATGCCTATAAGTTGGCACCAAGAAGAACTGCTTGTTTTGTGTTTAGTCGAGACCGAACGATAAGCAGAATGGCATAAGTCTAGCTTTTTGTACTTAACAAAGAGTAGGCGACGGAGTAGCTTTTGAGTCGCTTTTACAATGAAGACTTACTTCATTTTCTCCCAATTTGTTTAAGGTACGTCGGTGCTTCAGTTTATTTACCTATGTTTACTTTCAACAAAAAGATGCTTGACAGCTTGACAGCATGGCACTGATTGACTGCATTAGTACTGCATGTTTGCATGTTGATTATTTAGTAAGTCGTTTAGAGAGGTTGCTGTCCATAGGTTATGCTAACGTTTATAATTTTATTTAACTGGATAGTTCACCCAAAAATGAAAATTCTGTCATCATTTACTCATCCTCAAGTTGTTCCAAACCTGTATAAATGTCTTTGTTATGCTGAACACAAAGGAAGATATTATGAAGAATGTTTGTAACCAAACAGTTGTGGGGCACTGTTGACTTCCATAGTATTTTTTTTTCTCCAGACTATGGAAGTCAATGGTGCCACACAACTGTTTGATTACCCATATTCTTATATACACACCGATCAGGCATAACATAACATAGTGTGAAGTGAATCTTCATCACGGCACCTGTTAGTGGGTGGGATATATTAGGCAGCAAGTGAACATTTTGTCCTCAAAGTTGATGTGTTAGAAGCAGGAAAAAATGGGTTTTGAGCGAGTTTGACAAGGACCAAATTGTGATGGCTAAACGACTGGGACAGAGCATCTCCGAAACTGCAGCTCTTGTGGGGTGTTCCCGGTCTGCAGTGGTAAGTATCTATCAAAAGTGGTCCAAGGAAGGAACAGTGGTGAACCGGCAACAGGGTCATGGGCAACCAAGGCACATTGATGCACGTGGGGAGCAAAGGCTGGACCTTGTGGTCCGATCAAACAGACGAGCTACTTTAGCTCAAATTGCTCAAGAAGTTATTGCTGGTTCTGATACAAAAGTTGTCAGAATACACAGTGCATCACAGTTTGTTGCGAATGGGGCTGCATAGCCACAGACCAGTCAGGGTGCCCATGCAGACCCCTGTCCACCGCCGAAAGCACCAACATGGAGCAATATAAGAAGGTGGCCTGGTCAGATGATCACATTGTATTTTACATCACATGGATGGCCGGGTGCGTGTGCATCGCTTACCTGGGGAACACATGGCACCAGGATGCACTATGGGAAGAAGGCAAGGGCTTTGGGTAATGGTCTGTAGGAAACCTTGGGTCCATTTGGATGTTACTTTGACACGTACAAACTACCTAAGCATTGTTGCAGACCATGTACATTGTACACCCTTTCATGGAAACAGTATTCCCTGGTGGCTGTGGCCTCTTTCAGCAGGATAATGCGCCCTGCCACAAAGCAAAAATGCTTCAGGAATGATTTGAGGAGCACAACAACTAGTTTGAGGTGTTGACTTGGCCTCCAAATTCCCCAGATCTCAATCCAATCGAGCATCTGTGGGATGTGCTGAACAAACAAGTCCTATCCATGGAGGCCCCACCTCGCAACTTACAGGACTTAAAGGATCTGCTGCTAACATCTTGGTGCCAGATACCACAGCACACCTTCAGGGGTCTAGTGGAGTCCATGCCTTGACGGATCAGGGGTGTTTTGGCAGAAAAAGGGGGACTAAATTATACCTAATACCGGAGATTCTTCAGTGCTTGCAATCGTCACCTTCCTAAAATAATTGCCAAAGTCATTTTTTGACAAAAATGATTTTTTTGCTTAAGTCATCTCCTCATGATGCTGGCCACCTCTGGTAAAATCCTCCACATCCTCAGTTGAACAGATCATACAATTATATCCCTGTAGTATAATGGCCTATGTCAAGTGTGTGACTTAGGCCGTTTTATTTTGCCTAAGTCAAAAGGTAATTTGACTTAGGCAATTTTACAAGCTTTTCAAGATGGCAGGTGCATCAAGAAGACCAAAAACCTACTCAACCTCTGAAGTTATTTCCATGATTCAGGGCTCACCCCCTATTGGTAACTGATGAGGTTTACTATACTATAGGCTAGCTAGACTATAAATATGGCATAGTTTTTTGTCTTTTTAGTCAGCATTTTTGTCAAGAAAAATAGCTAAGTCAATAAAGCTAGCATTAGGCTTTTAGTTAACTCTTTTAAAACAATATTTCATCTTTTTGTCTTTTTTCCACATTACATGATCTAATTAAGAAAGATTTGAATAGGCTACCGAACATCGAGAAATTATGTAATCTTTTTGGTTGTAAAATGTATTACCCAGAGGTTAAATTGGGCCGGAGCGCACCGGAGCGCAGCTCCGCCTCCTCAGGTCCACAACACACCCTGCTGGAGCTCAGCTCCGTCTCCTTCAGCACGAAATATTGTTATTAGACTTTAATTATTGTTCGTCTCCTGGCAAATACAGGCTACATGGAATTATCAGACGTCATAATGCATTAATCGCTGCGCTGCGTTCTCTGGTTCAGCACCGCGGCCACAGCCATCAGGTAAAACTGTCACAATTCTAACAGTGAGTTACCATGGAAATCCGCGAACGGCTAGAGCAGCGGTCGGGAACCTATGGCTCGCCAGGTCTCTCACACTTTACCAACATATCTAACATTTACTAACATGATCGATAAAAAGATTAGACACACACATCAACAGAGATCCGTTCTCTGCAGAAAAAAGCAGCCAATTACAATTACCCTGTTGTACAGCCTACCGAAGTTAATGACAAGTTTATGATAATAATATTAAAGTTGTGTGTTCAGTGCTGTTCGCGAGTGTCATGATAAAATAAATAATAGAAGCATGATAAGTCACGAAAGACAACTGAATTTCTGACAGGATGCTGTGCGCGCGCTAGCTCCGAGCGCAACACGGACAAACGGACACGCGCACTAGCCTTTGTCTTCGGTTGCGCGCCTAAACGGCCAAATAAACACAGAATTATATCAAAATGCCAAGTCGAGTATTCACATAAACATAGTAGATGTAAGCACTGTGGGCGTTCACACACACCAAGAGGATTTATACTCATCAGTTGGTCAACCTCACAGTGAAAGTCCTGCACAATTAATTCCATATTGCAACTTATTTTTTGTTTGCTGCATAATTGTTTGTTTTTAGTTATGGACCTAATAATTACTACTGTTGACATTTTATTGAAAAAAAAAAAAGCTTTTTAATAATAATTTTATATAATTTTTTACTGTGGCTCTTTTGGAAAAATGCATTTACCAAAAATGAAGAAAAAAAATGGCTCTTTGGTCAAAAAAAGTTCCCAACCCTTTTCAGGGAAAGACGAAAATGAAAAGACTAGTCAGAGCTCATCTTTAGGGTGGTATTGTCAAATAATCTACTGTGCCCACTGACATGGTTTTGAAAGGTACTTATTATTAATTTTTTGGCCTTCAAACTTATTAAAAATGCGCATAATGTAGATCAGAGAAATCAAAATTTGCCCCATATATAGTTAATCTATATTTATATGCAGTGACATATAATTTTATGGAGACTATGCAGTGATATTTTACATTTGATTACTATTTTTGTACCTGAAAATCTAGTTTAGACCTACATGAAATTAACTTTATTTGTGCTTTTGCTCGTAATTTGATTATTTGTTCTTATTTTATTACTGACTGTCTTTAACAATAAAAAAATTATATGAGTTAGGATATTAGTTTTTAGAGTCATAACCTTATTTATGAAGCTTACATGGCTCAAAAACAATACTAGGTCTATTTTATTTTACTTATCAGTTTTTTTGTGGTGGGGCCAGTGAAAATTCTGGCAGGGCAAGTAAAAATTTGAACCCCTGAAAAAAATCCTTAGCATTGAGCCCTGAAATATCCCCCCCCCCCCCCCCCCCCCCCCCAAAAAAAAACAACAACACGGATTTGCGTGTAGTAACTTTAGTGGTAAAAATGCAATGGAGAAGTTGATGAACCTAAACAGGCAAAAATTTGGGTTTTTTTTTCCTAAAAGCAACAAAATCCGGAGAAACAACTCAAGCAAAGCCAACCTCTTTAGTGTTGTAAATAGTTGTATGATGTATAAATAAATGTTGTTTATATTTGTTTACCAAATTAATTAATTTATTGTCTATGGCAACACCACGTATCCGTAACACTCCCGCTCCGCGACACTAGTAGTTTCGGGAGGTTGAACATTTAAAATGGCCTAAGTCACAAAGGCATGTTCAAAAATCTGCCTAAGTCATTTATTCCTGTTATGTTACATTATTGACATGCATTGTTATTAGTATGTCAATAGTCATCTTCTGACATGAACTTTTTGAGTGACATTATCAATAAATATCATATATTCAATTATTGGTTCAGTTTTTTGTGTTTTCTGAGAAACCTGGAAAAATGACTTAGGCAATTATTTTAGGAAGGTGACGAAATGGAGAGTTTATGATCTTGGTTCAGTTGTTTTGGTTTGCCATACATTTTTTGTCTCTTTGTTATGTTATTACTTCCGAGGTTTGAAAAATGTATACAAATATACTGGGTAATATTTTCGATTTACTCTCCATTTTCATGATTCTTGCTTCTTATTTCCTCTCTTAACAGACTCAAAAATGCCAGAGTGAAAATGGGAGACTGGAACTTCCTTGGCGGGATTTTGGAGGAGGTGCATATCCACTCCACCATGGTGGGGAAGATCTGGCTGACCATCCTCTTCATCTTCCGCATGCTGGTGCTTGGGGTGGCGGCCGAGGATGTGTGGAATGACGAACAGGCTGACTTTATCTGCAACACCGAGCAGCCTGGTTGCCGCAACGTGTGCTATGACAAAGCATTCCCCATTTCCCTTATCCGTTATTGGGTGCTGCAGGTCATTTTTGTGTCTTCACCTTCGCTGGTGTACATGGGCCATGCCCTCTACCGCCTCCGTGCCCTCGAGAAAGAGCGACAGCGCAAAAAGTTGACACTGAGACGCGAACTTGAGGCTGTGGACGTGGAGATGGCGGAAGTACGACGCAAAATAGAACGTGAGCTCCGCCAGATCGACCAAGGGAAGCTGAACAAAGCTCCGTTGAGGGGGTCCCTTCTGCGCACCTACGTGGCTCACATAGTCACACGCTCTGCCGTGGAGGTGGTCTTCATGACCGGACAATATGTTCTGTATGGGTTTCAACTAAATCCGCTGTACAAATGTGAGCGTGAGCCTTGCCCGAATGCGGTGGATTGCTTTGTATCTCGACCCACTGAGAAAAGCGTCTTCATGGTGTTCATGCAATGCATAGCTGCCATCTCATTGTTTCTCAACATCCTGGAGATCATGCACTTGGGCTACAAAAAGGTTAAAAAGGTCATTTTGAACTACTACCCACAGCTGAGAGATGATCCTGATGACAGCTACTATTCCAACAAGCTGAAGAAAGATTCTATGGTCCATCAGACGTGCATCGGCACCTCAACTGGCCGCAAAGCCACCATTGCATCTGCACCCAGTGGGTACAACCTTCTGCTCGAGAGACCACCTGATGGAACCGTCTACCCTCCCTTGATTAACCCATCCTCTGCTTTCTTGCCCGTTCAGGGTGATTTGCCAGCTAAAAATGGTTCTGATGGACCAAAGTACTTGCAGCACAGTCCCACAGAGCACAACAGCAATTCCAACAACACCAGCAGTGACACGCGCTCGCCACCTTGCAACTCCATCACGCCGCCGAAGCAAGAAGAGGGGGAAGATTCTGTCCACCCTCCACCTCCGCACAAGAAAGGGCAGGAGTCCAAGACTTCAGATTCATCTAGCCATCCCAGAGAATCTTCTTACTCATCATCTGGCGTGGGAAAGAAGCCATGGAAGGTCAGCGCACCGTGGAACTGCTCAACGGTTGTAGAAGGCAATGGCTCAGACTTGGATTCCCTGGAAGGCGCTAAAGCCCGTTGTCCCTACGCCACTGTGCGGGCACGTACTTCGTCCAGGTCTGATTCCAAGCGGAGCAGGCCCACCTCTCCTGAATCAATAGAAGAATCCAGCTCGGAGTCACGGCATAGTCCACGAGCATCACCGAGCCATCGCGCCTCATTGGCCAGCAGTTCCAGTAGCAGGCGAGCTGCTCCCACAGACTTACAGATATGAGAAAAACTCAGATGGTAGCCATGTCATTTTTGCAGTTATAAATTGATGGAAATTGACCAGAGTGACTGTAAAATTAAAATCTACAACCTTGTTGTTAGCACGGAAGCAATCTCAAGTTTTATATTCAATTTTAAAAAGTGGTGGCACACCTTGATGCATTGTTTACGCTCTCCTTTTACATACATATCAGTATACTTCATTAAAAATAGTAGTATGACTACAATACAGGACAATGGATTGTATGTTTGATGTGTATGCCTTGTTCCCATCTGAACATTTCTCTTTTTGAGTGCTTACTGCATTAGAACTCAAAATGGTGTAATGTTAAAAAAACAAAAAAAAAAACATTTTAAAATACATACACTCTAAAAAAATGGTGCTATATAGCACTAAAAGTGGTTATTTGGCTCGTAATCATAGGGGAATCATTTTAAGTGCTGTATAGATAAATCTTGGTGCTTCAGTGGTTCTTCAGCGGCTCTTTGGGATGACTGAGGTGCTATATAGCACCACTACCAACCTGTTAAGATATGGTGCTATATGGTGCAAAAGTGGTTACCCTATGATTACGAGCCAAGAATCACTTTTAGTGCCATATAGCACTATTTTTTTAGAGTGTAGTGCAGAATTAGAACAGCTGTAACAATCTTCAAAAAATATAATATTGTAAAAAAAAAAAAAAAAAAAAAAAACTGTTCTCTCTGCATATGTCATATTACAGCTCAATAAACTGGTCTAGCTAGATTGAATCTTTCTTTGAAAAGTCTTTTCCAAGCATATGGACAATTTGACATGGGCTACATTTTAACTAAATATCAAAAGAAGCAGAATAAGTAAGAAATAATTGACCCAAGTCCGTTGAATTATTAGAATTATGTAGTCAATTGTTCCGCCTATACTACGGTTACCACTCTTCAAGACGTTGTTCAGATGTTGTATTTCAAGACATTTGTCAGGTTTTTGTCCTTAAAACGCTTTTGTGTGTGTGTGTACTTCTTCCGCATCTCATCCCCACGCCTCCTTTACTAATTGTAATAACAATGCAAGAGTCAAGCACTCTGTAGTCTACTCCATAAAATGCGACTAGCCGGCTACTAAAATATAGAGCATTACAGTAAGTATATTATAGTGTAGTGAACATTGTCCAATTGCATACCCGTTCTGTCTCCAAAAATTTGAATCTTTTCATTTAATAAGTAATCTGTATTCACAGAGAATAAGGATTACAGTTTATTGGTTGTTTGATGCTAATTAATTGAATGCAGATCCTTGTGTGAAATGAAAATAAAATAAATAATAAATATATTTGAATTTAATTAACATTTAAACATTACCTTGTTATAATAGTACTATAGAATTAATATATTATATTGTATATTATATAACTAACACATTTAGTTGTATAACTATAACTATAATTATATAACACACATCTGAATATCTCTAAAGCAAACTAATCCTGGAACATAACCTGCTCTGGAGAGTGAGTTGAAATTTACCTCTGTTTTTGGAACCGAAAGTTGAGGTTATCCGCTTGTTTACCCTTCAACATACCCAGGTATGTCACATGACCTGCTTTCTGGAATATACTCCAGGTTAAGAACCTTTACACCAAATAGGCTATTTGTATTTATTATGGTTATTACGCCCCGCCTCTAGGGGAATATAAAGACAACACTAAAGAGGCGTAATAAATAATAAGTTGGGTTGTGGAAATGGAATCCCAGCACGCATCCCTCCGGTCGATAATCAAAAAGAAACAAAAGCACAAAATTGAAGCAAAAAGTAATACAATTTATTAAAGATAACAATTGAAATAAAGAGCAAATCTTCAGGGTGTCCAAAAGGCCAAAATAACAAACAAAACGAGTATAAAAAGGAAAGAGGGGAAACTAAATAACCTAATCAAATACCAAAAGAAAAATACATTTACCTTACCTATCTCCCTGCCCAAAAACAGAGATCAAACAAGGTCAAAATAAACAAGGCAGGACACCCCTACGCTCCACACTGTTATGGTTCAGACATAGGAGAACGGTTCAGAGGTTTTCACAAGATAGGCCTACTAGTGATGTTACGTATGACACTGAAGCGTCGATGCGCGTATCGCGCATGCGACACATTTTGAAGTGAAGCTCCGTATCGGGGTGTGTATAGAGTGCCGAAGTAATGACGTCACTTTGTAGGCCAAAACGCGGAAGTGAGTTAGCATTTTAGCCCTATGGGTTCCCTCGCCCTAAAGTCTATGGGTTTTTTGAATGGGGTTTTGCTAAATCGCCTGAAATAAGGTCTGTGGTTAACAAAGCCTCTATATATTTTCACGTTTTAATCTATGACATAAAACACACTAGTTATAACCTGCTTGTGATTTTTTAAGACTTTATTGTGTCTTAAAAACGATGGTTGCTAACAAGTTGCTAAAAGGGACTACATCCTTTGGCGGGGACTTTAGACGTCATCGTGACAAACAGGCAATCTCTCACTAGCCCGCGTTTCAGCCTAAGAATGAAGAACTTATGTGGCGTGAATAAATCGCGCTATTCGCGCAAAGTTGGATGCTTGAACATTTGGAGTTTACTCTCTTCACATGTTTGTCTCGTTGAGAAATGGCTGACATGGGCTGTGTTTACATGTCTTTTTGTGTTCAAATCTACTGTTAATGTGTGACAACTTAGTTTTAAGACTTTTTCAGTCGATAATGTAGTTGTTTAAAGCTCAAATCTGTGGTTTATTTATAAGAAGAGTGCCTATTTAAACATTTTATCTGGTGTTATCGGAGTTGTGAGCTCCAGTGAGTCAGCGGCGGTCAAAGCTTGTTTACCCGGCGAGAGTAGACTTTCCTCGGCTAGTCCTTCTGCCGTCTGCCGCTGGCTCTGATGTCTCTGTGGCGTCTCCAGCTATAATTAGTCTTGTGGAGATTTAACGGCCCATATTTGCTCTCATGGATCTATAATTTGTTCCCTGGCAAATCGTTTAGGCTGAGTGCAAAGATAAGTTTCATTACTTGTTTATTTTTTAGGCTATAACTACGTTACCGTTGTAAGTTAGCCGACTAGCACTGACTTTGAATGTTTGACTGAATTGTTTGCTTTATTTCATGTGTAGCTTATTATACGTTTTGTATTATTGATCATACATAAACTTGCATTTAACAAAAAGAGTCTGGGTTGAGTTTCATGTAATTTAATGTTATCACAGTGATAATCATATTGTCTGAAAAAACATTAACAAAAGATAAATCTCAGAGAGGCACGCATAAACAAAATTAGTTTCTAACATTTTTGGAAAAAACGAATGGGCAATATTTCTCATGAAAAAGTGGATAAGTGTTCATACACAGCGCAGATCATAATGAGCGAGCGTGCTTTTAAATAAAGTTTGAGGAAGCTTGATGATGACGTTGATCCGCGACCATGGTGTGCTGTAGTCCGTTTATAGCCTACCGTTAGCATTTTATATCTGACGGCTTTATTTGGGCTTCAAAATGTATACATTTTGGATTAACTTGTAAAGATTATCTTGGTAGACAAAACGTGTAAGGGTCATTACTCTTTGTTGAACACAGATCTTATTTTTTGCGATTTTCCAAAAGTCTATGGGGAAAATGAATGGCTTTTTGATCGAGGGAACCCATGCGCCGCTAACTTCCGGGTTGGCCTACAAAGTGACGTCATTACTTCGGCACTCTATTGGTTTCCTAGAGTCACGTGACCGATGACAAATGAAGCCTCACTTTCTGTCCAATCACGTGCGCGTTTCGCTTTGTGTGTCAGAAGCTTCGAACCCCCAGATCTTACTTAACAACGTCCTTGTTGCCTCAGTCTGGTTGATGGTTTTGTGAGGAGAGTGCTGTACTTTGAAAGTTAAATAATATATTACATTTAGATAAACATTTATTTGTCACTATTTATTGTTTTTTGTTTGTTGGAGTTGTGTCTTT
The DNA here is from genome assembly GCF_949357685.1 of Gobio gobio. Lineage (NCBI taxonomy): Eukaryota > Metazoa > Chordata > Actinopteri > Cypriniformes > Gobionidae > Gobio > Gobio gobio. The sequence continues at coordinate 33,998,335 of NC_137108.1, forward strand.
GTATTTTGGTAAAATATTTGCCTTACTGTCATTCCTACTGTTACACAAGCACTATCACTGCCAAGTGTCATAAGCACATTTAATTACAGATGATCCTATCACACAATGTCCTTATTGTTTGTGTGTGTGTGTGTGTGTGTGTGTGTGTGTGTGTGTGTGTGTGTGTGTGTGTGTGTGTGGAGAGAGTAGGCCTACGTTACATCTTATTGAATCATATAAGCTCATATATTTTATTGACACACTTTAATGGGTAAATTAATTTATTTACTGGACACATTAAACACAAACATATAAAGCTTTTATTTGTACACATAGCATTGAAACGATGGAGTGTGTTGTGGTTGCTTCATCTGACAGGTTCTTCCACAGACTTCTGCCTGCTTTATTTTAAATAAGCACCAGATGGCGCTGTTCTTGACACTCTCGAAGCTTTGAATCTTTTCCCGAAACAGTCAGGGTAAAGCCTCACTGCTCCATGAGGCTTCATTTCCACATCACTAAGGCCTACACGTTCACTCATAAGAGAACGATTCAGAGGGTTACACAAAATGTACGTTTGCTTGAGCAAAACAAAATTATCTAAACACAATTTGATCATCGGCCGGAGGAGGGATTCCGGAGCTCTCAACCCACGTGCGACCGAACCAAGAATGAGCTCCCCGATGAGTGTCAGCAGCGTTCTTTTAAAGACCCCGCCCCGACTAAGCAACCAATGGCTGCTTACATCCTCATGATTGGTGCACCTGTTTTGAGTTAGAGAAAACAGAAAAAAGAGAAAAGGAACACAAAGCAATAGAAAACTAACACAGGTCGTAACAATGGTGTTTAACTTTTTTGTGTTTTCTGTTGCCATTAGCCTACTTTGAGCTTGAAAATGTATTGTCATCTATTCAAGATACGCTTAGCTTCTGAAGAAATTATTCTTGTCTTACACTTGACTAAAGAGAAGAATCATAAATTTGAAAAGTATTAGGCTACTTCACATTAAAAGATACGTACAAACAGCCACTCAAAATCCTCTCAAAATATGTCAATGAACAGATCAGTGTCATCAGAATGACAAGTCCTTGTGTCATTGTTCACAAACAAGATTGTCAAAATGCTTAGTCATGTAGTCAATATAACAGTGTTCTCTGTCAGTATTTTCTGATGTAAACCATATACAACTTAGTAGGCAATGACCAAATTTGCAAGACTGCACTTTATCTCTATAGCATACACTGCCCAGCCAAAAAAAATAGTGCTGGCAAATAGTGATTATAATGTTTCTAGCATGTTATATGTTTGGCAACAGCTCTTCTAATCCTAATTGATGTAATCAGATACATTTTTGGTCAAGATCTTGTATTGACTATGTACTATTGAGTCAAGCACTCTGCAAAGTCTACTCCATAAAATAAGACTACTAAAATAGTATTACAGTAAGTATACAGTATAGTGAACGTTGTCCAATTATTCATACCTGTTCTGTCTACAAAAATGTGAATGATTTGAGGACATGGTTGTTCTCCCATCATTCGGCTGTACCTTTCGAACCGCCTTGGATAAGGTCATGATTTAAAACATGGTCCACAATAGTCAGAAACATGTCTACAATCTTGGCCTCTTCTATCTCTTCCTCTGTTTTGCCCCCATACCCTTTCACCACACATCCTCTTCTTTTTCCCGGCTGTTGACCCTGTTTGTTTCCTTGTTGTTCTTCCTTTGTTAGAATTTGTTACACTGTTTTTGTGCTTTGCTATATGCTTGCCAAATGAAGCTTTATGAGATGCACCTCTGAGCTATTTTAGAGAACTGGTTGATCATTTGTTGATCCAGCCCTTTACATTTCCCTTTATTAGTATAATTCAAAATTCACCTCCGCAATTCATCAATTCAGCCAGGACACATTTACATTTACAAAAAAAGTCTAATAGAAATGTATAGACAATATGCTTGACAGTTTATGATAACAAGTTAAACCATTTTGCATTTAATTACTTATCCAAGGAACTAATGCCTAGATGTTTTGAGGGGTAAGACTATTCAAAAGAGAACCATTTGGGTAGAATACTTACAAATTGTAATCGGTTACTGATTCCAAATTACAAGATAAAAATGTTAGTTAGTAATATAATCGAATTACATTTCATTTTTAAGGTAATGTAATCTGACTACGTCTGGATTACTTTTAGATTACTTTTGACCTAAATTATCACATTTATTTGAGTAGAATAATCTTGTACCATATTGATATAAAAAAAAGAAAATACAAAGAGAAAGAAAAATATCTTCCATTCTTTGTTATCAACAACATGAAGTGCATTAAATATTACTTTACATTAGAGTTTCCCAGACTGGGGTTCATGATGTATATATATATATATATATATATATATATATATATATATATATATATATATATATATATATATATATATATATATATATATATATATATATATATATATATATATATATATATATATATATATATATATATATATATATTAAAGAATATATTTTATTTGCTTACCTGCATGTCATGTGACCATTAACCGACATCAGAGAATTACATTACATTTTAAAATACTTATATTCAGACTACAGTTACTTTTTTTTTTGGGATTACATGTTATTCTCACAATGTCAGTCAAATATTCATAATTCATTGATTCTCCCTACTACTTTTTTTTTTAAATCTCTAAAATATTCCTTTCTGAAAACGACCTACTGCTTGTACATTCAGAAGGTCTTCCAGGTTTGTGGAATTGCACACAGACCAGCCACTAGTCATGTGACTATCACTGAAAACTGAGACAAACACAGCATTTGATCACTGGATTTACAGAAATTATTTCACTTTTAAGTGTTTTCTCAACATTGCAACATTACATATTTAATCAACTCATGATTAACACATGAATTATTATTGTTCTCTGATGTCGGTTAATGGTCACATGACATGCAGGTAAACAAATAAAATATATTCTTTAATATATATATATATATATATATATATATATATATATATATATATATATATATATATATATATATATATATATATATATATATATATATATATATATATATATATATATATATATATATATATATATATCAAATGTAATATTTATATATAATACATATAAGTGACTAACTGGACAAGCAGTTTTGAGAAATTCAGTTCTGAGTTCTGATCTGAGAAATGCAACAAAGTGACTGAGAAAAACTATAATGCAGCTTTTAAAAAAATCCTTGTTTAAGTGCTCACATCGCCATCTACTGGACTAAATATAAATTTGAGTCTTCTCACAAAAATAAACTTGAGATATTAAATATATATATATTTTGCTGTTTTAGAAAAAGAAAGCATGGGTAAATATCAAAATTAAATCCATGAGTCATTCAAACTACTAAACAGTTGCTCAAATTAACTTCAAATCAACTCGGAATGGGAATGGCAAATCCCATCATTGCTTTACTTCTTATTTTGTTGTGTCCTGACCATAGAGGTCCTGACCACAAACAAATATTGTCATCCCAACATTCCAGTGATAATTAAATTGATGTTTTAAATGAATATTTTATGAATTCAATGTATCTGTTCTGCTAAAATTGTGTGAACTAAAGTGCAGCAGTTTTGCAATCTGACGTAATACTCAGTAGTTGTACAATGGCTGGTTGTGCATACATTAGTAAACTTGTTCAATAAAGTTTTTAAGGGTCTAACATTAAATGTCTTAATTTAACATGAACATTTTGATATGATTTTAATATGAACTATTTGGAATGCATAATGTTGAAAGGGTATATTAATGGATTAATACAATTTCCCTCACATCGATCATGATCATAAACAATGGGTGAAGTGTTAACATGTCAGTGGTCACTTTTGAAAAACAGAGCTGATTACTTGTTTTAGAAAGGGCATACAGTTTGTTTAATATCCAGGGTGTAAAATATATGTGGCCACTTTCCCACAGCGAAAATTGAAAGGGATAAACAACATTTAACATTTACCATCAATTCTTTATCAGCGTTTTAAGTTAAGAAATACCGTTTCAGGTGAAAGGTCGGAAAAAACATCATTCACACGAATCCGTTTGTCAGGTGACCACCAGGCACATGACTAAGAACGATCCGCCCGCATTTCAATAGCTCAGTAAAGTGACACTTTATTTAGCCAATCAGCATCCGAGCTACGGGACGGCCGCCCAATTACACGCGAGTGTCGATCTTAAGTGGGCGTTTCATCGAGATGGGAAACACAAGAGACTGAAGATTTAAAGGAGAATCCATAATAAGTTTGCTTCCATCCATTTATAGTATAACAAGGTTTTATGTCGGTTCTCTCGGCATTTATTTTATGCTGATTATATTACTAATAATCGGCCAGGCTATATTTTAAAGGGGTTTGGGGAGGGGGGTCAACATGTCGATCCAGTACGAGGCACCGCTGGCGGACAGCTACGGGGTGGCGGACTCGTTTCCCAAAGATTTCGGATATGGAGAAGAGGAGGGAGACATTGAGGACAGTCCTAGTCCCTCCGACAGCAAACCGAGAATCCTTTTGATGGGATTAAGGAGGAGCGGAAAGTCCTCCATACAGAAGGTAAGAGGAAGAGATTTTATTTAGACGGTGTACGTCCTTTCCCCCGGGCTGACTTCTTAGCCGAGCGAGTTAGAACCGGGTCAGAGCCGCCCCGGGCTGCCTAGCTGTCACTGGGCATGGGCAAGATCACCACCCAGAGCCGTTACAACCAATCTATTTCTTAAGCAGTGGTGGATGTACAGACTTGGATGCCATACAGGCCTAAATACACCACATTCAGTCAGCTGGCTAAGAATAGCATTATAGAAGATGCCCTATGTTCATGTTGCGATAACTCACCCGGCATTGATGTGGCACGTGATGTCTTTATATCAAAACCTGAAATGCTTATTCATACATCCAGCATCCCCCACCACATCCTCTCAATCATACAATCAGAAAGGGTTTAGCTCATTCTTGTCCATGAGTTTTCTTTTCTTTCTTTTGCTATTATTGCGCATCATACTGTGTACGCAAGTGCTATTAATTGGGTATGGTGCATGACATTTATGTGCATTTCTCTTTGTATTACTCATCTTGATTTAGGATATTTAGAAATTATAGGTGCACTCAGGAATTTTTTGCTAATTAAAAAAGCGTTGTACACAAAGTAATGAACAGCGCTTTTGAAAAATACTATTAAAATGATTAACAATTACATGGAACGAAGACTTTAGACAATCTACTAAAACAAGTTGTTTTGTTTAGTTGTACATGGAGCGGGTCGCCCCGTCGTGGGCGCTTCCATGGTGACGTCACGTGACCGACTGTTTCATGCAATTGATTGGGATTACTACTAATAACCATACAACAATCCTAATTCTCAAAGTACAAACAGTATAACAAGTTACAACAAGGAAGTTTTACAAACAAGCAGTTCCTTTTGGTTCGATGAAACGAGTCACAACTACCTAGAAATTCCACACCACCAATTGAGGATAAATGCTGCATCATCAAGCACTGAACATGAACACATGACAGTCACAACTGCCACAGCGTGAAAAACACACTAATGCTGCGGGTACAGAACTCGTAAGCATGCATGGAGGGAAAACAAACAAACAGATGTGAAGCAGCAGTGTCATGCATCCACGCCAGTAGGTGTCAGCAGTGGGGAAATTATACAATGACTTTCAGGGCATTTGAAAGGGTATTTGATATGAAATCTGTAAAATTCTGATTCATAAGGCCAGTACTTCATTTGGCGACAGATGAAATAAGATTTCAAACTTTTAGCACTACTGAAAAATAGAAAACCCTTTCAAAAATGGCATAGCTGAATTATATCTTTTGTTTCAAATTACTTTCTTCAGTTTTGCACAGTTGGTGTCAGAATAATCTCCAAAACCATCGGTACTAATGATAACGTGCAGGCTAAAATATAGTTGCAAACTTTGTGCTAAGAGTGCAACTTTAAAGTGCCCATGATTTACCTTGGCTTTACGATTTAGGAGTTTGAATCTGAGGCCCCTGAGGCATAAGCCTTGCCACCAATAAGCTCCTCATGAAGCATGTGACTGGGCTTTTTAGTTTGATTTCACAACTGCTGGTTGATTTAATCATTTACCATTTGGAGGTGAGACATTTTGAGAATGCTTTTAATGTTTTAAATATATTTTACTTATCAGGTGGTGTTTCATAAGATGTCCCCGAACGAGACCCTCTTTCTGGAGAGCACCAACAAGATCTATAAGGATGACATCTCCAGCAGTTCCTTTGTCAACTTCCAGATATGGGACTTCCCTGGACAAGTGGATTTTTTTGATCCTACCTTTGACTACGAGATGATTTTCAGAGGAACTGGGGCCTTGATATTTGTGATCGATGCACAGGTGAAAACGGGAAATTCAAAGCCTTGACTCTAATTACTGTACACACCCACAACATGCATAACAACATAACATAGGGATGCATAAGAATTTGACATGGCTGGATTCTTATGTGAAACATTGTATTTACAAATACTGACCAGTTATATCGTATACGTTGGTGGAATATTATGGTTTTAGTTGTAACTTCTATTATTTCTATCCAGATAAAATCAAGCTTCTCAGTATCCAAGTTTTGTAAAGATTGTGATTTAACTGCAGTTGAAATGGATTATTAAAATGTTGGCATTGAGTCCAGACATTCTAGTTTCATTTAATTGAATGTTGTTTGTCATTGAGGCTTGGCTCATTGTATAGCATTGGCTTAAGGTAAAAATAGGCACAAGATTGGCGTTGTGTATCTGCTGATACTGAGAAGTCAGTCAGTATCTTCTCTCAGCACTTTAGGGTTTCTTCTAGCTGAAAGGTATTTGAAAGGATATGGATGATTAGATCACAGATTAGCAAACTTGATAACTAGTAGAAGCCTCAACTGCAACAGTGTTTGATGTCGCCCAAAATATGTTGTGTTGTGTCAAGAAGAGCTGTTAACGTTCTTGTCTTCTGCTTTTTTAAAAGAGACCGATATATATGTTTCTGCATTCTTTTATTTTGTAAATATGTAAAATGTTATTTTCAATTTGTTTGGTAGCCTCAAGTATAGCTTTTCCCTCTAAATCCCAGCAGCTTCTACATTGTACATTGCCAACTCATACCTTTTTTTTTTTGTTTCAAAGGATGACTACGTGGAGGCCCTTGGTCGACTCCACCTAACAGTATCACGGGCCTACAGAGTCAACCCAGAGATCAACTTTGAAGTGTTCATCCATAAAGTAGACGGCCTGTCTGATGACCATAAGATTGAGACCCAGAGAGATATACACCAGAGGGCTAATGATGACCTGGCAGATGCTAGCTTAGAGAAACTACATCTCAGGTAATCATTTGCATTTTATTTCTGGTGCTGTTTATTGATTTGAAATACTCCTTGACCCATAATATGTGCCACTATTTCTGCGATCTGAGGAGATGCATTGTGATTTTATTATTATTTTCAATTAATGTGCAAATATGTGGAAAGGGCGTTTCTAAAGTTTGTTTGATTTTGTTTCTTGTGCGTTGCTAAATCAGAAAGACTGTAAAGTCAGAGCCACTCTAGTGTTGACTTAATAATGGATTGATGTTGAAAAGTGGTTCTCCAAGTAAACGGTGGTGTTTCATGGGCTTTGTTAAATCTCAGTCATTATAGGCATTTGCAAAATTAATTTTGTTATCAGCCACTTATGGTTTACATGTTTTTTTTCTGCTGTCTTCACTAATGCTTTAGAATCTCCTGGTACTCTTTACTGAAAGTGAAGATGAATACACCGCTCTCAACTCTCTGTATCTATGATAATGATGCACTATCTGAAAATATTTGCATTTACATTTGCATTATTTGTCTGTATCAATCTAAATATGGCATCTTCAGATGCTCCGATTACCTCAGTAAAAATATTTAAAAAAAAAAAATATTTTTTTGATTGCTTTGTAAGTTACTATAAAGCCATACTAGGAAAGCAAGAAGCTTGTTTTCCTTCAGCTCAGATAGGTATAGCAGATCAAGTGTACAGTTCAAGGGGATTGAGTGGCCAGTGCCTCGTAAACAACAGGCAAGAATGAATAGCAAGCATACTTCTAGAAGTATGCTTGCAATTCACCCTTGCTTGTTGTTCACAAAGCACTGGCCATTCAGGCCCCTTAAACTGTACATTTACTATTCACTTAGCAAATGAATGTGGATATTAGACTTACACTATTTCTGTCATGGTGTACAAACTTTTATTATATTGCGTTGTAATAATTGGCAACTAGCCTACTACCATTTATTACAAGTAATTGTGTTGCTTATTATATTTGCAAAATAGAACTTTACACATCAGACCTGTCTGATATGAGAGGATATTTTATTAAGTCAAAGGCTGCTGTCCAACACTGCAGAGCCTTTAAGCTACTTCTGTTCTGGCAGATTATGCTGTCCTTTGTCCCGGTAACAATTCTGTCCATTTGGCAACAGATCTGTCTTGTTTGTCCCCCCAATATATAGTCACGTAACTATTTTTACATATCCCACTAAGGCGGCCATTTTAACCAAGAAGTGGATTTACTGTTCTCACACGCACACATGGATGTGAGATTGCAGTTGCATTTCTTTAGCTACCCTGCAATTTAGTTTGAATAGTTGTGCTGTTTAGACATTTGCAACTAGATCTAATCTGTGACGTTTACCAGAGAATCTAAGACAAGCATTACACTGTATTTGGATCACTGTGTTAATTTTGTGGTAAAATGAGAATTGGGTCTATTAGCTGTATTAAATCTGTCGGGATGTTTTGTTTCTCATTCTGTTTTCCTCTGTCCTCTGCAGTTTCTATTTGACCAGTATATATGATCACTCCATCTTCGAGGCCTTCAGTAAAGTTGTCCAGAAGCTCATCCCTCAGCTTCCCACACTGGAGAACCTTCTCAACATCTTCATATCTGTATGTGTCTCTACCTCAAGACCCCAATGTTTCTAGATGGTTGCACCTTAATGATTTTCCATTCCCTCTTTGGTCACTACATTATTGTCATGATGAAGAATATATAGTGTTGTTGTTGCAGTGGAAATGGCTCTCCATCTCTGATGCAGTCGTGCTCATGCATGTTTTATTATGCTCTCAATGCTGTAAGATCCCATTTCAAACCCTGCAGGGCATTATGCAATGTGTGAATGTGTGTTTCTCCGCTAATAGAATTCAGGGATTGAGAAGGCCTTCCTGTTTGACGTTGTCAGTAAGATTTACATCGCCACCGACAGTTCACCAGTGGACATGCAGTCCTACGAGCTCTGCTGCGACATGATTGATGTGGTCATCGACGTCTCCTGTATTTACGGGTCAGACTTTGTATATGATTTCTATTTGCATATAGGAGTAACATGTTATATCTATCTGCTAATAATGCACATTAAAACTTCTGAAATAATTTGATGTAACATTTCACCATATACATTTCTACATACTGTTAAAATCTGGCCATGGTGCTAGCTTTCATTAAAAATGAATTCTGTACCTTTTCTCTTAAGAAGAGGAGCTCACATTTTCCGAACATTATTTTTAGCATGCTTTTATGAGTTCTGCATTGTGAGCGTTTGTTTTGATTGTGTAGATTAAAAGAGGATGGCAGTGGCAGTGCATATGATAAGGAGTCTATGGCCATCATTAAACTCAACAACACCACAGTGCTGTACCTGAAAGAGGTCACCAGGTTCCTCGCTCTGGTCTGCATCCTGAGAGAAGAGAGTTTTGAGCGTAAAGGTACGCCACAGCTATTACGTTATATTGGTGTCTTTTATTCTAGCTGCAGGTCTTCGGTTCTTTTTAATTCTCCTTTTTATGCCACAGGATTGATAGACTACAATTTCCACTGTTTCCGGAAAGCCATTCATGAAGTGTTCGAAGTGGGTGTTTCCACCTCAAGGACAAGCAGCCAGCCAACTGGCACCCCTCTCATGAAGACTGTTGCCTTAAACGGAACCCCCAGGAGCACTGTGTAGATAGATGGCGATAAAGACAATGATGAAAAGTGTGGAGATGATGGAAAAGGTAATAAGAGAGAGACTACAAAATGGGCTGCATTCCGAGTATGCTGACCATTACTGCTCCCAAAAGCTTTATAAGCAGAAGCGAAAGAGTTTGAAAGTCATTAAAATAAACTTGCTGCAGTGGGTGGGGCAGAACTGTAACATGGGTAAGCTTGCAAAGCTTAGATGGATGGAAGGGAAGAGGCACAAAAGAAGGTGGAACACTTTTTTTGTGACTAAAAGGCATTAACAAATGGTTCCTCAAGAGAAGACCGCAAACAAGTAACAAAGTGCAAGTCACTGAGGAAAAAACATAAGCACCGGAAGAAACCTCTCACCCTGTCAGGCCAAACCGCCTGACAACTTGGATGAATGCTGTATGCTGCTGGTCACTTAACACAGTAGCCAAGTTTAAATACAAACCTGGTTTACTCCTCAACACATGAATGTGGCAGACTTCTGTGAAAATTTGTGGTGCACAAAATTTACGAGTGTATACTTCTGAAGCCTTATGTAGAGTCGGCCTGTCTGATGCAAGCTCCTAGTGCACACATGCACACTCGGAAACCCAAACAACCCATGTATTGTGTATGAAAGGTTACTAAAGGGATTGCAATGTGGTTTCGAATTTGTCTTGACTGTGTGTGTGTGTGTGTGTGTGCGCATATGTAAATGTATGTATTCAGTGGAGAGGGTGGGTGGGTGTTGCATATGCACTGGTTCAGGGCCCAGATATTTTACAAAGTCACACATGGGAGAGTGTTTGAGACTCTGAAGACTGAGATAAAAGTTGTACCGTTCCATTTGACCTCTGGAATACTGTGATTGCACTTAGCTTAGAGGATGTCAGGGATCCTAACTAACAAAATTCAAACTGGTATGCTGTACGGTTTCCCTCCAGTTACGTTATGGCATCCTTGGCGTGTAGCTCATGCAATCCGAGGACATTATGGGACGAACCTTAATTACTTACATTCCGGTTCTGAGGTGCCAATGCAGTTGTGCTCACATTTATAACTCCCTAATCTTTGCTTTCACTCTTCCGATCACCAATCACCATGATCTTTTTGACTCGGAGAAAATCTGCTGTAAAATTAATATAGTAAGGACAGCTAAAGTGACAGGCCATTTGAATCAGTTAAATCCATTCCAAGCATGTCCGTAGAGATGCTTCATATTGTCTTGCAATCAGCTCTGTCATTTATAATTTAATTGAATAGAAACGAAATGAAATATGAAGAACACAAACCAACTGATCTTCAAGCCTGCTTGTGATTTTCTTGTTTCTAAGACTACATATAGGACACAAATTATCCCTGTCTTGCGTTTTGCCAAAGGTGTTATTCACAAGAAATAAAACATGTACACACCGGAAACGGTATTCATGGTCTGTCTTTGACTTGGCCACACACTCAAGATGGAGATAGCCTAATACTTGACTTGTAATTATTAAAGGTTTTTAACTGTTTTGCTTAATTTGGACCAGTTAAGAAGATTAGGACAGTTGAAAAAATACACAAATGTACTTCAAGGAACAGTTCATCTAAGCTTTCTTGTAGCTCAAAGCAACTTGGACATGCGAAGATTGATTTTGATCCTTAGGAAATTCACCAACTGCTAAAATGTATGTCTTGAATGAAATGTGTCTGCTATATGCAGAAAAGTAATTGCATTTACTCAGGATGTCGTTCCTAAAATGTAATTTCAAACACTTTTTCAAATACAGCGTGAGACTAATTGAGCTCCATAATGTCGACAAACCAGTATAAAACTATAATAATAGTAGTCCATATATGACTATTGTGAATCATTCAATTGTGCATAAAAAAAAGTCGTATGGAATCTTTGACCGCCGAACAGACTTAAATTTATGTCCTTAATATTCACAGAAAATCCTCTCTTTGGCGGGTTTATTTGGTGACGTCGACTAATGAACAGGTCGTCCACAAATCGATCCGGTTCTCACGACTTCTGATCATAGAATGTTCCAGACACAGCCTGAGCCAAATTAAGTGGAAGATTAAATAACCGCGTTAATATACGAAGTTTTTGACACAAAGCTGTCATACAAATTGGCAGTAGGCTATAGCACACAATTTAAATCTATTTAGTCTAATATTTGTAGTCTGCACTATTTTTTTCCAGGTCTGGGACAACATGAGGGTGAGTAAATTCTGACATAATTTTCATTTTAAACTAACCAGACAATGCCCACGATTAAGACACTCGATCAGTTATAGTGACTGATTAAGAATTATGTCATTTAGTTTTAAATTAATAATTTAGAACGCCTCGTTTAATTCTAAACGGATTTTTTTTTGAACATATTGACAGTTGGGGGCGCCAGAGCACTGTAATTAAACATTAAACTGTCCCAACAAAAACATGTGCTGGATAGCTAATGTCATACTATATATATTTTTTTTTACAGTCTATGGTCCTACTACCATTCTATGGCAGTAATAGTAGGGGTGAGCGGGGCACAACCTAACGTGGGGCTAGTTGTAACACATGGTTTAAAACTTTCCACACACGCCAGCTTGACGAAACTTGGTTTATTTACCAGTTGTCTAATCAACACTTTATCGAGAAAAAAATTCGCCAAAATGCAAACATCTTTGGAAGATATCTGAACATGTATTTAAGCATAGCGAAAGTAGCCTAATTTTTTTCCCCTATTTCATTTTCTATCTGTTATTTAGCCGTTTAGATAGTTCTTTAATGCCAGTTGTGCAGGTGGGGCATGTTGTAACACTGCGTTACAATGTTTCCCTATTAGAACTATTTTATTCTATACTTTTATGAATTCTATTGAGGAAACCATGTGAAAAAGGTGACTGAGAGTCAATGTTCAGAAATGATTAATTATTATTATGTTTTTAACTATGCTGTATAGCTGTTTGTTTGCCGTATGTTTGTTGTCATACTCAAAAATTAGTTTATTTTTAATTATTAAGAATAATGACATTATTTTATATGAAAAAGTTAATAATTGTATTTTATTGACAAAATATTTTAGTTTGTCTGGTATATTTTTTGATTATATCAGATAACATTTGAAGCTGTCAGATGGTCATGTTACAACATGCCACATTTAATTTCCATTCTTTCAGGGTAAATCAAGAAAAAAGTATACACTGTATTAATGAAACAAAACCACATAATTGTACTAGATGTCTGAAATTAATGTGGGGAAAATAAATACTCTGAATTTACACAAACTGAGAAAGTAAAAAAACTGTTAGTGCCCTGCTCTCTTCCTACATGCTGTTCAGGTGCTGAGGTAACAGTTAACATTGTCCAGGCATTTGAATAGCCTACCTGAAGTAAAATATCCTATATACTTTTCCTTCATTTTAGGTCCTTATAAAAAATGTACAAAAAAAGCATAATTAAACAATATAGACCAACACTGTAAACTGCAGTATGATAATGATTTAGGGCATCATTGTATTTCTCTGAGTGTTGAAGCTTAATTCAGTTCTATGAAAAGCCTTACACTGGCTAAGGCACCATTACTCGAGCAGTCTTGTTAAATACGAGCTTGAATAACGCAGTAACATCACAAGAAGCTAATAAAAGCAGATACGCCTTGCAGCTACTGTCACGACTCATTATGATTGAGACCCCCACATCAACGCAATTTACTGCCAATAAAACACTGACAGCATTTCTGTCCACTTCATTAAGCTTCTAATTTCTTGTAAAAATGTTGCATTAATCCCTTAAATGGCTACTGGCTTCGCGCACTTTAGAATTTTGGGCCAAAACAAGAAGCCATGCAAATTGTGAGTGGACAATTAAACAATTCTTATTGATTAAGAGTCAGGATTAGTGTAATAATAATATTAAAATGGAAAACTGTCCACCATATTCTTTTATTGACCACAGCAAAGCAGAAACAAGCATTTAGAGCTAGACATGACTTTTACAATTTTAACCACAACTTAAAGCAGTATCACACTTGCAATTATTCTGAAGTATACTGAATATAAGCATAATATAATAGTTTAAGTAGTTATCTACTTAATGATCCAGACGTTAAGATTAGCCTTTAAGCTAGTGAGTTGAACTCAAGAATCATTTAGACCAATTTTTGTGAACTGGACCATTCAAATTCACTCAAAATGTCTGACTAAAAAGAACGATTTGTCCATGTATCAGTCAGACAATGTTGCTTATCTTACTGTATGCTATTTAATTGTTTTTAATTATATAATTTGTAGTGTATTTAACTATTGTAGAGTAGCCAATTATTATTAGGCTACTGTAAAACCATAATACATATGGTCCAATAAACATAAAAGGCTTTCAGAATTAATCATTTATTCTAATGTTGTATTGTACCAAGTTATCAGTTGTTGCATAACAACAGCAGTACAGTAGGATGAAAACTGGTTACCATGGTACATTTTGTTTTATACAGTCATTTATTCAAAGAAGGCCACATGAAGTGGATTTCTAAATATCTTTATAAAGAACACTAATAATCAGCAAAGATTATTATAAATGTTAAATGTAAACAATACATATTTTATTTTCAAATTTACGGTTATCTTTAAGCTTTTAACATGGCACAGTAATGTTTTGATTCTAATAGGTTATTTAGTCAAAGGGATTTTCTGAAACAAGTGTTTGAAGCACATCTCTTGAAATGCTGTTTTGAATGCACTAGATGTCGCCAATGCTTATGAATTCGACCTGAACAACTTTCTCTCTCTTTCTCTATGCCTAGTTATTGTTTGTCTTGTCTCTCTCTCACCCTTTCAGTGGCGACCAACATGCTAATGAAATGTTAACATCACGCACTTGTACAATGAGGGAGAAACCAGCATGATGTACAACTGTAATTTGGCTGAATAGCAGCGGCTGAAATTGCTTTGCTTTATCAAAACTGACGCGGCCGCACACCCCCCTCCGCTCTCAGACGTTAATGACCAAACTAATAATTGGGAACGCTTAGCGCTCTACACCTCTGCCCAACCGCAATGTTGATGTGATCGTGTTACAGTCGGAACACCAAAGCGTCTCAAACTTTTCTGATGGCTAGTTATGCTAAGTTTAGAAAGTGCCACACTGGAGTGGAGAATGATAGACATTTGTCAGGTGCGTATTGACTTTTATCTTGTGTCACCGTAGGTGTGCATTTGAAGCAGATGAAACAATGCTCGGTCCTTCCTTAAATAAAGTGACGGATTTTCTTGAGGAAACCGCACCGGTTGCCATTTCGCCAGGTGCTGGTTATTTTTTACATCAAGACAACGCTGTCTGGCAGCTCTGCGATCTGAGCGAAATGTCCTGTGAGGAGAGATCTGTCTTACAGGAGCAGCGCTCTGATTGTGAATTAGGGACCTGATCCGCTGTCCTGTCCTACTCTGGTATGGATCAGAGGAAAGCAGTAGTCATACCTCAGCACTGTCAGGGCCCTCTTTTATTAGAGCGCTGCTTTGCCAACAAAATCCAACACCAGACAGCATCTAGTCATGACAGTAGGAACGGGGGGAGGGAAAAAAGGGGAAGTAAGGAGCAAGACAGGAGCGCCGGTCGGATTCTGTATTTTTTTTTTTTTGTGTTGGGCCATCAGAGCGTGTCGAGCCGGGGCAGTCAGCCAGCAGCCGGCTAATGGGCAGCGCTGGGTCGACTGTGACTAAAGGAACAGCGACAGATGCCATTATCTCAGCCTTGTGCAAATACAATGTCCTGGACAGCTCAGCCCAGTGCCAAAGTTGCGTGTGCGCGCTTGTTTAAACTTAATGGAACACGATGGATCGGGTAATCGCAGACTGTAGGATGGCCCGTTCTTCTTCTCGCCTGTCCTAGGCTGTGTAGACGAGACACGTCGCTCAACTCGCCCGTTCCTCATTGTCTATTCACAGGCATCATGAAAAACATATTGCCGGCCTTCCGCCCTCATCAGGCTCGGGTTTAAAACATGTTCTTCTCGCATCGCCAGGGATGTTCTGGTGGTGGGGTGGAGAGGGTGCGACCCAGGCTGCGAGGAAAGAGTCATTAGGCAACATTTTTTGTGGGTATAACAAATGTGATCCGTTCTCGCTTTGGTGCAGTGATGTGGGACAGCTATATGGCTGTTGACAGTGGATTGGCACCCATCAAACCATTTGCCGGAGTCTCCAGTCAGACGTGAAGCTGCCGAGACTAACCAGAGAGGGGGAGAACGGGCATATGCATTTGAATGCGGTTCCTTTTGCCCTTTTTCTTCCTCTACTTCCTTTTCCTTCATAGGCAGTGGCAGATGAAGTGACCAGGCTGTTTTTCCCCAAGTCTGCCTGCCACTCCAAACGACTGCCTCTGTCTTCCTTCTTTCCCCCATCTCTTTTGTTGTCTTGTAGGCTTATCCTGACACTGCCGGACTAATCAAAGACTCTTGAAATGTCTCGTCCTCAAGTCCCATTTCTCTCTCCTGTCCTCTTTCCAGTGTCTCGCCGGCTCAGTACTCCTGCACTAGTGAGTTGGCAGTCCATACCAACACACTACCGATGATGGTGACAGATCATGGACATACAAACCGACAAGATGATCACTAAGATCTCACATTCTTATACATCTTATACAGCTACAATGACAGGTGGTCCAACTCCTACACATTCTCTCACAACTGTTGAGACCAACGGGTCATGGTTTGGCTGGTTTGCACGGTCCCTTGGCTGTTGCTGGTTGATGTCGTCAACAAGTGTATTTCTCCACTGACAGCCATTAAAAAAGTAGCTTTTTTGCAAACAACATGTTGTATATTGTTAATAATTCATTATTTCATACCACAAGGTTGTTCAATGCTTGATTCTGATTGGTTGACGAACTTTCTAAAGTGTGCAATTATTTTCCAGAAAACGCACCGCTAAAGTAGTTCCAGACAAGTCTTTCCATATCACTTTCGTCAAATAATTTGACTCCGTTAGTCCATTGAATTATTGAAAAATAACCTGCTTCGCATCATGGCCGCATTACCACCTCAGGTGTCCATTATTTTCCAATAATTCAACACCCTGTTGTCAATTATTGTAGATGTTTTTTAGGTGCCCATCTAATCTCCTCCAAAAATGAGAAACCAAAAAAGGATGCTCTATTAATTATATACTACCATTCAAATGTTTTGGGACAGTACGAATTTAAAACAATAAATTAATACTTTTATTCAGCAAGGATGTATTAAATTGATCAAAAGTGATAGTAAAGACAATTATAATGTTACAAAAAAATTGATTGTGAATAAAAGTTCTTTTGAACTTTCTATCCATCAAAGAATCCTGGGGGAAAAAAGTATGGTTTGCAGAAAAATATTAGGCAACAAATCGTTTTCAATGTTGATAATAACAAATGTTTCTTGAGCACCAAATCAGCATATTAAGTCCACTGCTGGAACTTTCCCCGGGAACTATGGATTTTGGGGTGGAACTCGGTGTGTTCCGACCACAGGGACCAGTTTCTAAATGAAGTTCCGGGTAAAAAGTTCCCCCTCAGAAAGTCCTTGTTCACGAGCTAGTGCTTTTTCAAAGTTCAGGAACTTTCAGGGGTGGGACTTGGGCGCTGAACATGCTGATTGGTTGAGTTCACGCATCATTTTGATTGGTTGACTCCATGCAGCATTTTATTTCAACCACCATTTTTAAAAGTCTGTTGCGGTACGTGCAGTAAGAGTGCTATTCAGATCAAAAATGGAGTTTAAAAAATACGACTGATGGACCGACGACGAGGTTCAGGCTTTATTAAGCTTATATGCGGAGGACAAAATCCAGCGGGAACTGGAAACGGTACACGGTAGAACGCAATGGAAGCTCAGACAGCAACAGGTCTGGGGGAAAATAAGTTCCTGGGACAAATTGTTCCAGGTAATTTCAGTGGAAACGCAGCTTTAGAAGGATTTCTGATCGATCATGTGACACTGAAGACCGGCTATTTGTATTATGTATTGCATATTTGACAAACTGCTTTTTCACATATGGTGTAGTAGGGAAATAGGCATATTTGTGTGTGGTGAATGGACTTATATTTTTTCCTCTCTGCTACCTTTCACATCACAGCTCAGGATAGTCGCTAGTGAAGCCTAGTAACTGCTATTGAGATGGAAAGGAAATTCAGGCTTAAGGTGGAGAATGTGGGTTGCATTTTACTGCAGTGTAAGAGTTGAGGGCAGCACACCACTGTGGTAATAAATCCCACAGAAACCACATCTCTGACTGTAACACCTCTCAGACGGTCAGGAACAGCACGGTCACTGCCGGAGCACTCAGCTGATTCCCTGAGAAATGTGGCCTACTCAAGCAGCTTTAAATGGCACACAGGACACAGGATGCTTCTGCTCTCAGCCCCTTCCCAGTGCTCTTTTTTGCTGGCTGTGCTAGTTAATGTATTGTGTACGTCTCGCCATATCCGTAAATACAGAAAAGTTGCCTCAGCTACTTTGACGCGTATGGCAGTAGGAAAGGTTAATTGTCACAACTAAACAATTGTCACAAGCTAAATCTCAAACCTCGAACCAGGGAATCATCTGTTTTAAAAAAAAGGCGAACAGAGGAGCTTCTGCTTGCAAAAAGAGAACGTGACAGAACTCGCAATAAAACCAGAATCAAGATTGGCTTGCCTTTTTGGAGATGATGAGAGCTGAGGGATTTGATAAATTGTAAAAGAAAGATGCCAACAGAGATGGCGTTTTTATTACGCAACAGGCGAGTAAGGTATTTTATTGAACTGATAAATTGCCAAATGTAGCTCTCTAACAGAGTTCATTGTAAAGCACTATCTATTGGGAAGGGTCATTTCTTTTTGTTGTAGCGCTGTGCCAGAATTTATTTTCAAGGAGGTACCGTGGCTATTAATGGGTATAGCTACAGTAACGTCTTCAGCTAGTCAGCTTGAGATCCTTTCCATCTAAACTGGTTATATATCTTAAGTCTATAGTGAATGTTTTATGAGCAGTATAGGATAATCATATTCATCCGCTAGAGGGCCAAAAGTTACATACGGTAAGCAACGTCCCAATTCAGTGGCTGCATCCTTCAAAGGCAACGAAGGCTAACTATGATACTGGTTTTAATTGGTTTCAAATAAAATTACTTCTCATTCAGTCGACGTTATGTCAGGACGTTTCAAGACCGATGATTTTCAAATGTCCTCTCTATTGTTGTGTTTTAATTAATGTTCTTATTCATACCATTTGCTCTTTGTAAATGTTTTAAAATCTTGTTTTTTTCAGACCAAACAATTTAATCACTTTTTATACCGTTGATGCATGGGGTCCACTGCAGTGGACAGTTATGTAACTCCCTCAAAATAAAATATATTGGGAAAAAATGATTGGCATGATTTTTCACTTGATTAAAAATAAAAACAAACATTAAAAAAAATATTACTTTGTGATTCAATAATTCATGCATGAAAGGGTTAAATGTTTTATTTTTACATTTGTATCATTAGATATTTGAGTTGAAACCCAATACTTTTTTTTTATTTTGCCTTTATTTAACCAGGAGAGAACCTCACTGAGATTAAAAATCTCTTCTACAGGAGTGTCCTGGCCAAGATAGGTGGCCCAGAAATACAAATACACATATAACAAACAACAACATACAATAAAATATTAATAAAAGTACAGCCTTAGAAGCATTTTCAAATCACTAAATCTGTCTCTAGTGCACATAAAATTACTAAAAGACACCAAATGATTTAGCCTCAATTTCATTTGAAGAGAGTTCCCGTCCAAAGGGGCAGTATATTTAAAGGCAGTTTTACCTGATTTAGTTCTAGCAGGAGGTACATAGAGATTATAATAATATTATGACATGCGTTTATAAGTGTATTGTGGCAATTTCTGTTTTCACTTGCGCGCAATGAATTCTGGGGTAGGCAAGGCCACGAATGATCCATCTGTTGTATCCTTCATTGCATCAGAAATGACGGATGCATTTAGAGGCCGCATTTGAAGGAGCCTTTAAATTGGGACAGCCTTCATCGCGCCTCTGTGACGCAATCAGGCTTTGAATGCAGCCTTCGAAGGATGCAGCCTCGGAATTGGGACGCAGCTATTGTTCTTGAGAGCTGTGAATAAAAATAAGTATTAAAGGAATATTCCGGTCTCAATACAAGTTAAGCTCAGATGGCAGCATGTGTGACAGTGTTGATTGCAACGAAAAATTATTTTGTCACATCCCTCGTTTTAAAAAAGCAAAAATCAAAAAATACAGTGAGGCACTTTACTGTTAATGCAAATTAATGAGCATTTCCATTTTTTTGAGGATTTTAAAGCAAAAATGTTTATACTTTTATGAAAAAAACACGTTCATTACTTCTGTTAGCATTATATGACAATTGTATTATTTGAGGTGCTCAATTATCATTTTACGCTCATTTCAGGGCTAATTGGTGCTTTCATGGAGAATTAGTGGGATATACATTAACACAAAAAAGAAGCATTTTCACAGTAAATCATGTAAACACATATTGTTTATGTCTTCTCGCTATACTATTGAAACAATGAGTATTTTAACAAATTACAGATTGCCCTAATTCACTTTCATTTGTAAGTGCTTCTCTGTAACATTTACTTTATTTATTTTTTTAATGAAAGGGAAAGACGAGTGGAAATCAAACGGGCTTATAAATGTAAAAATTTATAAATAAAAGTAGATTGCTGTCGGTGCAATAGCCTTGTGGCTAGCGTACCGACCAAGCAGCAAACTTCCATTCTCTTTCTTGAATCAAACACACGGAAGTGACTAAGAGTGCAATTCATTGACTGGCCGCTAGAGACAGGCTCCAAAAGGGAGTTAATCCAATAGACCCCCCCTCCTCCCCCCAATGTTAAAATGCCTAACTTTACAGCAGAAAAAAAGATGTTTACAGCCTGGTACCAAAAGTGGTTTTGGTCTATATAGCTTTTTGCCCTTCATGACAACTGTGAGGGGGGTGAATTTTTTTTATAACTCATCAATTTTAAAGGGCCACTTCAGCGCTGGGAAGATGAATGTGTATTTATGTTGTAGAAATGTGAAATTATTTTTGAATTTGGTGCCTTCTAGACTGAGAAATGTGGATGAAAGCCAACAACTCCCAAAATGCACTTGCTTCGCTGCCCTACGAGGCCACTCCCAAAGCCACGGCTATTGGTTATCACTTGCCCACCGCGGCACCGCCCCCAATGTCGTTTTGATATTCATAGTAATAAAATAATTTTGTTCAGTTAGAGAATAGACACTACAGTTAAAAACTGAATGTGTCTTTTCAGCCGGAATCAGATTTCATTCATCACGAGAGAAGAGCTGAGCAAAGCTGAGGTAAGCACGGCTGTCATTCTCCGCGCATGTCAAGTCTGGCGCGTTATCAGATTGCATATGGAAGCTAAACTTTCATAGGAATTCCTTGAAAAGTTGAAACACTCACTTTGCTCCGTACCGCTCTGTTATGAATGCCCGAGCCGAGCGGCCGTACGCATTTACATTCTGTGAGTGAGATCCCTCCCCTGTGGGCGGGTTGAAAACATGCGGAACTAGCTCCTGTAGTCTCTAGCCTCTGGCCAAAAATCCTCCGATGACGCAAAATGACGATATTTGCGTCATCGGAGGATTTTTTCCAGAAATAAATTGCATAATTCTCTCGTCTCATGGGGTATATGAGGGGGGAAAGTACCATAATTCAAATATACTACCGGGTTTCTACTGATACAAAGCTTAATGCTAAATCACTGAAGTAACCCTTTAAATGATATTAAGCCTTAAAGTTCTGCATAATTAAGAGCGTGGTCACTTGAGTGACAGGTGGATTGCCGCTCCACCCACGTCCCACCTCTTCGCCCATTTTTTGTTATCCGGGAGTGACGCATGGTGACGTGCTGCCAAGATCCGCCCACTTTTGGGCTTCAAAAATGCTCTTCAGAAACCTACTGGTGACGTCACGAACACTACGTCCATTTTTTTTACAGTATGGTGCCGATATATAGCGCAACTGCGTCTCCGGCGACCCGAGTTTGATTCCCAGCTCGAGGTCCTTTGCCGATTCCGTTCCCTTCTCTCTCCACCCCACACTTTCCTGTCAAATCCTACTGTCCTATTCAATAAAAACATAAAATGGCCAAAACATAACTTAAAAAAAAAAGTAGACCGCTGAAAGGCCTGGAATAAGCACCACAGCTCAACATGTCAGGATCCTGTGTCCTAACCGTGGCAAATGACAGAAACTTTAATGTTACTGTACCACACGTGCCACTCTCGCTCCAGTGAGTCCATCAGCAGATTTTATCATCCCAAAGATTATAATTGAGCAGCCAGTTGTGCAAGTGCATGTCAGATCTCCAGCTAACATACCGGTTTCATTGATGCTCTTTTTGCAGGATTTAAAAGTGATGACTCCCTCTTTTTTTTTTTTTTTTTTGTGCGAGATGGTGTTTGCTGCAACTGTCAGGCTCAAGACCTTCGCAGGATGACGAATAGAGAGTGTGAACGACTGTGGAGCAAGAGAAGTGACAGTTGGAGACCTGCTGCTGTGGGCACAGTGTGCGTTTGAGAGTGCTTACATAGCAGTGAAGCTGCAACCTAAGCAAGAGCAAAGGACGGAGAGAATTACAGCAAAGACTGACTGCACAAATGGAATATACATCATGGAAAACAAGCGATGCAAACATGCTGTGAGGATAAAAGTATGTATAGGGCGTCTGTCGGAGAGACAGTACGAGTCCAAAGCTGGAGTTCATGGGATGTAGCAGGCCGTATACCAAGAGAGATATTTTGGCACAAACTGAATTCACTTCCTGCTACATGGCATTATAGTTACATCACTTGCTTAAATATCTTTTTGTGCCATTTTTTTGCAGACATTTCAGTCTAAATCAAGCGTCATGCCGCTCGTTTGTTATTCGAGCTTTGGATCTAAACCAGTAGATTCCCTCGCAGCAATTCTCATTTAAATCTTCACCATTGTCCAAGAAACATAAACTGAAAAATATAAAACACAAAAGAGCCATTATTCTCTTTGGGTGAAGGTGATGTCTCAAGGATGTTGAATAAACTTGCTGGTTTATTGTGTTTTATAATTTTTTCCTTTTATTTCTATGATTAAAAAAACTTCTTGGATTAACCTTTGATGTCAAGCAAAGTTGTGACCTTGTCTTTCAAAGTTTCCTGGTTTTGGAGCCTTTCCGCTGTTTTCTCTTGTCAAGGGCAATCACAGCATTGTGCCAACACCTGTGGTGATGGGGCGGTTTTACTGTGTGAAAACATTTACTAAGAGCAAATCAGACAGGACAAGCACCCCTGGCTATTAGCTTTTAATCCTATGGCCTCGTTTCTCTCTCTCGCTTTCTCTCTATCTATCTGTCTTTGTGTCTCTAATATTCTTTAGAGTTATGCTGTACTGTTTCTGAAATAAATTGATATTCAATTTTTCTTTAGCTCTGTGATATTCAGTGTTTTGTGCTAAAAAGTTAAAAAGTGTTTCCCCTCAGGTAAAGAACATCACTGGGATGTGGAAGTTATATTTTGAAACCTTATTCTGGTTTCATTCTACTGCTGAATAGAGCCTTAACATTTATTATTCCCATTGTTGGGTGTAATGTGTTACAAGTAACAACTGCTATGTAATCGAGTGGCTTTTTGGAAACATGGTGTTTTAAAATCATACCTCAGTTATGTTTTCAAATGTAACACATATTCATTTTCTACACTCACTTAAAAGAGTACTATTGTGAAAAATGATTACAATTTAAAGGACTTTTTTAAAGGCAATTCTAAGGCCCGTTTTCTATTTTAATATATTTAAAAATGTAATGTATTCCTGTGATGGAAAAAGCTGGATTTTCAGCTTCATTACTCCAGTCTTCAGTGTCACACGATCCTTCAGAAATCATTCTAATATGCTGATTTGGTGCTCAAGAAACATGCTGCTTATTTATTTTTGAGGAAACCATAATACATTTTGTTTTAGGGTTTTTTTGATTAATAGAAAAAACAGCATTCCTTTGAAATCAAAATATTTTGTGATAAAATATATTTTTTCACTTTTGATCACTTTAATGTACTGACTTCAAAGTTAACAACACACACACACACACATACACACACACACACACACACACACACACACACACACACACACACACACACACACACACACACACACACACACACACACAAAATTGGTTCTTCAGCGGATCTGGTGGTTAAGGTGCTATATAGCACCACTGTCATACAAATAATTCATTAAGCCCCTGTAGTTCTTTAAAGGTTCTCTTAACTCTGTCTTAGTGTAGTTCGGGAAAGGATTAAAAAAACAACATTAAAATACAGTGTTGAGAACCACGTTATCTTCAGGAAATACATTTTGCCCCCAAGGCACCCCATCAGGAAATATTCCAGGGCCCCCACATGGGACTTTTTGACCTCAGAAAAGCCTAAAAGTGATTCAAAACAGCTTTTGCCATTGTCGTAAATTCCCATTCAGCAAAAATATGAAAGTGGAGATCTAAAATCTAAGGAGGAGAATGGGGTGGTTCTATGGTACATAGCACCATTTGACAAAGGTGCTGTATAACACCTTTAAAGATAGGTCCTATATTAAATAAATAAATTAAAACTAAATTCAAATTTAACTTCATAGATTTGCCTTTATTTATGGACAATAGATGGAGCACAGAGAAATAAATTATTCCTTTTCATACCCTCTTAAAGGGTTAGGTCACCCAAAAAAGACAATTCTGTCATTCATCACTCACCCTCATGTCATTCCAAACCCGTAAGAACTTCGTTCATTTTCAGAACACAAATGAAGATATTTTTGATTAAATCTGAGAGCTTTCTGACCCCCCCAATAGACTGCAACGTTATTACCACTTTCAAGGCCTAGAAAGGTATAAGACAGTGTTCAAATAGTCCATGTGACTCCAGTGGTTCAACCTTAATGTTATGAAGCAACAAGAATACTTGGTAACACTTTACAATAAAGTTCATTAGTTAACATTAGTTAACTACATTACTATGCACTTATAAAGCATTCATTTATCTTTGTTAATGTTAATTTCAACATTTACTAATGCATTATTAAAATCTTGTTAACATTAGTTAATGCACTGTAAACTAACATGAACAAAACATGAACAGCTGTATTTTTATCAACTAACATTAACAAAGATGAACTAATGCTGAACAGAGGTGTTGTTCATGGTTAGTTCATGTTAACTAATGCATTAACTAATGTAAACTAATAAAATCTTATTGTAAAGTGTTACCGAATACTTTTTGTGTGCCGTCATTTTGTTCTCGCAGCCCTGGTTTGGGAGTTCTCGCAGCTTATTCTCTACACATCATCTGAGCAGAACTTTTTTCTTGTGGGTGTCCGAGAACTATTGTGTGATTGGTCAGGAATTTAAAGTGGGCTGGGTTAATACAGAGAAACGGAGATGTTTGGCACCTGCTTTTCTCGTGAATTATGGAATGTCCTGGCCAGAACGAACTTAGTTCTTGTTCTTGCCACCTCGAGAAAACGAACAAATGTCTTTGTTCTTGCGGAGTATGTACCAAGCTTCATGTGTGTGATGCCGATGCAGGAGCTGGCCAATACTGAACCGGCGTTCTGACGTAGAACCCGGAAGCGCTGCACTATGCTTGCACAACCCGTTCTCACTCCCAAGGCGTCAAAATCCGAAGCATGGTCAAGTGCTTTCCGCGTCAAAATAAAGACGCTAAAGGTTATAAAGGTTTTATTTACGCTATCTAGACACGTTTTAACATGTAACCCAACCCCGTTCCATCCCTAAACCTACCCATTTGTGTGGTATATAAAACACAGATATAACAGGCAGATATGACTGCATGCACAATTTATTCAAAAAGTACAAATATTCCAAGTGTTCCGAGGCCAGTTTTCATAGTGAAATTGCATTGGCTCTCGTATGTCTCCTGACCAATTGCGTCATTACGTCAGCTTTGATTGTAAAATGTTATTGGCTCTTGTGTGTCTTGTGACCGATTGCATCATGCTAAAGAGTCATGTGTATTATTTGAATGAGATATGAATGAGTGCGTTAACGGATCGGCGGGATCATCATCTCAGCGATTAAAACATTAAGATCAACTCTGTTCTTTACATAAAGACATCGTGTGACTTCAAAAGACTTGGAATTCAACATGAGTTAATACTTTTATACTGTTTTTGGTCAGTTTTTGCAATAAATAGACGTGAATGTACTTGTATTTGCCTGTTGTGTGTTTTATATTGTTTAGGAGTGGGTAGGTTTAGGGTAGGAGTTGGGTTAGCTGCTCCAAAATATAAAAGTAACCTTTAAATATGAATAAAATATGAATAAAATCATGTCTGCTTTTACAAATGCAAATAATAAAATGCGTCTTGATCTGACACATTAAACAACTGGGTAAACAACTGAAATGAATGGAGCACCCAGTCGATATAGTGACGCCTAGGGTGCCTTTAGCGTCTTCGTTGTGCGGAAGGCACTTGACCATGCTTCGGATTTTGACGCCTTGGGAGTGAGAATGGGTTGGCTTACAAAGTCGTTATTTGTTTATTTTTTTCCACACAAAAAGTATTCTCGTTGCTTCATGAAATTAAGGTTGAACCACTGTAGTCACATGGACTTTTTAACGATGTCTTACGTTTCTGGGCATTGAAATTGGTTGTTGTGTTGCTGTCTATGGAGGGGTCAGGAAGCTCTCGGATTTCATAAAAAATTATCTTCATTTGTGTTCCGAAAATGAACAAAGGTCTTACGGGTTTGGAACGACATGAGGGTGAGTAATTAATGACATAATTGTAATTTTTGGGTGAACTAACTCTTTAATGGAAAAGCGTTTACTTTTTTTACAGGTAATTTTACTCTGCTTACCTTTTTCTCAATCAAATGTCTGACATTTTATATTTTGTTTGGAACATGAGCAGTCTTCAAATCTTTGGTAGACGCTCACAAGAGAACATTTCACTCTCTTCCCCTCAGATGCGTCTTAAATCTAGGCCTGTGATTTGTTTTTTTTCCACAAGTAAGCTGTAATTGCTGTGCAATTTGCTTTTTGGTTCCTCTCGCAATTACATCCATTACTCTTTAAGTCACAATGTCAAAAAAAAAAGGGGGGAACATGAATGAAATTCAGTATATGCTTATTGTTGGATACGATAGGCTTTTAAGTCAGCCTGGTACATGATGTGTACACTTAAAAATTGTGTGCTGCCACCTTGCCTGTTTTATTTCTTTTGTGTATTACAACAAAAATTGTTCACTAATTCTGTTCTCAACTCCGTCAGACAGAATATTTTTCTGTCATTATTCTTTGACATGAAAGGAAACGTATTTTAGCAGGATTGCTGTAGACTATATGATGTGTTCTTCTTATATGCCAGACAGTTAAATGCCGTTTCCCGTTCTTTGTGCACCTGACAGCTGTTTTTGAAGAATGCTTGTTGCTGGTTTTTCAGTGATGTCTAATTTGTCTACTGACGGTCTAGTTGGGAGGCACTGGTGGAGACTGTGAGTGGTTGATGTCAGGAAAGATGCTGTTTTCATAACTCAGGCTCAAAGAAAGAACTGAGGATGTGTTGAAGGGTTCTGATAAGTGCTTCATCTCTGTTTTAAATGCCTTTTTTCTGCAGGGCAGTACAGAGTACAGAATGAGAGAGAAAGAGAGAGATATGGATAAAAAAATATGCAGAGCAGAATGAGAGAGGAAGAGGGGGTTTAGTTTTGTTCAATGAGAAAAGTAGTGGTCTGAAACCGATTTTCAGCCTGAATGTCATAAAAGTGGGTACGGTTTGAAATCAAGATGATTTGTACCAGGAGTTCAGTGTTTTTTTTTTTATTAAAGTGCCTCTATTATGGTTTTTCGAATATTCCCTTTCATGCAGTGTGTAGCTGTTTGTGAATGTAAACGTTGAAAAAGTCGAAAAAGTGCACGATAAATAAAGCTATTGTCTCCCAAAAGAGAGACCTAAAACTGTGCCTATTAATGCAGATTTACAAACGTTTGTGTTACATCAGTCATTTACATTAGTGGGCTAACGTGCTGTTATTGATACAGTTCTCATGTGCACCGCAATAAATTAGAAATATAGCTACACATCGGTTTGTTGATGGACGTACACTTGTTAATGCTGATGGATGGTGAGGAATTGCAATACAGTTGCAACATCTCATAATATACCTCAAAATGAGGAGTGTATCACTAAGAAACATCCTGCTCAAGTCATCCTTGCGACGCAGGTTCGGGTTGAATAACTAGTTCTTCCAATGTTTCATCATCAGACTCGCGCTCTGATCGATATGATAAACGTTCAGTTATGGTAATGGGCGTTTAGCTTCCTACACGCACTGTAAGTGGTAGACCAATCACAACAGACAGGGCCGTCTGGCCAATCAGAGCAGAGTAGGTGTGCAGAATGGAGGGATTTAGAGAGACTGATTCATCGTTGGAGAATCATTAAAAAATGTAGTGATGTGCAATGTATATTATGAGAAAATTTGATGCATATAAACCTTTTGTAGGAGACCTCCAAAACAAAATTAGGAGCCTTTAAAATAGGTTAATATGGGCACTTTAAATGGGAAAGATTAAATCGTTAAAAAAGAGAATATATACTGTATATATATATATTCTGTCTCCTTTCATGTTTAGGAAGTGTACAAAAATATTATATTAGTTAACACTATTTCAGTAGTCTACTTGAGACATTCTACTAACTATAAGTAAATTAGCAAGTACATCTCAACTTATTCTACTAAACTACCCGTAACTTTGTAACCTCTAATAAGAGTTAGTTGACATATAGTTTCAAATTAATGAGTTAGTTTGCATGTATTAGCAAAGTTACTTATAGTTAGTAGAAGTTTATTAATAATAACATAATTAAATTAAAAATTACAATAATAACTTGCATAACTCACATCACTTTTAGCCCAACATTGTAATCTTAATGTACACGAGAACATGATAATGGTGTTTAGTAAGGTTGAGGTCTTGAGGTTTTTATCATTTGTTGAGCAGGATTGTACGGTCAAAATTAAATTAAGACATTATTATTTGTGTTTTTTAACCATGGTCACTTTTTGAATTAGGCTAAAAGTCACATTTTTTCAGCACTTTATATCTAAGCAACTTTAAAAAGCAACTGTAAAATGTGTAAATTATAAAACAAATTCAGCAATATACAATGAATATTTAATAATTTTTTACTTTTACTCGCTCCTTTCAAATGAAACACATGATCACCGGCCTAATCAAATGAGGTGTTATTTAATGGCAAACACCTCTTTACTGTTGAAGTGATGTGGAGCTATAAGACAGTGGAACAGGGAAGATGTGGGTTGGGGGGGCAGGAGCCTATAGGACGAAGGTCAAAGGGTGCAAAGGGTTTAGTAGGGGTTGGAAGGTAAAATACAATTAAAACCAAGCAGGGAGTCAAGGGGAGTGACCTAGGTGAGAGTACTATGTGTGTGTGACACATAATGAAAGGTTGAACCCTCCGTCGCAGAGATGGCATACCAAATCAACTCACCCTGGGAGAGAGAAGCCACCGCGAGAGAAGGAGGAAGAGAGAAAAGGAGGGAGGGGGAGCCAGAGAGCGTGGTTGCCATGGGGCTGAGTGACAGAAATTAATAATTAGTGACAATGATTGACAGCGCACTCTCCATCTGCGGCCCGCCGCTGCCTCCGAGCGCTTGCCTCCGCCGGCGACCGCGGGCACAATGAGCTCCAGCGGGATTCTGAGAAACGCTGATGATTGACAACTGCCTCCTGGAGAGATGGGGACAGCCAGTGTGTAGGGGTGACGTGGAGAGGGGAGCGAGAAGGAGGAGGGTTGGTTTGGGAGGCTTGTGGTGGTGTGTTGGGAAGAGTGGAGGCGGTTTGGTCAGGATGGAAAACGAGAAAGCTTACCTCAGTGCCAGCCTGACTCGACCCACCTCCTCCCGGTCCACAACACGACGCAGCCGTTATGCAAAGCAGTTGCGCTTTCTCTCCGGGGAGGGGGCTAAGAGCGAGAGAAGAAAGAAGCAACCAAAACAGAAATAGAAGAGTTTGTGTGAAAGGGAAGGGTCAGTGAAAATTAGCCAGCTGTCTGATGCTGATTTGTCTCTCGGAGCTCTCCTCATTCTCTATCATTATTGGCTATTATCGGGCAATTATTTAGCCTTCATCTTATCACTAATCTCAGTAATTGTACAAAGCGGGAAAGACTTAAACAAGCTTTTATTACAGACATTAATATTGTTTCATATTCATGTGAATAGATTGTCGCTCACGCTCAGCTCTTTCTTTCTTTCTTTCTTTCTTTTTCTTTCTTTCTTTTTCTTTCTTTCTTTCTTTCTTTCTTTCTTTCTTTCTTTCTTTCTTTCTTTCTTTCTTTCTTTCTTTCTTTCTTTCTTTCTTTCTTTCTTTCTTTCTTTCTTTCTTTCTTTCTTTCTTTCTTTCTTTCTCTTCTGCATGCCATTAGCTGGCCTTCAAAGACTCAATATTCCCATATTGTGTGTTCAAAATCACAGGGTTGGAAGATCATGTTTTATTTTAGTTTTGGGCTGTAGCCTACCTTTTAAGACCAGTGTTGGGTAACTTACTCTAAAAAAAAGGAATTAATTACTAGCTACTAATTACATCTTCAACCGTGTAATTAGTGCTACTGTACACTGTACTAATTACTCTCTCTAAAATGTATTGCATTACTTGCTTCTAATTACTTTCTAAATCCCATATCAACCTTGCCCACTTAAACAATGCAAGGACTGCTTTTTTATTCTCTCAAATAAATAATTTAAAATTACATACATTATTCTTCTACTGGAGAAGAGAGGTTACATTAAAAACATACATTTGTCATAACATTTTTATGTTACATCCACGATTATGTTATTGAATTGTTCTGTAAGTATACAATGTTTAAGCAATTACATCAGAAGTAATTAATTGGTAACACTTTACCTCAAGGTTCATTAGTTAACTACATTAGTTAACATGAACTAATAATGAACTGCACTTATATTTATCTTTGTTAATGTTCATTTCAACATTTACTTATACATTATTAAAATCTTGTTAACATTAGATAATGCACTGTGAACTAACATGGACAAACCATGAACAGCTGGATTTGTATTAACTAACGTAACAAAGATGAACTAATGCTGAACAGAGGTGTTGTTCATGGTTAGTTCATGTTAACTAAAGCATTAACTAATACAACCTTATTGTAAAGTGTTACCAATTATTTAAATTACATCAAATTTAAAAGTAATCTCATACATTACTTTTCCAAAGGAAAAGTAATTCAATGACAGTAATTAATTACTTAGTAATGCAGTACACCCAAGAATGTTTAAGATACATTTGTTTTTATTAAAATCACCAATTTACCTGGAGTAAATGTCAGTGTCACATGGATCCAGATCAGCAAAACTGACGTTTGTACAATGTAAGTTTTTTACATTAGTTTTGCAGCATTTGCAATTAAAGCAGTGCAAAAAAATTTAAAAACAAAATACATTTATAAAACAAAAAAAGTAAAGGAAAAAATGAAATAATACTAAAATTCAAAGCCGCAACCATGTCTTAGGCATTGGGCGGGACCAAGGTTTTGTCCTTTTCTAATTATTTGAAAAGTCCCCCTTAATGTCTATGGTGGTTACAGCCCTGCTAAAATTGCATCAAAATAAAATTCAATTCTTAAATGTTGATTTTTAATATAATATAAAATATATTATTGGATGATATAAAAATATTATTAATATTATACTTTATTCATATTTTACTTTATTTTAACATTCAAAGTTTTTCATTTTTTGTTCATTCAATCAATTATTTGATAATTAAATTACAACTCTTCCTTACTTTATGAATATCATGTGATTTCTTTCAGAAAGTCTTGATTTATCTTTTATTTCCCAGCTTTCTCAGTCTGTACACAGGCAAATCACCAGCAGTGAACATAGAGCAAATGTAATTCAATCAAATTGTTCAGCTATATTTAATAATACCACTTTTTTTGATGCTCCTCCGTTTTTTAAAGACAAATTTGAATAAATATAAAACATTTTGTCACACAATAAGGCTGAAAAAAGGAGATCAAATTCGAGAACTGGAACTATTATGTAACTGCTATTAAAAACACCAGAATATAAAATGCTTGTTTTCTATTTTTAACACATTCACAATTTGATCAGGTCACTATTTAGAAATAATTGTGAAAGTAATGGTCTGCGATTGTGAATAGCGGAGTGTCAGTTTTAGTGGAGCACTATCTGTTCTGACATCACCATGCAGCAGTTCATATACGCACATCAATTCAGATAAAAGAAAAACAGCCAGACGAACTCTGACCTGTTGCACGCTCGAGGGGGCGTACAGGTATCTGTGGCCTCTCTAGAGGCTGTTCTGCAGAGGTCCGGCCTGTGGAGGGAATAGCCCAGTGGAATTTATCCAGTGCCATGCGTGCTTTAGCCTGCTTTGACATGGGCTACTCTAATACATTCCAGCACAACTCCTGCCTGGGAAGAGGTCTCTAAGGCTTAAACACACACACACACACACACACATACACATACACACACATGCACACTTGACCTCAGGGGAAGAAAACCGGATTGCACAGCAGAGATAGTCCTGCTGGGAAATGATTCATATCAGTGAACATTATTGATTTTTCCAAAACGGGCAATTTTTCCCCCCTCTGCCTTTGTTGTGTCTCTTTCTATTTTCCTCTCTCTCTCTTCCACAGCAGGTTACGCATCTGTTGTATTCTGCTGTCAGATGTAGAGAACACCTGTCCATTGTACGATTATCTCCATTTTTCCTTTTTTTATAAGAAATACAAGGGAGAAAAATGAATGTTTTACACTTTTGTAGCGTATAGTAACATTTCACCAGATCGGATTTCTCAAGGGGCATTCAATCCAATAACAATAACTATAACTTTATTATTGTCCACACCAGCAGATAATAGTTCTGTTTATTCTAAGCGTGTGCTGCAGTTTTGTCGGCTGCCGTTTTAAACGGCTCTTTTAAGCAGGCTGGATTCGGATTGGCTGTCAATGTTTTTATGCTTCTAGTGTGCACTTCCATAATATTAGTATTTGAATGATTATTAAAACTTTATTATTATAGTTATCATTATAATTCATGTGAGCAAATATCCATCCATCCATCCATACACCCAACCACCCACCCATCCAGCCATCCATCTATCCATCCATCCATCCATCCATCCATCCATCCATCCATCCATCCATCCATCCATCCATCCATCCATCCATCCATCCATCCATCCATCCATCCATCTATCTATACATCCATCCATTCATCTGCCATCCATCCATCCATCCAGTTTTGTTGTTTGCCGTTTTAAACGCTCAAGCTCTTTCAAGCAGGCTGGATTCGCTATCCATCCATCCATCCAAACATCCATCCATCCATCCATCCATCCATCCATCCATTCATCTGCCATCCATCCATCCAGTTTTGTCGTCTGCCGTTTTAAACACTCAAGCTCTTTCAAGCAGGTTGGATTCGCCATCCATCCATCCATTCATCTGCCATCCATCCATCCAGTTTTGTTGTCTGCCATTTTAAATGCTCAAGCTCTTTCAAGCAGGCTGGATTCGCCATCCATCCATCCACCCACCCACCCATCCATCCATCCATCCATCCATCCATCCATCCATCCATCCATCCATCCATCCATCCATCTACCCAAACACCCACTCATCCAGCCATCCATCTACCATCCATCCATCCATTCATCTGCCATCTATCCATCCATCCAGTTTTGTTGTCTGCCGTTTTAAATGCTCAAGCTCTTTCAAGCAGGCTGGATTCGCCATCATCCATCCATCCATCCATCCATCATCCATCATCCATCCATCCATCTGTCCATCCAGCCATCCATCCATCCATCCATCTATCTATACATTCATCCATTCATCTGCCATCCAGTTTTGTTGTCTGCCGTTTTAAACGCTCAAGCTCTTTCAAGCAGGCTGGATTCGCCATCATCCATCCATCCATCCATTCATCCATCATCCATCCATCCATCCATCCATCTGTCCATCCATCCATCCATCCATCTGTCCAGCCAGCCATCCATCCATCTATCTATACATTCATCCATTCATCTGCCATCCATCCATCCATCCATCCATCCATTCATCTGCCATCCATCCATCCATCCATCCAGTTTTGTTGTCTGCCGTTTTAAATGCTCAAGCTCTTTCAAGCAGGCTGGATTCACCATCCATCCATCCATCATCCATCCATCCATCCATCCATCCATCATCCAACATCCATCATCCATCCATCTATCTATACATTCATCCATTCATCTGCCATCCAGTTTTGTTGTCTGCCGTTTTAAACACTCAAGCTCTTTCAAGCAGGCTGGAATTCGCCATCCATCCATCCATCCATCCATCCATCCATCCATCCATCCATCCATCCATCCATTAATCTGCCATCCATCCATCCATCCATCAATCAATCCATTCATCTGCCATCCATCCATCCATCCATCCATCCATCCATCCATCCATCCATCCATCCATTCATCTGCCATCCATCCATCCAGCCATCCAGTTTTGTCGTCTGCCGTTTTAAATGCTCAAGCTCTTTCAAGCAGGCTGGATTCGCCATCCATCCATTCATCCATTCATCCATCCATCCATTCCATCCATCCATCCATCCATCCATTCATCCATCCATCCATCCATCATCTTCATATCATTTCTTACCATTAGTGCTTTCAAACAGGAAATGTTCCCATCGTTATATATATTTTCTTGACAACAAACACAGTTTCTGCCTCTGCTTGCTTATTCTCCTTTTACAACTGAGTCATGAAACTTTCTAGAGAATCTGCTCTTATTTGCATTTTCTTTTTCTCCATCTTTCCGTTCCTCTCTCCCCTGGACATCATCACCCCTCACCTCTAAAGAAACACACACACTTACATATAGAGTCCGGTGCACATGTGAGCTGACAGCTGGCTTCCGCAGGGCCCAGCAGGTGCGGTGACAAGGCCCCAGAGGCCCCTGACTCACAGAGCCTGTGTGTGTGTGTGTGTGTGAGTTTGCTTGACTGATAGATAAAAGCCTGCCCTGGACATATTAGTTGTGATTTTTATCTACAATGCTTTTGTCCTTTAAACAAACTTATTTTCTTGCAGTTTTTCCCCCCTAATTCGCAGTTTATCCCAGTGACACGTGCGCTACACCCGGGAATGAATACGCATTGAAGAAAAAAAGTTTACTCCATTGTTCTCTTTGTATTTCCAACTCTCTAGTGTACGTTTTATGCGCTCAAAAAAGTAGAATTAAACCGTTTTCCTAACACATGGGAGTTGGCACATTATAAATAGTTTAATTCGTATCTATGGAAAGTAGATGCTTAATTATCTTGATCTTTGCTTTGACGCTCCATTTCTCTCTCTCTCTCTCTCTTTCTCTCTCTCTCACTCCGTAACACGGCCGATATTGGTCAGCGTGGGATGTCTGCACAGTATGAAGTTGAAAGGCACCGCGCACACACACACCTGGCTCACCGGCTGCCTCTTTGGTCTGCGTCACCTTTTGTCAGGCTCATGTTAATTAAGCCCCGTCAACGACAAACACACGCACACACATGCACCCTCACCAGGGTGCCTTTTAATGAGCCAGCCATTTGATAGTTATAGACACCAAACCAATGTGCTTGTTTTATGTCTTGATGTGTCAGTGTGTGTGTGCTTTCTGAAGAAGAAGACGAAGGTGAAAAAGAGGTTTTGGGGGGGGATCAGCTGATGAGGGATTGTTTAAGGTAAATAGAGAATCTGTCGTCTTTCTTTCACTCTCTCTATGTCTCTCTTTCGCGCGCTCACTTCTCCTTGTTTTGCGTCCAAGTGAGCCGTGACTCTCCCTTTTCAGCGAGATGAAAGACGCCCGGCACGGGGCTTCCAACAAAAGTGCCGGCAATCACAAACAAACCTTCAAATGAAGAACATCAAAGGCGCTGCCCCAATTGTTAGCCTCTCGTGTCCGGGGAAAATTGGCTCATTAAGGCCAAAAAATGACATTGTTTACATTAACTGAGGCCCCTGATTAGATGCAACCATGTTTGTTATGTTGTGTTGTCCGCCTTCACTGTTGCCGCTACCAACAGGCCACTTCAGCCCGCCGCCCGCACAATCGTTCCTTTGAAGGCTTTCTCTTCGCTGATAAAGAGAGAAAGAATGGGACAACACAAAAAAAAGAAAGCAAAGGAGAAACGGATAAACACGGTCACAATTGCAAACGCGTACAGAAGGACATGATAGGTCCATTCTCTCAGTTTCTTTATTCCAGCATCAGTTTTCTCTCTTTAGGACTAATTAGCTTGCCTGTGGAAAGAGTGGCGATTCGAGAGGACAGTTCGGGCTGTGATGGATCTGTTTGTGTGGTAATTGCACCGATAAAGAGTGGGGTGTTTTTGGAAGGAGAGAAAGAAAAGGATGGCCCAGGCTCATCTTGTAAATGAAAATAACCTCTTTTGCGAAAAACCTCTCGACGTGTTCGCAAGCTGAAATGGTGTCTTATATCTGAACGGTGTGGGTTTGATGAGTTTACGCAGTCATGAGGTGGAGAGATGTGGTATTGGAATCTTTTTATGAGTTACAAGTCTTGATGAAAATCTTGAAACATGTAAAAAAGAACAGTTGCATAAAGGGATAGTTCGCCCACATTTTGGGCTATAATATGTCACAGTTTACTTTATTTTGCTATCTTCACTTACGTAAAATTGTCAACATTTACTTACTTTCTTCCCGAAGATATTAGGCAGAATATTCAAGCTGCTGTTTTCCATACAGTGAAAATGAATGGACACATTTCAGCATATTCAAACTGTTCGTCGATGTCAAATGTGACATGATGCTTCCTCGTGTGCCACATTTGAATATGCAAATGCTAATGAGATCAAAGAGCAGAACTCTTGGTGAACTAACCCTTTAATTGCAGTATCGAAAAAGTGTCATGATGTTCTACACTTTCTTTATTACAAATATGTCTTCTTATGCAGTAAACATTTCTTTTCGTAACATTTCAGTAACACTAGAAATAATGGTTAATTTTTTAAACATCTTTTTTAACAACAATTTTCATCATAAAAAGAATGCACTGACAATGAACAACTTTTTTACAGCAGATCAATGGTTTGTTTAAAATACGTAAAATTATGAATTATATAAGTTATATAGAATTTTCATTATTTGTGTTAGATATATATGAATATATATATATATATATATATATATATATATATATATATATATATATATATATATATATATATATATATATATATATATATATATATATATATATATATATATATATACATTTTGAATATATAATTCAATTTGAATATGAAGTAAAATTATTTACTTCATGTATCGCAACAGCGCTAACCACTGAGCCATGAAGTCAAACCACAATTTATTCAGACACCTTCAACATTTTCTCACATTATGGTAATAAAATATGACAAGAACTGTTTCAGAACAAATTCATCTTGATAATGTCAGGTAACTTTGATAGAAAGGTATGTAATGGATTACAATCAACAAATGCTTAATTTTGTTCAGTCTGTGGTGTAAAAGGTCGCATTAGCAATTAAAGAACAAACACTTAAGCAAAACATGGTCAGGTCAAAGTGTCTGAATAATTTTGGTCCTCAAATATTTATCAATTTTACTGGTATTTTTGGGTATAATATGTCACAGTTTACTTTATTTTGCTATCCTCACTTACATAAATTAAGTGTCCTGCACCCACTAGTAAAAATAATATCTGGTATCTGAATCTGAATTTTTGGTTTGACTGTACATAATATACATAAATGAATACATTATTTCATGTTAGCTATTGCATTAACTAATGTTAACAATTAAAACCTTATTGTAATTTTGATACAAGTATCACTCATAACTGCAATTTATTCTTTATTTATTGTGTAATGTGAAGCATTTATGAAGCTTACTGTCATGTCTGAAAAGGGGGTGAGACAGGGCTGTGTACGAGAGAGAGAGAGAGAGAGAGAGAGAGAGAGAGAGAGAACTGTACTGCTAACCACAATATGACCTCCTAACCCTTCCCTCCCTTTCTCTCCAGGCTCCCTCACCTCTGCGTTCTCAGGGAGAGTGACCTAACCTGAAAATAATTACAACTACTGAACTGTCACTGCACCCTCCACCTCATCTCCAGCCCTTATCGCCAAAAACACGCACCCCCCAGGTCAGGTCACCACATTAGATCACCCATACACACTCACACACCCCTGCTCCACAAAAGTTCCTGACTTCCATTAACATATTTTCACTTTTTCCTGTTTTTCAGTCCACACTCTTTCTCTCTTTATTCCCGCTCCCCCCCTCAGCGGGACCCCAAAACGGTCGTAATTGCCTTTTAAAATAGTTTAGCATCTCCCTCAGAGAGCAGAAAAGTTTCCCCAGTATGGCACTGGAGGAAGAGTGAGTTGTTTTGCGGCGCTGCCGTGGAAACAGAGACGA
This sequence comes from Gobio gobio, assembly GCF_949357685.1. NCBI lineage: Eukaryota > Metazoa > Chordata > Actinopteri > Cypriniformes > Gobionidae > Gobio > Gobio gobio. The sequence continues at coordinate 34,036,886 of NC_137108.1, forward strand.
GAGGAATTGAAATGATCTTGACTTCTGACCAGCTTCGTCTCCTGGGGGGGTGGGGGGGTGGCACAGGATAGAAGAGCGCACTATGCTTCTCTTCACTGTTTAAAGACTTGTATGGAAAAAATAAATTGGTTGTGGCAGGCTGAGAAAGATGCATTGGCTTTTGGGTTGCCAGTAATTCCAACTCATGAAAGTCATTTTATTTGAATATATTTTGAATGCAATTTTGTCTCAAACTTGAATGATTTTGCTTGTTTTTCATGATTGAGATTACTTTTTTTTCATTGGTGTCCGACAATAGGTTTGGAATCAGTCCATCTTTATGCAGACAAAATGACCACCTTTGAGGGAAGTTTTAGTGGCATCTGAATTTTTACATCCTCTACTAGTAGAAACAGTTGTAAAAGAAAACAAATCCCCTATGATGCTGCTTTTTTCAAATGCTGTTATTCGACAGTCTAAAGTTCATTTTACAAGCATTATTGTTTACAGACAAAAAGGTTCAAATTTTGTACACTGTATGACATTTTAAACATCTAAATACAACACATATTCTTTATAAAAGGGAAAAAGTATAATGAACCAAGGAATTATTCATTTATTTATATGTATTCATTAATTATGTATTTTTTTTGCTATTATTGTTATTATTGCCAACACTTTATTTCAATGGTCCACTTTATGCCCGGTACACATTGTACGATTTTTGGCTGTCCCACACGAAAGATGATCAATCATGGCGATTTCTGTGGTTGTGGTTCCTAAACGGTGGTCCTACGTCACACAGTAAAGGTCTCAAAATGCTTGCTACGGATGCGAAAAATTCAGAATTTTTATGATGGACGAAAGTTTCAAGGGCAGTGTGTAAACGTGATTGACAATGACGGTGACAGAAATTTAGCATGATGATCATCTCACAGTGTGTTTACTGCTATGATTTATGTCTACTGACTAGCCAATAAAAATGCAACATGAAATGGCGTATTGATCAATGCGACATAGTGCTAAAACTTACTTACCTCAAGCTCCATTTGAAAAATTGGCATGCCAAGTTGGCTTCTTTTCCCTAACAATGACCACATCCATTCTATCCTCATTTGCTTCCTCCTCTTTTTTTCAGCGCACATAAAACCACAAGGCCCTGTCCATACGAACACAGGTATTTTCAAAACTGTAGCTTTTTCTATGCGGTCTGGCCGTTTGTCCACACGCAAACGCAGTATCCGGTAACATTTTTTGAAAACTCCTGCCAGGGTGAAGATTTTTAGGAACTCCAGTTGCAGTGTTGCTGTGTGGACAGTGAAACCAGAGATTTTGGCTGGTTACGTCAAAACCGGAACCGGCTATAACCTTTTTTCTAGGCTTCTGATTGGCCAACATGGCTTTACAGTTAGGGTTATATTGCCACTTGTTGAAAAAAACTGCATATGCTGGTTAGGTTTTGAAACATTTGAGCTGGTTTAAGCTGGTCCTTTGCTGGTCCTTAGCTGTTCATGAGCTTGTTTATGCTTGGTCATGAGCTGGTTTAAGCTGGTCCTGAGCTGGAGCTAGTTTAGGACCAGCACTTAACCAACTCAAACCAGCTCATGACTAGCTAAGGACCAGCTTAAACCAGCTCATGACCAGATAAGGACCAGCTTAAACCAGCTCAAACCAGCTGCCATGCTTCAAAACATACCTAACCTGCATATGTTTTTTTTTTCAACAGGGTGGCAAATAGCTCTTGATAGCGCTTCACGGCGTGTTTTTGCGTTTCCATGTGGACGTGGGTTTTTTTTAATCAGAGGAGAAATTCTGTATATGAATAAATAAAGTTGATAAAAATACCAGTGTACGTGTGGATTAGGCCTAAAGTGCGATTAATATTACTCTATTTGTTTACCACTTGTGCATGCTGATGACATTTTATTCTTCTATACTAATTTTCAACAAATTAATTAAATCAAATTAACTTTTATGAGTATTTAGGTCTTTCTTTTTCTTTTGAGTTCACAAAACTGACACATTTTGAGTAATCTGAATTGTTTCATTTTTTTTTTTCGTTTTATGAACTTGTTTCTTTCAATTTAGACAAACTTAAATTTACCATAATGTTGACAAGTGGAGCATGAGCTTAGTTTGAGAACAGATACATATGTTAAATGTTTTATATTTCTGTATTCATTCAGCAGGTGCTATGATATGCTAATGCTATCAAAGCATTGTGTTACCAATTAGCAAGGTAGCATTTATTGAATTAGCTAGTTAAATCTAGCCAAGTTTCCACTACAAAAAATATTAAAATTGAGATTACATGATAATTTTATCATTATCATAATTATATATAATTTTAGCTTACTCAAACATGTCAAGTTAAGAGCAATTAAAATGTATGAGTAAAAAATGAAAATATGCAAGTTCTGCTTACTTAAACTTTAATTTTAACTTAAAAAAATTGATGTAACCGATTACCTACATTTTTTTGTGTTTTGCCAACTTATTCAGGTGTACATTGTACCCAAGTTTATTAGATTCATGTCGTGCAGTGTGATTTGTAATGATCTTATAGGATTGTTGAAATCGATATCACTGTAGCAGGCAGATATTCTACTAACTTTAAGTCAAGTCAACTTTATTTATATAGCGCTTTTAACAATGCAGATTGTTTCAAAGCAGCTTCACAGTGTTAAACAGGAAAATAATGCAACAGAATTGTATTCAGCCGTATAGCCGTTCTGGAGAAAACGGTGATGTCATCAGTTCATTTCAATTATCATACAATGACAATGTGGGCTTTAGATCAGTAAGTAGATCAGTAATTTAGTTTATATGGTTAATTTAGTTAAGTAATTAGATTTATTTGGATATTTAGTTGAAACATTTAGTGTCCTCAACTGAGCAAGCCAAGCCACAGGCAACAGGCAACAGTGGCAAGGAAACCAAAACCCCATCAGGTGACCTAATGGAGAAAAATTGTTTTTATTGTTTTTATTGAGGATGACATATCGATTTAACAATCATTAAATAGGAATATTCGAACAATCGGAGTCATCACGCCGGAGACAGGTTTATTGAGGATGCCGTGTCGATGAGGCAATTCCAGGGGGCGTCTAATTGACACGGTCTCTGCAGACACTTCAGGGTCATGCGTTGGTCTTGTCTGGGCGCAGGTCCACCATCTGATCTGGATACGGCCCGGATCCGGCTGACTGCAGTAGACCTCGGGATAAAACAGAGAGACTATCATTAGCGGATATGCCATTCTTCTGATGATGTAACGAGTACATCAGGTGTTATGATGTAGAACAAAGAAACTCATACAGGTTTGGAACAAATTGAGGGTGAGAATTTTCATTTTTGGGTGAACTATCCCTTTAATATCTGCTAACACTTTATTTTGATGGTCCCACAACAGAAATTCTACTGACTATAAGTAACTTTACAATACACAAACTTATGCTACTAACCCAAACCTTAACACCTAACCTAACAGTCTACTACAGTCTAATAATGATGTTTGTTGACATGTAGGTGCAGTTATAGTTAGTAGAATGTTAGTAGAAAGTGAACCATTGAAATAAAGTGTAACCTTATTACTGTTATAATTCGTAGTATTAATGATATTGAGTGATATTTTAGCCATATCAAGATTTAATGAAAAGACATGTTAGTGTTAGGAACTTTCATGTGATTAATTTCATACTTTTTTTTTTATTTTTTGAAAACGAAAACCATGTAAAGTCACCACATGTTTTGACCCGTCTTAAGGTTTACTGACATCTAATTTAATTTTAAATTACTGACACCATTTATTTTTAAGGATAATTTGGTAAAATATTATTCCCAAGGCATAGTAAATCTATGGGATGGAGAGGACCGATGAGCTAGAGAAAAGCAAAATACAGACTTATAAAAGCTCCCCAAAGAGTGTTTTATATATTTAATTGTTTTGCACGGTAGTGTCATGTAGCCCCAGGCATCAAGCGTCTTCCACTCCTGGGAAATAAAGGGAAGAGTGTGGTTAGAGGAAACCCAATTGGGATATTGATAAGAGGTTCAGAATCTGCTGAGAGGAGAGAGCCTTATATGAATATTTGCATATTCACTTCTCCTTTCTTCTATTATGAACCACACCTCAGAAGCTTTTAGATGTCATTTTTTATTTACCATAATACAAACAGTGGAATTTGTTTCTGTGACTTTTACTCAAAATTGCCATGTTAAATTATGGTACAGCCTCCCAAACCAAGCCGTACCAACTGGAATTTAAATACAATTAAAGTTGCCTGATTAATGGATTGTTTAATCATGCAATGAAATAAATGTATTTATTTTTCTTAGTTTTTTTCTTGTCTTAGGGCACCAGCAACTGCTGAAGTCTGTTTCCACATAAAACCCAAAACAAGATACAGTTTTACGCATGCGTCGTGGAGGCATACACGGAAGACAAGAAGAGGTTGAATAAAGTCGTTATTTAGATTTTTTTTAGCACAAAAACTATTGTCGTCGCATCGTAAAATTATTGTAGAGTCACTGTGGTGAGATGGACTTTGTAACAACGTTTTAACTGCCTTTTATGGGTCTTGGAAGTGTAAATGTACTGAATGCCAATGGAGGCCTATCTGAAGCCTTTCTCAGCCATCCGCTTTCAAAAAAAATATCTTCATTTGTGTTTTCCGAATATGAACGGAGGTCTTATGGGTGTCGAACGACATGAGGGTGAGTAATTAATGACAGAATTTTCATTTTTGGGTGAACTAACCCTTTAAAGGGTCTGATTCATTTAAAGACATGAAATTTGTAATATCACTTGTTTGTACTTTTCCACTTTTACTAGTCAAGTTAGTAGAGCAGCGACGGAACCAAGAGAGAAGTGGAGGTGAGAAGAAAAGGCTGCGGTGAGAGGATGTGGACGAAAAAACAGAACAGACAGGCAAGTGTTTTATTGAATCCGTGGTGTCCACAGAATCGGCTAACTCACTTAGATGGCGTCTCTAAAAGCATTCAGTGTGTGGAGCCCTATGGGCAGTGTCACTCTCAATCTACAAAACAGAGGACCGCAGGGGCTGCTCTTTGAATAAGAAAACTACTTTTACAATACAGATGGATTATTTCATCTCTGACTGGTCCCTCCTGAGACTTCAGCCGCATATTTCGGGGGAATGAAAAATAGGGCTGTGAATGTGTGTTTGGTCAAATCTGATATCAATATCACTTTAGAGAGATTATTTCCCCATATATGCCTCTCAGAAGCTTTTCACTCTGCTTGGCTCATGGGGATAGAATTTGCTTCTAAATTAAATGCGACGGTCGAGGGCACCACATGAGGTCTGGATTGCAGGACATATCATATAGAGTTGCTCAAAAATCTAAACAGACTAAAAAGGAAAAACACCACAAACAAATCTGATCTTTCGAAGCAAATCATTTAACTTAATTGCACACTTTAAGAGTCCGTTTTTGAAGTTGATTTAAGATTTGGCCGACTTATTTCAAGGGATGAAAAATGAAAATTCATCATTTACTCACATTCATGTCATTCCAAGCCTGTATTACGTCTTCTGTGGAACACAGAAAAGTCAATGGGGTCCAATGTTATTTTTGACCCAAACTTTCTTCATCTTCATCTTTCGTGCGTGGAATGACATCAGGGTGAGTAAATGGGCGAACAGTCATTTTCAGTTGGAATATCTCTTTAAATAACGTCTTCGTTGCACTATATTTACATAATCATCACTTTAGGTCTCTGTTAAGTTTGATTAGCACCATATAAAAAAACAAAGACGGACACTTATCAGATGACGGTCGTATTGCATTGCTAGACTTCCCATTGATTATCCCACAGGATCCCCCCAGGGTTTGCTAAATGGTGTCTGTGTATTGCTATTACGGGGGTTACCAATTATTTTCCCCCTGAAATTAAGGGCAGTGACCCTAATATGAGGCCACTTAGTGCCTGTAATAAGATGATAATTGAGTTTGATGATAGACCCCCATCCCCTCCCTCACAACTTCACAGCCCTATTCATGCTAACTGTCAGTTCTTAGTAATGGATTACAGTGGCATTACTTACATTTATCATTTCCTGCATGATAGACGGTGTGCAGAATATGATAGGAGGAGGAAGAGATGATAACATCCCAGATCATCTTATTTCTCTCCGTTTCATTGTTCTATTTCCTCTTTAGTGCCGTTCCCGAGCTCCACTCGTATAAGCTGTAATTGTATATGCACAATTCCCTCAAGACTTCAAATTAAAAGAAAGTTCTCCAGCCAACCATTCATCCATTCCTTCTTATTCTTTCCCGGCCCTCTCACACATAAAACCTGGCCTGGGGACAGCAAGCTTATTTGAACAGAGCCTTACATTTCCCTATCCAGCTTTGTGTTACTAATAAGGAGATGCACATACACTTTCACTGAATTGACTTTCATGCAAGGGTGCCCCTCACTGGATAAGACCGTTCTCTTCACAGCCTTTGTCATTTGGGAAGATGATAGCCAAAGTGACTTAAGAATGTTGTGTTATCCAACCATTATTTAGGGACATTTGTTTACATTTACAGTCATACATTTGACCGGCACTTTTATCCAATTCAAGGTAGAACTTCTTTTTTAGCAGTAACCAGTTATTCTTCTCTCCATTTACAGCAAATATGGATTACAGATGATCTTACTTTTTACTCTAAGTAACATAAAAGAGTTTTGAAGAGTCTTCATTCTTCCATATGGGATCCGAGGGCTGTACAAAAACAGAAAGGCATTCAAGGGATTTTTGTGTGAAATATTCCTTTAACCTCTTAAACTCTGCAGACCTTGATAAGGGTCCGGAATTACATCATCAAGTATGTACTTTAAATTTTAAATGTTCTGACCTCATGTGGTACCATTTGAAAACTTAGAATGTCTACTTTCTGGAGATATGTATCACTTTGGCATTTGTTTTACACAAATGAACTTATTTACACTAAATTACTCTGGGACCATTTACATAAAAAAGGTAATATTCCCCCATTCAGATTCATTTGAATAAATCTTGCACACATGATACAGACAAAATTCTAAAAATTCACAATTTTTCCAGTATTTGCTGCAATCTAGTGGAAACAGCCAAAACTGTCCGCAGGGTGCTAGAGCACACAGGGTCTGAGTTATACACTTTAGAAAATGAATTTATAACCAAAAAATCAAAAAGCGCCTCTTTTTTGGGGACGGGGGGGGGGGGGGGGGGGGGGTTGGGTGTTATTACAGCTCAGACAACATATACTTAAATGTTTATCACTTTTAGCAGTGTTTTATGTCACTTCAAAGGGTTTCCTGTAAAATTACACCAACATTTTGTATTTAGACCACTGATTGTGGGTATTGGATGCTTTTCAATTTGGGTAGGCCAAATCCAGGCGGAAAAATTAAGTAGTTAAGCAGCCCAGAGACAATACTACAGGATAGTAATTCGATTTCAATCGCAATTTGACACCAATCCTAAAAGATAATAATCCTCTAAAAATCTATTAAGAATTATATTAACGTTCAAAAGTTTGGGGTTGGTAGGAATATTTAATGTTTGTTAAAGTCTCTTATGCTCGGTCTTCATTTATTACAGTAAAACAGTAATATTGAAATATTAGCATTTAACAGTTTAAAATTAGTCCTTTCTATTTCTATGTGTTTTAAAATTGTATTTATGGATGACAAAGCTGCTTCTTCAGCATTCATCACTCTTGGGTGTCACATGATCCTTCTAAAATACAGATTCTTATAATACAGTGATTCTAAATGTATACATTTGATCATTTTAATGAATTCTAGCTGAATATAGGTATTCATTTCTTTCACACACACAAAAGTGTCTTTTTGGTTTATTTTGTTTTCAGAATTTCAGTCTTGATATTTTATTAGAAGGGACTCATCATCTAAATTTAAAGAACAGGTTGGACATTTCAGTAAATGTTATCTTTTAAGGCTTAACAGTTATACAAATGATTCTGAGACTAAAGACAAAAGCTCATTTGAATTAAATACACTCTTGTTGGCCTGTTCTTTGAATTTTGAATTTATTCAGTTACTATATAGGCAGAATTGGCCTTAAAACTGTTTATACAAACTTTAAATCTTGATCACTGTGATTCTTTGCCATGGACCATAAGAACGTTTTTGGTGGTCAGTTTCATGAGCCATTACAAATGTCTACATTTCAATCACAATTGAGAAGAGAAGAAGAGAAAAATCAGTGAATCAAATCCCTGAACTTTTAACTTTTAAGAATGTTACCTTAGAGGCAATTGTTAGGCGAGACAATAATCTGTTCTGCATTTGATTATCAGGACATATTGCGTGACATTAACAGAATAGACAGAGCCATATGTGAAATCAGTTGTTTATCAACTATATGTTACTTTAAAAGTGTTTTATATATTCGGCTAATACAAAAATGAAGTAGAAGCTAAAGTTCATGTGAAAGGATGTTTGATGTAAATTTGCCCTATAGTGTGATTTTCATTCTTGGTCATTTGTGAAGTATCTCAATATCTGGTGCCAATAAGCTTTCCACTGCCAGAAAGAAGCCAAAAATAAGAGTGGCTTTGAAAATGTGTGGTTAATTAGATCATAATGGCCTCATCAATTAGGAGCAAATCATGGCTTGGCCTGGGCTGGACGTTTTAATGAAAAGTTGAAATGGGTCGCCCCTCAGGGCACCAAGTGTCCAAATCTGCTCTCCCGGTCATCATTTATCACTCTAGTACACCCACAGACATCTTTACTCGTTAAAACCCAACCTGGCTGAAATGGACATATTTATTAGTCTATATTCTTGCAGTGACCCTTACGTTTTTCTTTTTTTTACACATCAAGACACCTTGACGGTTTCCTGAAGCTTCTCTTCCCCGTGCAACCTTGGAAAAATGCTTGTCAATCCTTGATAAAGTGCTTAAATAAAATCATTATTTGACTTTATTGATGTTTTTTTTGTCCCCATGCTAGGCTCAATAGGTTATTGTGGATTCTGCCAAATGGGTCTGGGAGAAATCATTAGAGTGGGCTGATGTGATTTACGTCCTTGGTAGCGAGGGGCACCCAAATGATCTGCCTCTCAATCGGCATCATCAATCATGCAGAACCAGCGGGCACCCCAGGCAGCCAGAGCTGGCGTTGTGTAGGGTGGGACAGATATGTGTGTGCAGTTGAGGGGTTTGATGACAAATATGAATGTTTGGGTTTGTGGGGCAAGACTGGCAGCATGCTTGGCATCGCCCATGTTTGTGTGTGTGTGAGAGAGAGACTGTGTATTGTCTTTGGCAGAGCTCCATCTTGGCTTGTTGCTAATGTGTGTGAACTGACTTCCTTAAAAGACATCCTAGCTCCCAATACCAATGTGTCAATCGCATCAATGCATCATTGCGTCATTGCATCAGCAATTCATACCAGTTTTTTTTTTTTTTTGTACACAGGGTCTACTTGTGTGGAGTTTTACGCCCTGCAACTTCATCAGCAGTGTGACCTCTGCCTTGTGAAATGATGGAAGCCAGTAGAATAAACAACAAAAGTGCATCAATGAATCAATGCCAGCAAACAGCAACATCCATCTCTGCAGTCCATCACAGGTTTATAAAGACAAACAGGTAACACTTTACAATATTGTTGGATTTGTTAACATTACTTAAAGGGTTAGTTCACCCAAAAAATGAAAATTCGGTCATTAATTCATCACCCTCATGTTGTTCCAAACCCGTAAGATCTTCGATCATCTTCGGAACACAAATGAAGATATATTTGATGAAATCCGAGAGCTCTCTGAGCCCTCCATAGACAGCTATTTAATAAAACACTTTCAAGGTCTAGAAAGGTATTAAAAACTTTGCTAAAATAGTCCATGTGACTCCAGTGGATCAACCTTAATTTTATGAAGTGACGAGAATGCTTTTTGTGCGCAAAAACAAACAAAAAACGACTTTATTCAACAATTTCATTCTAGCCTGTGCCAGTGTCCTACGCAGTTTACCTTGTAAATAGTGCAGCTCTTTCAAGTTCTACGGCAGCCGATGCTGTTCACTTGAACACCTCGACGCATGTGTGTGATGATGATACGGGAGCGTAAACTGCGTAGGAGACTGTCACAGGCTACAACGAAATTGTTGAATAAAGTCATTATTTTTGTTTGTTTTTTCCCACAAAAAGTATTCTCGTCGTTCATACAATTAAGGTTGATCCACTGGAGGCACATGGAATATTTTATCAATGTTTTTAATACCTTTCTGGACCTTTAAAGTGTTAATTAAATAGCTGTCTATGGAGGGGTCAGAGAGCTCTCAGATTTCATCAAAAATATCTTCATTTGTGTTCGGAAGATGAACGAAGGTCTTACGGGTTTGGAACGACATGAGGGTGATGAATTAATGACAGAATTTCCATTTTTGGGTGAACTAACCCTTTAATGCAATATATAGCATGAAATAATGAATCCTTTAATGCATTTACAAACATTCTTTTTTTTCATTTCAAGTATATTAAGATCAGTTATTGTTAGAAAAAAGAACAATATTTAACAGTGAACAATATATTTATAAATTAACATAAAAATTTAGATAAATGCTGTTAAAATTGTATTGAATTGAACTGAGTTACAATTTAAACTAAACTGTCACACTGTAAAAAAAAAAAAAAACCCGACAGCAGCACTTAGACAGCACTTAGTTTACTGTCTATTTAACAGTTTAAAACTGTATAATTTAAAAGTTTATATTGTAATAATTATGTGTACACTATAAAAAATTATAGTAAGTTTACAGTAAAAAAAACTTATTTCATTAACTGAACTAATGTTAAATTACCAACCTATTGAAATACTATCTGTTATGTACCTCTGATATATACTGACAACCACCAATCACAGTGGTGATGAAAATCACATGATGAATCAAAGCTTTGAGGAGGACAATACTAACTAATATATAGAATGTCATTCACACAAACACTAAACACCATCATGGTAACACACATGAATAATAACATTAATTTAACAACATTAGATGTAACATAAAACCCTAATGTACATAACTGATTAGAAAAAACTAAGAAGAAACAGTTATTTGAATGAAACTACATCAAATGTGAAGTGTCACACAGGGAATTCTGGGAATGCCAATTTTTGTTTTTTCACTGTAAATTACACGATGACTTTAAATTTAACGGTATACTGTAAGGTTAGATCTACCGTAGCATTTTTACAGTCATGATCATTTTTTACAGTGTACTGACATATCGACTACATATCCTTGACTAGAAAGATAGGTCTTCCTTTGAAACTCTAGTGCTTTCTGATAGTAAAAACTGTAATTTGATATTAGGAAAAGGTAGATACTCAAATAAAATATAGCGGCCATTACACAGGTTGGATGTCTATCATTGAATAATTGTTTCATTTCTTAGTCTCACATTATTAACATTATTCTACGGCTGCAGAAGACTTGAAATATAAAGCACAGGGTGCACGGACTACATTTATAGAGCCTTTTTGTTGCGGAAAAGATCTATGTGAAAATCCCCAGAACTAAATAATAGCAGGTTTGGAACGTTATGAGGGTGAGTAGACAAGGACAGAATTGTTTATCTGAATCAATTTGTCTGAACTGTTTCTTTAAGTGGTGTCCTACAGGCCTTGAATGGATGGCTTTTTGGAGCTGTCTGTGGTGCTGATGTCAGTGGGAACATTTGATGGTGCTGACTGGACAGCTCTGGAAAGCCAAAAATTGCTACATCCACAAATAAATCTTATAGGGCCAAATACCTCGTTGTTTGCCAAATGACAGAGCTGGATATCTCCGCAAGAATAGTGGCCTATAACAAATTCATTATTAAACTGCAGATTTAGGATTACAGGAAACTTATAATGTAGATTAAAATCATGAAACCCATTCATCTCATTGGTACAATCACCAGTGTTAAGAGGACCCGAGAGAACCAACTATGTAATATAAAGCAGTTTGCATCACGTGACACGAGCAGGATGTCTATAATTTGATAATATTGAAGCAGAACCAGCTCAGATAAATCTTTGCAATAATGTCAGACGCAATTGTGGAAACCTTGTTCATCTCTCTTTTACATGCAGCGTGACAATGGCTCGTGAATTGCGTGACTGTGAAAGTGGCGTAAAATCGCTCGAGTGTTGTAATTAATAAAAGCCCTAAAACCTGATAAACTGCAGCTTAATGATTACACGACTAATTATGGAGGGCGGATAAAAGACATCACGGTGCTGCACGGACCCGATAACCCTTTAAACAAGCCGTCTTTATCCTCGCCGGCGCGCTCTCTATATTAACCGCGTGAAATATCACATGAAAAGAAAGGAAAGGAGGGGAGTGGTGGAATTAGCTGGGTTGTATAAGCAATTATAGGGGCATGGTATGTAGCTAAGCACACTAATAGGTATGTAGAGGAGGCATTATTCAATTAAAGTGGCGGGATACAGTGCGAAGGAACAGAGATGCGGTGACAGCGCCGGTGTCTTCTCCTTATGAAACAACCTATTTAAGCTAAATCAACTCCCACTTAAGAACAGCTGTAATAAGCACGGAGGAGACGCGCAGTGGCCCGCGGGGCCCCATCCGTCATGCTGTAATACCCAATCAAAATGAGTGATGACACCTTGCGCTGTGCCTGCCGCATCCCCTTCTGTAGCATTAGCCTGCTCTTTCTCTGCATCCGGTTCCTGCTTGAACACCGTACTTTTTGAACGTGTTCTCGGAAGTCAGTGTCGGGTCCCAAGTGCTCACGTGAATCAGCAACTCTGCTTTATGAATGCCGCTTTAACCGAAAGTCGTCTCTTTTAAAGGTGCAGTGTGTAGTATTTATGAGGATCTATTGACAGAAATGCAATGCAATGTACATAACTATGTTTTCAGTGGTGTATAAAGACCTTACATAATGAACCTTAGAATGAGCCATTTCTATCTACATACACTGCGGGTCCCCTTCAAGTGAAATCGCCATTTTGTGCCGTCATGTTTCTACGGTTGCCCTAAATGGACAAACTTCACTACAGAGCCCTAGTCACTGCCTGATCTCTCCGACAATGACATTTTAGTTCTGTGTTGGCCCCCGTAGCTTCTCTATTACCCCTCTTCCACCAGAATGAACCGGGAGCTGGTTAAGAGCCAGTGCTAGTGCCAGTTCGGAGTTGGTTTGACTGACGAGCCTTCTAAGAACCAGTTTGCCTTTCCACGGGCTAAAGAGTCACCACAGAACCAGGTCTTATGTCATCACTGTATACGTATCATCTTTCTCAGCAACGCTAGCGAGGCAGCGGGAAACAAACACAACAGGCTTGTTCGAGATGTATGGCGCTGCGCAGACCGATGAGTGTATGATTTCAAAGTACCGCAAGAGAGATTCAAAAGCATAACTGTTCACACCGGACGCGAATGACGCGATTTGCGCGAGTGATTTACATGTTAAGTCAATGCAAAGACGTGAATAGACATTCTGCGGTGCGATTCACACGAATGAGGCGGCGCGAATGATGCGATTCGCACGAATGACACGCCGCGAGCGAATTGAGCGTTTGACACGTGAACCAATCAGGAGCTTGCTCTAGTAGTGACAACAATGAGGAGAAAATCTGTATATTAATATTTGGTTTAGACAAGTGTGCATATGATTATCACTTTGATAACATTAAATGACATGAAACACAACCCAGTCTCTTTTTGTTAAATGCAAGTTTATGTAAAAGGTATAAGAAGCTATACATGAAATAAAGCAAACAATTCAGTCAAACATTCAAAGTCAGTGCTAGTTGGCTACAATGGTAACGTAAAGTTAAATAGCCTAAAAATAAAAAAGTAATGAAACTTCACTTTGCCCTCAGCCTAAACAATTTGCCAGGGAACAAATTATAGATCCATGAGACCAAAGATCGCCCGTTACATATACACAAGACGAATTATAGCTTGAGACACCACAGAGACATCAGAGCCAGCGGCAAATGTCTGAAGGACTAGCCGAGGAAAGGCTGCTCTCGCCAGGGTTAACGAGCGTGGAGCGCCACTGATCGCCTGGATCTCACCGAATCCGAAATCCGAAAACGGCAGATAAAATGTTCAAATAGGCACTCTTTTTATAAATAAATAATAATGAGCTTTAAACAACTACATTATTATCGCCTAAAAAGTCTTAAAACTACCTTTTGTCACACATTAACAGTAGAATTTTGACAAAAAGACATGTAAACACAGCCCATGTCAGCCATTTCTCAACGAGACGAACCGCCTGGCAGAGGTCCCTCGAATTAAGAATTCAGAATTTGCGTCTGTTGTGAAGTGAATGTCACGCGTGAATGAAGCGAATTTCACTTGCGAATGAAGCGAGTAAACTCAAAATGTTCAAACGTCCAACTTCGCACGAATAGCGCAAATTATTTGCGTCTTTCGCGTCCGGTGTGAACGCTACATGAGTCGTCTGCTCTCGTTGTACTTTAATGTCATACGGCGATCGGTCTGCACAGCGCCGATGCATCTCGAACAAGCCTTCCATCAACAATGGCGAACGTTGCGTTACTATTGATGCACATGGCTTTTACGATCCTACATCGGCATCAAAACACATCGAATCCAACGCATTCGTGCAGCTCGCTGTAAATTGTATAGACGGAGATTACAATCGAGCAGCTATTAGCTCGATTAGCTGCTATTTCAAAAATGCCAGTCACAAGTTTGTTTGTGTTCGTCTTTCTTGTTGGTCACGGTAACCCCGCCTCCAGCCCCTGACGCAAGCGGTTCTTACTTCTAGACCAGCAATGTTTTGGTGCTACTTAAGAACCACTTTTCCTGGTTCAGAGCTGGTGCTTTGGGTGTGGAAAGACAAAGAACCGATTTGAAACTAGGCTCCGAACCAGCACCAGCACTGCCTTGGTGGAAAAGGGGTGCTTCGAAAGGGAGGGGTGAGCGGTGGGTGATTACAATTCACAACCTCACCACTAGATGTCGCTAAAATTCACACACTGCACATTTAAGCAATGCTAGGTTTATTTCTGTGACTGTATTGTGACCCATCTAATGTCTAAAGGGAGTAAAGATGACTGTCCGCCAAAAACCTGTGAAAAAAAATCCCGTTCTGCTGGACTTGATTTTGCTTTTGAGGAAAAAAGTTAATGACTGTTTAGTTCTGAATGATTCAGTTTTTTGAATGAATCGTTTGAGAGAATGATGCAAAGACTCGCTCGCAGTGTTTTTGAACATACCGCTTGAGTGAAAAATTAAATGATTAGTGTATGTGTTACGTTCTGAATGAATCAGTGTTTTTGAACGAATTGTTCAGTGAACCACTCCAGTAGACAATTGGTGTGTTCGACCGTGTTCTGCGCTGTGCAGGCCGATCAGTGTACGACTTCAAAGTACCACAAGAACGATTAGAGAGCAGTAGGGTTGGGTATCGTTTGGGTTTTTTTCGATTCCGGTGCCAAACCGATACTTTTAAAACGGTTCCGGTGCCTAAACGGTGCCTGAACCGGTACTTTTTTTTTTTTTAAAAGGCCACCAAACGAGGTGGATGACATTAAATGGCTTTTTATTTTTTTATTTATTATTTAAATTGAACCATTTATTAAACGTTTAATGTATACTTAAATGTATGAATATAAATAAATACAAAACACAATTTACTTATTTACAAATTATAATTGACATATTTACAAATTCACAGTAAAACCTAAGCCACCCAACTACAACAAGCCTAATATAACTCTAAACAGTTACAGTAATAACAGCAGTCGTCTGTATTCTTGCTCTGCTACAAACCAGCTTCGAGCTTCAGCTTTATTTTGAAATATGATCATATTCTCTGGCTAAATATTTTTGAACGCATCGCCTTAATGTTTCCATGGTGACGCGTCATGTTTCTCACATGACACACAGCAGCCGCAATAGCACTGACAGCTCAGCTGTATCGGGTTTATTTCGTTTTTTCTTTTTATTCAAAATATTCACAAACTTCTTAACTGTGTTCTTATCTGATGTTCAAATGTGTGAGTCAATGTGTGTTAGTTGATCTATAAAGTGCAATGGGCGGCGCCATGTTAGTTTGCGCCTCAGAATCGGATCTGTCGGATTTACAACACTGAGTTCATTCTCGTCTCACGAAATACATGAAAGTAAGTGACCAGTGAACTGGAAGAAGAATAGAGTAAACTATGTAGTTACTATATAATGTGCATTTATCTGATGTGAATAAAACACGTAACGTTAGTCAAATTATAACCGTCTGAAAGGATTGTCATTGCCGCTTTCATAGACATCAGTGTGGGTTTTTTGCTAGTAGCCTACTTATGAACATTTAAATGTCTGAAACCTGAAATAAACATGATGTCGTTGAAAACACTGAATAGTTGTCATGAGTTGTGATGTGACGAGCGCTGAGCGTCTGTCTCTGGCTCGGTGCAGCCAAAGCGCGAAAGCACGTTTGAATTTTGGCACCGAAATGAGGAACCGAAATCTGCGTTCTGATTCGGTCCGGTACATACCGGATATATAAGTACCGGTGCCATATTGGAACCGGATTTCGGTACCCAACCCTAGAGAGCAGACAGATCCGTATGTTTTCGAATTGCTCTCGCGGTACTTTGATGTCATACAACGATCAGTCTGCGCACAGCTGTTTCAGGTCAAACACACTTAGTCACTTGTTTAGCATTTGAATAAATCAGGGTTTTGAACAAATCATTTAAGTGAATGATTCAATGACTCATTTATAAAATAAGTCACTTGTTTCCTTTCTGAATGGATCAGTATTTTGAACGAATTGCTTCAATTAATGATTCAGTGAATCTTGTTTAACTTCTGAACGAATCATTTTTCGTAACTAACTAATTGCTTGAGTGAACAAGTCAATGACTCGCTCATAAAGACTTGTTCATACTACTCGTACCATTTTCCCCATAACTTTCTATGGCAAAAATCGTAAGAATAGTATGTTAGTATGCGATTCCGAATTCAGCAAGTGTTTTAAATGAATCATTTGAATAAATGATTCAATGATTATGTGACAAGTAGACAAGCGAGAGCCATGAGAGAGTGGCGCGAGGCCGGTGCGTGATTCGATGATGAGCAGTGACGGAAGCATAAAAGGAGGAGTGACGACAGTGAAGGATGAGAGAGGACCAGGCCTTGAGTTTATGTTGTGTTTTGTTTACATTTTATTATGAGTGTGCGCGGCAGTCGTCCGTGAGGAGGCTCCCGTTTTAAATTTTTTGTTTGTTTATTTATGTGTTAAAGTTTGTTGAACGTTCGCCAGTTCCCACCTCCTTCTTCCCATATCTACATACCCCGTTACATACTTACTCATAAAGACAGTCACTGGTCACTATTTACTGGTGTAACAGTGTAGAAAGAGTCACTGAAAAATCCCCACCACTAATACACAGACTGATAGCCTGTTTGGAACATGCAAAAACTTTTGTATAAATGAACTTAATTTTAATAATGAAAACGCACAACCAAAACAAAATATTTCTGATTAACTCAGACGTAGCAAAGCAGCGGATATGAAATGAAGCTCATCTGGGGTGTTTGAAGAATATTCAAAAAACTGTTTTACTTCTCTCATTTTCTTGTTTGTTTTTGCCTTTTCCCCCACCCCCCTGCCTCCCACTCTCTCATTCTCCCTCTTTCTTTCTTTCTTTCTCCTCATCAGTGCGTTGTGCTCAGTAATGACTCCCACTGTGGCAGCGGTGCCCCTTTAAGGCTGGGCCCCCTCCCCATGCATTATTCATCAAAATCAAATGAGGGAACAACAGGAGCAAGAGACATGGTGCATGCCACTTCCTCCTCGACTCCCCAAGGTGCCCCCAGCCTGCTGGCCCATCTCCCCCCCCTCTCTCCACCCTGGCCTAGGGGTTTTGGGGACCAACTTGGCACCCCTTTCATGGTTAATTCTAAGGACAAGACTTTTCTCTACCTCCCCGGCCCTCTTCCTCTTCTCATTCTCATCTGTTGCACACCTCAAAGGTGCACTTTTCCTCATTAAAAAAGTTTCACAGATTCACACTTTTTTAAAAAGCTGTTTAAAATCATGTCCACATGAGCTGAAGACTCCAGTCATATCAGTAAGCGGTTTTATTTTACATAGGGCGCTTCAAGGGGGTGGCCATTTTGAATCACATGACTAGTACTTGAATTATCTCAGTAAATCTCCTGTTTTTGGACGCTTTTGCTTGTGGAATAAATTAATTATGGCTGACTGCTATATCGGTTAACACTGAGCTTACACTCTTGCCTTTAACCTTCTTCCCTATGTTTATATGATTGCCTGACGCTTTACGTATGATGTGCTTTGGGTTTAAACCATGAGTTCTTAAAGTCCTTATGTGATATTGGACTTTGAGATTCGGGGGTAAACCATGTCTTCTTCTTTAAAAAAAAAGTTTGGCCTCAAGTATAGGGAGCGACTTGATAAAGTAAGCATATATTTACATCTTTATCTATGTCAGCTCATGTTTTTGCCTCAAGGATTACATTTAAAGTGCTGTTAGTGACGTCACATCTTTCGCACACAAAACAGTTTGTAGAACTTAGAAGATCTGCTCTAATATTTGCATGAACACGGGAGGGGGTTGATAGACCATCCTGGTGCTGTTGCACAATGCCGGTACATTGATTACTTCAGAGAGAGAGAGAGAAAAAGGGAGGGGGGATGATTTGATGAGTGTAGTTCTTGTATCCCCTGCTGTTAAAGGCTGGTATGAGAGCTGAACATTACCACCTGGGGCAACCTGAGTTCTCCTCTTAACACAATCAATTCAGTCTGCTGCTTTAATCTAAACTCACCTACACCTTTAACAACTTTAGCTGTGTTCAGATTCTTTTCAAGGCAATGCTCTTTACACTTAGCTAACATCTTGTGTGTATTGACATCTAATACATGAATATACAGTCTTTAGATTCTTACCTTTCTGCAGAAATGGTGAGTGCTGCTTACCTGTGAATGTCGGCACCACAATTCCAGCATGTTCTGGGTATAGTTGCTAGGGTGTTCTGAGAGGTTGTTTGGACGTTTCTAACGTAGGTCCTTGCTAGGCTGTTCTGAATGCTGTTAGACTGTTGCTAGGTGGTTGCTAGGGCATTCTTGGTTGGTTGGACATTCTGAGTGGTTAATTTTTTAGTATAGTTTTTATTTTACTTCCAACTCGTCTTTAAAATTATATTTAGTTAATGATTTTAATTCTATCATTGTTAATTCATAAATTTTTTCTGTTTATAGTTTTATTTTATTTTTTAAATATTTTAGGAGTGCCAAAGTGAATGTGTTAACTAGTGGCATTTTCATGTTTACTGCAGATGAGCGGTAAAGGTTTAATGTTTTATGATATACAGTACCTGTCAAAAGTTTGGAAACATTATTACATTTTTTTAAAATGTTTTTGAGAAGTATCTTGTTTAATAAAAATAAAAAAATACCGTAAAAAACTATATAACACTTACTAACACACACTACAATATTGTGAAATATTATTACAAATTAAAAGAGCTGTTTTCTATTTTAGTATATTTTAGAATAGAATTAGGGGTGTAACGATACCCTCATGTCACGATTCGATACATATCATGATACTGAACTCACAATACGATATTATTGCAATATTCCAAGACATTAGGTAAAAGGTTAACAAAAAATATACTGTTGATTATTATATTGGGGGTGAAAATTAATAGCCTTGGACTTGGTGCTGGCAACCCAATGGACAATGGTGACACCAGAATAAAAATATTCATGATTCTGAAGCTGAAAATACAGAATTATTTTTGACACTGGCACTTACTAGATATATTTAAAATAATGTAGGCCACTTTTTACTGGTAACATAAGACATTTTGCATGATCAGGACCCACAAATATTCCCCCACTGCATCATTCAACATTATAATCAACATTTTATATATAGTAGTTTAATGACACTAAACCTTTTTATTTTGGGTAAACTATACAAAATACATATTGTCACTATCCACGATACATATTGTTGCATTTTTGTATTGCGATATATTGTGACACGATATATTGTTACACCCTAGAATTTACTTCAGTCTTCAGTGTCACATGATCCTTCAGAAATCATTCTAATATGCTAATTTTGAGCTCAAGTAACATTCCTTTTTTTTATTATCAATGTTGAAGACAGTTTTGCTGCTTAACATTTTGTGGAAATGGTGATACTCTTTTCAGGATTCTTTGATGAATAGAAAGTTCAATGAACAGCATTTTTGCATGTTTTAAATGTATTTATTAAACATATTAAAGCTTTTATAGAAATGTAAATATTTTGTAAGCATATAAATGTCACTGTCATTTTGATCAATTTAATGCATCCTTGATTAATAAAAGTATTAATTTCTTACCACAAATGTTTGAAATGTTTGAATGGTATCATTGTTTCCACAAAGATGTTAAGCAGCAAAACAGTTTTCAACATTGATAATAATAATAATACTAAATGTGTCTTGAGCAGCAAATCAGCATATTAGAATGATTTCTGAAGGACCATGTGACACTGAAGACTGGCGTAATGATGCTTAAAAAAATCATCTTTGTCATCACAGGAATAAATTAATTTATAATGAATTTTTACAATGTTACTGCATTTTTGATTAAATAAATGCAGACTTAGTGAGCATAGACTTCTTTCAAAAACATATATTTTTTAATGTTTCCAAACTTTTGACAGATACTGTATATAGTTGATAGGTTGCTCTGCCTCTACAAGCCACAAGAGTTGAAGTATTTAGATGGTGGAGGACGTGCTGAATTTGAATACTTAAAATAAGCGATTTGTTCAGATCTTTAAGCCTAAGTATGAGCAGTAGTAAATATGCCTGTCCACTAATTTTTTCCCCCCAACTATATTCCAGGTACAGAATTCAAGACAAGCCAAATTAGAACTGCCACAGGTTCTCAAGGCTCCTCACCTGAGTTAGATGATCTGGGTCATGCACAGATACAGCGCTGTGTATGCGGCCCCAATGGCTGGGTGTGGGCTATAAGTGGAGCAGAATTGGGTTAAGATGATGACAGTGGCTTAGACTGAGTGATGTGATGGGTCTGTCAGCGGGCTAATCTGACTCTAATGGGTCTGACCTGTACAGGACCCATCTGGCCCCCAGGACCCCTCTGATTGGCTCTATTTATTATGGGCTAGAGGGCCGGGGACGGTTTGCATAGTCATTCCACTTTCAGTTCCAATTCCTGGAGTCCTGATGAGCTCTGCCCCCCTCCGCCTCCTTGTTTCTCCTTCGCTCTTCTCTCCTCCACACCTTTCTCATCATCTTTTGTTTCTTCCTAATGGTTCAATTAAAGAGGTTAATTCAGAGACGGCCCTCCTCAAATCAGCTCTCATCACCTTCCCCTCTTCAGCCTCCTGACCGCCGCACCCAGCCTGCATTTATTATTCATCCCAATCAAATAAGAGCAAAGGCGGGCTGGAGCAAGCTGCTCTTCTCCCCGCACCCCCTTCATCCCGCCATCTCTCCTCTCCCCTCTTTCCTTTCCTCTTTGCAAGAATTGGCTTTTATTGAGTGAGTCGGCACGCACTCTCGCTCTCTCTCTCACACACACACATACACACACGCACACTCCCGGACCCCCCAGCTTCCCACAGCCCTTCCCTTTCCTGGAAAATGAGCAATTCTCTCATTGTAATAACGCGCCTCTGTCATCGGCCCATTATCGGCATGATAAAAGATGAAATATTCGCGGCGGCTGGCCTCCTAACCTGATCTGGGCGCGATATTGGAGCTTTGGAAAATGAGTTTTATCTGCTTTAATATACTCCTTGGCAGACTGACCCTTGAAATTAAACATTATTACAGAGCGGATATTTAAAAAACCGGGGCCACAAATTACATCAAAATGAAAATATTAAGGAACATTAGGAATATATCAAGTGGCGCCGAGCTGGATGTGGGGAGCGGTGGCTGGGGCGCAGAAGCGTCGCCGGTGTCACGGCAACGGGAGAGGGGAAATAATAACAATTCAGCCAGTGCCGCTGTCATGTGTCGGGATAAACTAATTATCCTCTCCGACACTCTCATCGCCAGGCTTTATTAGGAGACGAGGATCTTGTAGAAGTGTGTGTGTGTGAGTGCTTTTGTAGAACTCCGTCAGGTGTGGAGTTGTTGACACCATTTCTGCCTCTCTTCCCTTCTTAAAAACTTTCCGACAGACTCAAGGTCCTTGCGGTGAGGGTCTGTTCCCGAGTTTGATCTGTTTAGGTGCTGAAGGACGTAAACAAAGTACATGCCGGTCGGATCCGGAACTCGAGACCGAGTCTTTCTCCAGCCTTACAGGTGATTTGTCATGTGGTGATGGGATGATGTGCAATGCAATAAAATCCCCGAGAAAATGCGATTTGAATAGATTTCCGACAGAGAGCCTCCTCGGGATGTAAGGATAGAGGGATGAGCGAGCGTTCGCCCTGGAGGACAGAATTAGAAACTTTTACTTTTGGCCAGGCCTGTTTCTTTTTCTCTTATCTCTTGCGGTTGGATGCCCTGATGTAGCAGGTTCCTTTTGGCGTCGCTCGGTGATAGAAAAAACGTTGCGCCAACGTTGAATGAGTATTCTGCACAGCATTGCCATCTTGGGAAGCTTTGCATGCAAATATACACGCATGTTCCTAGTTAAAAAAGGGGGTGGGGAGACCTGGAATTGGCTGTTATCATCACCAAAACATCAAGGAAACATTGCAGAGATGTTTCACTAGGGTTTGGAGAGCAAAGTGATATCAGGCCAAGGGAACCTGCTGTTGAGCCGTCAAGTGAGTGATACGTGGAAGATCTTCCCCGAGTGAGTGATCGCAGAACGCATGGGAGAGCCTGTGATAAGGAGAGGGACGAAATTAGCATTCGTTCCAACTTCCAACCAAGGAGAGAAAAATAAAACAGAGAGACCAAATGACTAACTGAAGGAAGACTAACCGCAGGGGTTTGCGACTGGAAGGGGGGGTGGGGGGCAGTGGAGAAAAATGGATCTCCTTTCCTCCCACTCTTTTTCTTTTTTCTCTCTCTTTCTCTACCCCGCTCAGGCACTTGATTCATTATGCTGATATACACAGTATTTGCTTCCTGAACGGGGCTCCTTCTTTCCCTCCCCACTCTTATAAAGACACACACACACACACAAAATAGGTGCCGGTGCCATAAATATAGCAAATGACAGAGCCTAGCAGCAGAGCAAGGTCAGCCACAGCCCCTGATGACAGTGCTGTGAGCACTGCAGTGCGTTCTTGTTAGAAATACACACAGATAGCTCATTAGCAAGGGCCCCTGAGGCCCCCAACCTCTTGTGTACTCACACACACATAAACGTAATATATACTTCAGTACTGTAAATAAACATATTTACCCTTACACATACAGCAACATAACCACACAGCACAGCAATATGCATACGGAAATATAGCCACAACTCAAATTAATGACTTAATGGCTCGCGCAGACTGACTGAGTGTGAGTGAGACAGAGCGAGAGAGAATCAGGGAGTTTTGACTCAACATGGCCACCGCTGTCACTAGATAAGCGTTTCTCTGTGAGGGTGTCATGTTTACATTGGCACCCAAACACCCTGAAAGGCATTATGTCAGCGCACTAATACACACATGCAAACACATTCCTCACTGTCACGGATATGCCCCCCGGCTGGCAGCCTTTTATTTACCTTTTTCCTCAAAGGCACACGCAGAAAGGTGCGCATGTACACATCATTTGCAACTTTTGAACTTTGTAAATCAGTTGTAAATCAAGGTTATCACATTAAACTGCAGTTCACAAAGGAAAGAGGTGTTTTTGAAATGATTCTGATCATGATGTTTGCAGATCAAAATTGACATCTTGTTTTAGCACACTTTTGGCACATCATCTTTTAAAACCTGTCACCTGTCAAAACCTGAATTCTGTCAAATTTATTCACTTCCATTTTTCTTTATAATTCTGTTCATTTCCGTACAATGAAAGTGAATGGGGACCAAGGCTGTCAAAGTGATAAAAGTGGCTCATGTGCTATATTCTACAGTCTTCTGAAGTCATAAGCATATGCAAACCTGAATAGGATTTGTGAGCAACTTTATTGACTTAAACTTGAGGTCTTTTTCTCACACAAAGCAATTACTTGGCTTCAGAAGACTCTGATCACAGTGTCATCTGTAGAAGTCAAATTTGTATCTTAACATCTTTTTTGTTGTCATTTTTTGAACTTTCTGCTCCAAACTTCCTGCTTAATGTTGCTCATTTTGTTCCTCAGATCAAAGAAAATTAAACAAGTTTGGAACAACATGGGGGTGAGTAAATGATTAATTAATATATATATATAATAATAATTAATACTTAGGTGCTGCTTGTAAACGGATAACGTCATGATTATGGTTGAGTCTTTATAGGTTATTATAACTTACATTTTTGGCATATCAAACCTGATTTTTGGCTATTTTCATTTCTTCGTCTGTTTCCATCACACAATGGCTGCTGTGCCGCTAACACACCCACTGAGCAGCTGCCCTCGGGCCACTTTGGCACTGTGTGCAATGTCGGGCACTGAGACTTTTACTCTCTCTCTCACCCTCCCTCTCTCTATGGGTGTCAGTCTGGCCCCTGGCCCGTCAGACAGGCAGTGGGGTGTGACGGGCGGCCCAGGCTCCTTCCTCAACCCCCTCCTCTTCTTTATCCTCCTCACCCCACGTGGCCTGGCACCCACCACTGACCATCCGGCGACTCCTGCCAAAGGCTGCCTTCCACAAACCCCCTCCGAAAATGTCCCGAATGACTTAGACCTCCTGTTCTTTATCACTGAACAATTAAGATCACGTGGGTAATTTACCTCTTATTTAGCTGGGAGTTGGTTAATTTTATTATGTGCAGAGATTCAGAACAAATAAAACATATTTACTTATAGTTGAAAAAACACCTTTTAATTTTGACCTTGTATTGTGTCAAAAAAGGAAAAAACATACAATGGCAGTATCCTGATTCTTTAGATTTGATCTGTATGCCAAATTTAGTTTTATGAGTGACCAAATTGATTATTATATAATAGATAGAAGAGAATGGGGATAGTTGTAACACTTTTTTATCTAAGTGTGTTTGATTAACTATGGAAGTTTTAGTCCTATCAAGGTAGATATATTTTTCTAACTTTATGATCTTTGATTAAATATTGATGTTCAATATAAGCAATTCCTTGCTTAAAATGCAACAGGCCTTCTGTCTGCATCTGTGTTTTATCTGTAATGTCTACTCATGATGAAAAAACAACCATACATAATATATAATAAGTTATTTAAAAGAGTATTACAACTTCTGTTTTCACTCCTCGCTGACTGTGATAGAATAGTGGTATAACATTTAAACAAATAAAAAGCATTAAAATGTATTCGGAAGGCTACGCTTTAATCATAAATAAGTTACAGTACTAATACTATATATACATTTATACAGTGCATCCGGAAAATATTCACAGCGCTTCACTTTTTCCACAGAAAAAGTACTGAAAAAATTCTGTAACATTGAAGGTCCCAATGAGCACAGTGGCCTCTATCATCCATAAATGGAAGAAGTTTGGAACCACCAGGACTCTTTCTAGAGCTGACCGCCTGTCCAAACTGAGCGATCAGGGGAGAAGGGCACCAAGAACCCAATGGTCACTCTGACAGAGCTCCAGTGTTTCTCTGTGGACAGAGGAGAACCTTCCAGAAGAACAAACATCTCTGCAGCACTTCACCAATCAGGCCTGTATGGTAGAGTGGCCAGACGGCACATGACAGCCCGCCTGGAGTTTGCCAAAAGGCACCTGAAGGACTCTCAGACCACGAGAAACAAAATCTGGTCTGATGAAACAGATTGAACTCTTTGGCCTGAATGGCAAGCATCATGTCTGGGGGAAACTGGGCACCGCTCATCACCTGGCCAATACCATCCCTAAAGTGAAGCATGGTGGTGGCAGCATCATGCTGTGGGGATGTTTTTTAATCCATTTAATTTAGCCCATTTTGGAACAAGGCTGTAACATAACAAAATGTGGAAAAAGTGAAGCGCTGTGACTAATTTCCAGATGCACTGTACAGTAAAATAATTTAACACTGTTATTTAGCAAGGATGCATACAATTTATCAGACAAGACAGTAAAGACATTCATAATGTTACAAAATAATTATTTTTGAAGTAAACACTGTTCTTTTGAATTTTGTTCACCCCAAAATCCAGAACAAAAAAATGCTGTTTTGAACATTGATGATAATAAGAAATGTTTCTTAAGCACCAAAAGCTGCTGAAAATTTAGCATTACCACCACAGGAATAAATTACATTTAAAATATATTAAAATATAAAACAGTTTGTTTTTTTTACAACAATACAATAGAAGAAGAAAAAGATGACAAAAAACAAACAAGAGAGAAAAAAGGGGAAAAAAATACATGGTGCCAATTACTCAGTGTAATCTAGTTTACATATTCAAAAAATACAGAAATTAATACCTGAAATATAAATTCATGCCTCAAATTAATTCTAGTATATAGCAGCTACATCTAAATGTTAAATACATAAACAAAATATATAATCTATTACTTCAGTTCAAAATAAAAAATTACATTCAATGAAATACAATAATTTATATATCTAAATATGTCAAATTTGTGCTCTGTTTTTGACCAAACAAATATATAATCTTGGTGAGTATACAGTAAGAGACTTCTTTCAAACACATAAAAAAATCATACCCAACCCCAAACTTTTGAACAATAGTGTATGTAGTGGGACTAACAAACATATTATCTGCCTTTTTACAATTTTACTTAGTGTACGTTTATAGAAGACAATGTTGTACTAAAAACGGAGAAGGTTTTCCTTTGAGTTTTTCGTGTACAGGCAACAAACATTGCCAAAACAATCACCGTTCACACAGATCTGCAAAAACGACTAAAAACTCTGTATTATGCATGCCAGGCCATAATTGGCGATGTGACTTTGTAAAGAAACACTATGGATAGACTGTATACGCGCGGCGTCATCGTTTTCGAAAAAGTGTGTTTTTGTAGTTTACACAGATACAATAATGGTATCGTTTTCAAAAACTTGCACTTAGATACCCGTTTTCAGGCCCCTCAAAATGCCGTTGTCGTGTAAATGACCCTTGACTTCAGAAGGGTCTTCAAATAATTGTGGCTGTTAAGATTGTAAGAATCAATCTGAGTACCTGCATCCTTAGTATTCTCTTTTTTATTGTATTGCAAAATAGGCTACCACAGTTCCTGTGCACATTTCTTCTGCCTGTTTCACTTCACAATCCCACATTCCCCAGACTATGAGTGGAAGGTGGAACTCTCTGTCGTTCCCTGGGAGGGTGACGCGATGGGGTGACAGTGTTTGGAAGGAGGAGAATGTTACTGTGTGTGTGTGTGTGTGTGTGTGTGTGTGTGTGTGTGTGTGTGTGTGTGTGTGTGTGTGTGTGTGTGTGTGTGTGTGTGTGTGTGTGTGTGTGTGTGTGTGTGTGTGTGTGTGCGCATGCCCCGCCCTTTCTTTAGCCCCATGGAGATGCATCGTCAGGGTCAGGGGATATAGAGAGATGAACACAAGGAGGCCGCACTCCACAACTTGAAAGGAATTCTAATGAAGCCAGGCAGTCGTGTACCCTATTCCCCCGACAACAGGCCTCAAACAAATAGCTGCATTTGATGTCCCTCGTTTTATAGTTTGGAAAATTGCATGTTTGTTTGTGTGTGTGTGTGTGTGTGTGTGTGTGTGTGTGTGTGTTTATTTAGAGTTTCTATGAAACTGGAGCAACACACAAAAATTATAATGAGCATTTAAAACATACATTGAGATCATTTCTTATACTCATGCTTTGAGCTCTAATTCATCTATAGAACAAATATTCTTTTTAAATTACATTTGTTGAAACATTATAGGTAACAAAAGAGAATGGCATGTAAATATTAAGTATGCTTTATCTTTGATATGCGAATGAATTTTTTAATCATTATTAGCACAAGTGCAGTTTTGTCTGTGTAAAGACTTAATATCGCACAAAAGCACACTAAAACATGACAACTCAGACTTGTCTCATTAACTTTGCAACTTGTTGTTGCCATAAGTTTATATTTTACATATTTTTATATTGTATTAACCCATTTATAATTTAATATATACAAATATTTTCATGTTTTTTTTTGATAATTTCATATTTAGAGCATTCATTTTATAAATGCTTTTTAACAGCATTTTTGTTGCCTTTGTAGTGTAGAGATGACTTTTACTTCTTCTTTTTTTAACAGTGATACAACACCTACAGTGTCATCCTGTATAAATAGAAGTAGTTTGCTTCAAAATTCACAGTGTTGCTCTTGTGAAGACTGTCAAGGGAGTCTTGATGTAGTGCATCTAGGAAACTTTTTATCTCTCACATTTGTGACACATTACACTGTATAACTTAAAGCATAAAAAGAACAATAAAAAGACTCGTTGGTCACTTTTTACCCCATTCTATTAATATTAATATCAATACTCAACACCCCCATGTTTAGCCCCATTTTTTTTTTCTTTGACAACCTAGGGGTGCGTGTAGAACAGCTCGTATGAAGCGAGATGTCTTTCATGTTGCAGTCCAGCAGCTTTGGCTTCGCTGGAGCGTGTAGCGCGTCTCCGTGAGCCTCACTGCGCTCATAGACTGAGCTTGTCACTCCACCACAGCTTGTGTAAACAGTAAATAATAAACAAGCAGTTTAATACATTATTGAGAAAATCACTTTAGGCAAGCGAGATGCTGGGAGAGCTGATCTGGAGCAGAAGGAGGCAGAATATGACACTGCTGTTTAATTCACAGTCTGTAATCAGTAGTACATATTTTAATAAGAAGAGCGTGACACAATAGACTAGCAAAAAATGCAAACTCAGAAATGTGTAATCGTATTTGTAAAACAACGGTTATATAGTGGGATATGGAAGTATTGTAGCCCATCAATAATTATGCAGTATCGGAGTAAAGCATTTTCATTTACAAATAGGCCTGCCTATGCCATTTGTAAAACCTAACAACAGACAGACTAGCTTTATAACTCAATAGAATTTTGAAATCCGGATCTGAATTACGTTCAAACCCCTAATAATGTTTTTTTTTTTTTCATAAATACTTTGTTATAATAGTTGAAACTCTTTTCATATCATGATAGCAATCAATAATATAAGTGGTCTAAATAAAAAATATCTGCTATGGAAGTCTCAGGATAAAAAAATATTCGTCCAATCATTGCATTCGGTCCGATTGCAATGATAGGACGTCCTACCTGCCTGTCAACCTATGTATTTCCATACCTCCGCACACCCTCTGCTCGCGGAGTTGTAGACAGACAGTCATAGAGCGTTGCAGACAAACAGCAGCCACCTTTTACAGTGTCTCCTGAACCAAAACAACGAGGTTATAACTACTGGTTAATGACTTAACGTGTTAGTTCACCCGAAAATGAAACTTCTGCCATCATTTACTCACCCTCATGTCGTTCCAAACGTTCGTTCTTCTTTGAAACAGAAATGAAGATATTTTAATGCAATCTGAGAGATATCTGCCCCTCCATCAACAGTCCACACAACTACCACTTGTTTCACATAAACATTCAACGCACACATCAGATATGGTAAACGGAAGCTCAAGAATGCTTGCTTGATGCGCAAGAACCAATGAGGTTCATTCTCGTGTGTTACACAGCACGTTTGAGCTTCCGCAAGAACCAATGAGGTCTGTTCTCGTGTGTCAAGCATGTGCGGTCGAGCTTCTATTTGTGTTTGTCAATAAAAGCCTAAAT
Source organism: Gobio gobio (assembly GCF_949357685.1). Taxonomy (NCBI): domain Eukaryota; kingdom Metazoa; phylum Chordata; class Actinopteri; order Cypriniformes; family Gobionidae; genus Gobio; species Gobio gobio. The sequence goes on from NC_137108.1 coordinate 34,066,695, forward strand.
TCAATCTGTTCATCATGTAAAGTGATCAAATCTCTTTAGATTTTTTTTTATTAAACCACTCGATTCATATGGATTATTTTTACGATCTGTTTATGAACTTTATAAAGCAACAAAGTGGTAGCCTAGTTGCATGGACTCTCAATGGAGGGACAAGAATCTCTCAGATGTCATTTCAAATATCTTCATAAGTGTTTTCAAGATGAAAGTCTTATGGGTTTGGAACGACATGAGGGTATAATTGATCATTTTGTTTTTCCATTTTTGGGTGAACTAACCCTTTAATTCCATAAAGGAAGTCAAAACAAATGGTTGAGGTGCCATAGGCTATATTAATTTCACATACAAGTACAACACCGTTTTCAAACGACGTTTCTGTCCACATCGCTGTATGCCATTGTTTATTACATTTTACACATCATACATTTAAGAGTGTTGACAATTAGCTAGGTACGCTAAAAGACAATTTTGTGTTCCCAAATCCAGCAAATCTTGCAAAAAGTTGCTCTTCCCCTAACACTGTGGAAAATGTATACCTTACTAGAATCAAATTTACTTTTTAAAATAGAGTTCTTGGACTTGTGCATGCAGACTACATCATGTAGTTATTGAGAGGAATAATTGTATTGTTTTCATATTCTCTTCTCTCCCAGTTGTTAAGTAGCCACTGCTTCATCCCAGCAAACCCTCAGGCTCCAGTATAACTCAATTCACCCCGGCTTATTATATTTATAACTAGTATAATATCAGGGACACTCTTTGAGCTTCCCTCATTCTCCTGTGCTCAATCTTTGCAACTTTTATTGTGTTGCCGCCTATTTAAAGATACATGACGGAACAAAGAATTTATCTAAAACAAAAATAAGCGAAAACTTCTCTTATAAAAGTAAAATCTTGTATTGCACGTTATGTCATGCTCTGTCATAATATTCATATTGACTTTGCACACATTCATTATTATGCTAGATCAAACAATATCGTAATGCATCTCAAAGGATATCTTTTTAAAATGTTCATTCCAAAAAGAAGAGCGCCTTTGACCTAATGCTGTTTTTTTTTTTTTTAAAGATGGATGCAATCATAAAAACAGCCTGTAGATGGCAGTCAGAACCTTGGCAAGCAGCACAGTTGAAATCCCATAGACTGTTAGTCAGCCCGAGAAGAACGTTTATGCGTTCAATTTACATGCACTCCATTCAGAGACAGCCCTAAAATATTCAGATTGGCATCTCTCGGTGTGGAATACTTTTAAAAGGACATAATTCAGGATTCATTCACACGCTACAGGTATGTACAACAAGTTAGAAGTCATGTAAAAGTGATGAGGAGAAAGGCGATTAGCTATTATAATTAGCTTTAATCTGGGCCTACATTTTGTTCCTTTAGTTTAGATATTTGTTTTCTGAATGATTGGAATTATGTTGTCCAGTTTTATTCTTAACAAATAAAAACTATTTAGGTTTTCTGATAAACGTAATCTATATAAAATAAAATGTTATAACCGAACAATAATGCAGCCAAGGGAGTTGTAATATTTTGTTTACTGTAACGTTAGCTCTGTTTTATTGTGTCATGTGTCTCAAACTTTGACATAATCTGCCATTATTTGTGTGCTAAACATTTAAAGTAGTACATTTAAAGAAACTCAGCTTATTCCCAAACATAAATTAATGTCAAGCACTGAAAGAGTGCTGATGTTACAACCTACCTCACTACCATGGTAGGGTGGAACACTATTTCAAAACATTTTAAAATTTGTGCATGAATTTTATATTAATGAAATGTACTTGTTCAAAATACTTATTTACAATTTATTTGAATAAAAAGGGTAAACATATAGGAAACATTTGCATATTTTGTTTCTTTGAACTCTTTGTGTGTCCAGTAGAAGTACATAGGAAAGGAACATCCAATGCTACTCAGTTGTGATATTTTTATTTTATTTTATATATCTAAAGGAAAAGCTTGTGTGGACATTATAAATCAGGCGAAAGGAGAACCTGCTGATGCAAATTATACAAATGATTACAAATTAAATGTATAAGCTAGATGTTGACATTTTCAGCTGTCACCTCAGGACACACTGGCTCATGTATGATAGTGTCTGCATTTCTAATTGGTTAATCTGATTTGGTAATGTCTATATTATCTGCCAAGTCAAATATATTATTTAATATGACTAAATCAGCCTGCCTATATGGGGGTACACTAATGAAAGTATTTTAGAAGCAGCTTTTTTGGGTTCAAATGTTTAGTTCCAGTTAAACAGTCATGTTTCAGAACCCAAGTGCTTCAGTTCAAGGTGAGTTTAGTGTTGGTCATAGAACAGGGCCTATGTCTGCAGCACATGCGAGGGTCGAGTCGCCCTGTTTATCCCCAACTGAGACAATAGAGGGACGGAAGGGGGCAATGAGGGAGAGCCGCTGAAAAGGGAACGGCTGGGGTGCAGGGGCACAGACGGCAAGAGAGAGAAAAAGCGGGGAGGGGGTTGACAGAGGGGTCAGCGGTCGGGGTTAGTATGTGTGTTTATGCGTGTGTGTGTGTGTCTGCGTGTGTGTGTATGCGAGGGGACTCGGTCACGCCCTTCTCTTCACACTCTACTGCCTCATTATTGACGGGCTGAACTGATACCCCAACAATGAGCCCCGGCTCCCACAGATGTCACAGAGACCAAGCGACCCCCTGACATATTTACCCACGCACCCTAACACTGGCTTTCTCTCTCTTTTCCCTCTCTCCCACTCACACATCCATACTGTGCGTGGACACCAACTGCTGGTATTTTGCACATATGCGCACCCACACCGGACAGAGCAGGGCACTGGGTGAAAAGGATCCCAGTGCAGGGGGTGATATCATGACTGAAATCAATAAAAGAGAAGTCATGCAAGTATAACAAAATCATTACTCTTTGGGAGACTATGTGTGTGCGCGCACATGCTTGAACGACAGCTGTTATCTTTAAATTTATCTGCTCTTCCTTCCCTAATGAAGCCCCTGACATCAGAAGCCTCTTGTTTCAGGCTCGAAAGATAAATTGACAGAGGTGTTATTTTGACTGACTTATAAATGAGATAAATGTGTAGTCTATATTTCAATATCCGAGAGTGCTGCAGTCATGCTGGATAGAAACTGATGACGTCCTCTGTTAAGAAAAATGTTCCTGAAAGGATACTTGATTTTAAATGACATGTTCTATGTGTGTAATATAATTATATATGCATAATATTAATATATATATGTACTATTATTCAAACGTCCGGAAGATGCATTGTTATTGTTATTTTGAAAGAAGTCTCTTATGCTCAGTAAAGCTGCATTTATTTGATCAAAAATACAGTAAAAACTGTAATATTTTGAAATATTATTGCCATTTAAAATAACTTTTCTATTTTAATATATTTTAAAATGTAATTTATTCCTGTGATGGCAACGCTGAATTTTCAGCAGCCTATACTTCAGTCCTCAGTGTCAATTTTATCAATATTGATATAGTCTATCCGCTTACACTAACCCTACACCTAAACCTACACCCATCACAGAAAACTTTCTGCATTTTAGATTTTCAAAACACTTCATTTAGTATGATTTATAAGTTGTTTTTCTCATGACTCGGGACCAAAATAATGTCCTCATTTGGTCAAAATGTACTGGTATTGCTATCTCTGTGGGGACATTTGGTCCCCATAACGTAGAGAATACCAGGTACACCCACACACACACACAGTGGAAAAGGGTGTCACAATTACCCTTAAAAGGACATCTTTGTGCCTTTTTTACTCCTAAAAGGTGCATATTAGTACCTTAGAGTACAAATACGTAGGTACTTCTATTAACCTTTTTGTGGTGAAAAAAGGTACAAATATGTCTTTTTAAGGGCTGTTTTTAAGCTGTTTAATTTTTAGCTGGTAATTTTGACACCCTTTTTTGTGTGCACACACACACATACAAACAAACAAACATACATACACGCATATACTACATATATGTACTTCTTTGAAGTATTATTAAAATTGACAATACGTCTAAAATGTAAGGTATTTAGCAATGAAGCAAAAATTGGTTTAAAAACTTCTTTTTTTATTGGTGTGGGGCCACAAATCTGTCGTACTGCTCTTCAGAGAGCAAATTCTGCATAATGAACCCGTGACATCAGACTTTTCCTGGAGATCAGCAGGTTCAGGAATTGCTCCCTGTTCGCCACAGAGTGTTCTTGCCTTGGATGCCTGTGCACAACAACCCTGATGCTTTTGTAAAAAATATTCTTTAAAAGAGCCCCTTCTGGACTGTGGAACCTGGTGTTGAGGTGGGATTTGGATGTATTTGGATGTGTCTTAAAAAAAGGAAACAAGTTATTGCAAGCTCAATGAATCTTGAAACAATTCTGCTATAGGTGCTTTTTCTAAAAGGCTATGTTATTCCCAAACTCTGCTCAATAGCTGTGGGCAATAACCTGCATCCAACAGAGACTTTAGCCAACCTCATGCATGGTGTGCATCATTAAATGTAATAGATGAATTACAGTGACTGGTACCATGTGGTTAGTTAATTATTTAATTAATGAAATCTGGTTTCATGTTGCATGTACAAACTACAAAACTCTGATTAAAAACATTATCTTAATCCTTTAAAAAATGTTTATAATGGTAGAATGAAAAAAAAAATATCAACAGACAGTCTAATTCTGAGGTAATGATCAAAAGCATGCCTGTTATCGCTCTCTGTTTCCTCGGGCCTATAGTTGCAAGCCTTCCACTGTTTTTTCATGGTCTGTTTAAAGATTTAGTGAGGCCCGCAAACTACTACCTTTAATGACCAATTAACAGTAGTAAAGCTGTGTGTGCGGCAAGCTCCAGATCTCGCAGAGGGTTTGTTTAAGTCAACAACAACGCGGCGCTGCTAACGGTGTGGCTGCTGCCTCACTTTGCCTTTAAACACCTCTCTCCTGTGCTTATTAAAATCTGTGCAAACACGTGCAACCAGTGCTGAAACAGCCTTGAGAGAGGGAGAGAGAGAGAGGCGGACTATTTCAAATGTGGAAGGAGTGTGTGTGTAAAGTTGGTAAAATTGTGTTCAAGTTGGTTTAAATGAGTGAAGGCAGGTTATTAGCATGGCTCAATAATGTAGCTGCGGGGCAGGACACGGTTAGTCAAGGCCACAGTGTTTCCTGAGCTCCTCATTTAGTTTTAGAGTGAGTTTGTAGGTGCTGCCCAGGTCCCTGAAATGCTCCGGACCTGGATATCTGTGAACAGCTAATGAGCAGCAACTTATACAGACCTTCAACATCCTCACAGAAACAAGTGCAGAGCTAAATATCAACCAAGCCTAGTGGAATAAAAAAAGTATATATATATATATATACACACTCACCTAAAGGATTATTAGGAACACCATACTAATACTGTGTTTGACCCCCTTTTGCCTTCAGAACTGCCTTTATTCTACGTGGCATTGATTCAACAAGGTGCTGAAAGCATTCTTTAGAAATGTTGGCCCATATTGATAGGATAGCATCTTGCAGTTGATGGAGATTTGTGGGATGCACATCCAGGGCAAGAACCTCCCGTTCCACCACATCCCAAAGATGCTCTATTGGGTTGAGATCTGGTGAATGTGGGGGCCATTTTAGTACAGTTAACTCATTGTCATGTTCAAGAAACCAATCTGAAATGATTAGAGCTTTGTGACATGGTGCATTATCCTGCTGGAAGTAGCCATCAGAGGATGGGTACATGGGGGTCATAAAGGGATGGACATGGTCAGAAACAATGCTCAGGTAGGCCGTGGCATTTAAACGATGCCAAATTGGCACTAAGGGGCCTCAAGTGTGCCAAGAAAACATCCCCCACACCATTACACCACCACCACCAGCCCGCACAGTGGTAACAAGGCATGATGGATCCATGTTCTCATTCTGTTTACGGGAACGCCAAATTCTCTACCATCTGAATGTCTCAACAGAAATCGAGACTCATCAGACCAGGCAACATTTTTCCAGTCTTCAACTGTCCAATTTTGGTGAGCTTGTGCAAATTGTAGCCTCTTTTTCCTATTTGTAGTGGAGATGAATGGTACCCGGTGGGGTCTTCTGCTGTTGTAGCCCATCCGCCTCAAGGTTGTGCGTGTTGTGGCTTCACAAATGCTTTGCTGCATACCTCAGTTGTAACGAGTGATTATTTCAGTCAAAGTTTCTCTTCTATCAGCTTGAATCAGTCGGCCCATTCTCCTCTGACCTCTAGCATCAACAAGGCATTTTCGCCCACAGGACTGCCGCATACTGGATGTTTTTCCCTTTTCACACCATTCTTTGTAAACCCTAGAAATGGTTGTGCGTGAAAATCCCAGTAACTGAGCAGATTGTGAAATACTCAGACCGGCCCGTCTGGCACCAACAACCATGCCACGCTCAAAATTGCTTAAATCACCTTTCTTTCCCATTCTGACATTCAGTTTGGAGTTCAGGAGATTGTCTTGACCAGGACCACACCCCTAAATGCATTGAAGCAACTGCCATGTGATTGGTTGATTAGATAATGAACAGGTGTTCCTAATAATCCTTTAGGTGAGTGTATATAGATCATGCATAACATTATGACCACCTTCCTAATATTGTGTTGGTCCCCCTTTTACTGCCAAACCAGCCCAGACCCCTCATTGAGATCTGAGGAATTTGGAGGCCATTCAACACCTCAAACTTGTTGTTGTGCTCCTCAAACCATTCCTAGACCATTTTTGCTTTGTGACAGGGTGCATTATCTTGCTGAAAGAGGTAAAAGGCACCAGGGAATACCGTTTCCATGAAAGGGTGTACATGGTCTGGAACAATGCCAAGGTAGGTGGTATGTGTCAAAGTAACATCTACATGGATGGCAGGACCCAAGGTTTCCCAGCAGAACATTGCTCAAAGCATCACACTGCCTCCGCCGGCTTGCCTTCTTCCCATAGTGCATCCTGGTGCCATGTGTTCCCCAGGTAAGCGACGCACCCGGCCATCCACGTGATGCAAAAGAAAACGTGATTCATCAGACCAGGCCACCTTCTTCCATTAATCCGTGGTCCAGTTCTGATGCTCACCTGGCCACTGTTGGTGCTTTCGGCGGTGGACAGGGGTCTATGGGCACCCTGACTGGTCTGCGGCTTTGCAGCCCCATAAGCAACAAACTGTGATGCACTGTGTATTCTGATACCTTTCTATCAGAACCAGCATTAAGTTCTTGAGCAATTTGAGCTACAGTAGCTCGTCTGTTTGATTGGACCACACGGGCCAGCCTTTGCTCCCCACGTGCATCAATGAGCCTTGGCCGCCCATGACCCTGTTGCCGGTTCACCACTGTTCCTTTCTTGGACCACTTTTGATAGATACTGTCCACTGCAGACCGGGAACACCCCACAAGAGCTGCAGTTTTGGAGATGCTCTGACTCAGTCTTCTAGCCATTACAATTTGGCCCATGTCAAACTCGCTCAAATCCTTACGCTTGCCCATTTTTTCTGCTTCTATCAACTTTGAGGACAATCTTCACTTGCTGCCTAATAAATCCCACCCACTAACAGGTGCCGTGATGAAGAGATAATCAAAATAAAAGTGTTATTCACTTCACCTGTCATAATGTTATGCCTGATCAGTGTATGTAAAAAAGTATATATATATATATATTTTAAGTATGACATATTTTAAAATATATTAAACTGACAAAGTTATAGTAATGGCATTTATAATAGGGTGACCAAACGTCCTGTTTCCCAGGACATTTCCTGTTTTCAAGTCCTGTCCTGGCCCTAATTTAACAATTTTCTATCCATACAGAGGGGGCATACTTTAAATGTATTGAAATTAATAAGGAATCTTTGAGTAAACTTCGAGTATCATTTCAGTATCTCATTGCCGGGCCAAGTGTCCTGGTTTTCGGTAATCAAAATATGGTCACCCTAATTTATAATTTTACAAAAAAATTTTTTATTTATAAACGATTTGTATTTCCATATAATGCTGGCTTACCTTCTTCCCATCCTGGTGCCATGTGTTCCACAGGGAAGCGACACACGCACCCGGCCGTCCACATGATGTAAAAGAAAATGTGATTCATCAGACCAGGCCACTTTCTTTCATTTCTCTGTGGTCCAATTCTGATGCTCACGAGGCCACTGTTGGCGCTTTCGGCGGTGGACAGGGGTCAGCATGGGCTCTCTGACTGGTCTGCGGATATGCAGCCCCATACGCAACAAACTGCGATGCACTGTGTACCTTTCTATCGGAACCAGCATTAACTTCTTGAGCAATTTGAGCTACAGTAGCTTGTCTGTTTAATCGGACCACACGGGCCAGCCTTCGCTCCCCACGTGCATCAATGTGCCTTGGCCGCCCATGACCCTGTCGCCGAGTTCACCACTTTTCCTTCCTTGGACCAATTTTGATAGATACTGTCCACTGCATTCCAGAGCTGCAGTTTTGGAGATGCTCTGACTTAGGAGTCGTCTAGCCATCACAATTTGGCCCTTGTCGAACATGCTTGCCCATTTTTCCTGCTTCTAACACATCAACTTTGAGGACAAAATGTTCACTTGCTGCCTAATATATCCCACCCACTAACAGGTGCCGTGATGAGGATATCCTGTCTAGATAATGTTATGCCTGATCGGTGTAAAATATAATTTTTTTAACAACCATTACTTACATAACCTAACATGGGGATAAATGCAAATAATATATATGTAATATATATGATATGTAATATATTAATGATATATAAGTATTATTTCAAAATAAAACAAAAATAGACTGTCATTGGTGCCTCCTCGAAAAACAAAACAAAAAAGTGATGCCCCTGCACACACAATGAGAGACCACACACCGAACAGACAAAAATTAAATCCCACCAGTGTAAAGAACGGCACTCAGATCAAAGAACAGCTAGAGTGTGAACATTGTACTTCCCATGGCATTCACACATTATACCATTCACAGGTTTACATGCACTGCTATTATAAGCTCGGTAAACCGAATGCACACTGCTGCTGAGCAAGGCAATGAAAAGTATGCATACTCCACATCTCTACACCGTATTTGAATATAATTAACTACAAAAAGAAGTGCTAGACAACCACCAGGGCAGTTCACAGCACAGTTTTGAACAAACAGAGAGACTAAAAAGGGAACGGAAGCCAAGAAAACCCAAAGCACTAATCAGGATTTACCCTTTGTTTTTAGTGAAGCAGAAGAAAGACAAATAAGATGAAGTGTTTTCGCTTTTCATCAAATTGTAGCTGAGGTATTTAGCATAATACTAAAGCGTTATCGTGCAAGGAGAGAAAGGTATTATGTACAGATTTGTTAGCGCATATTTGATCGTTATTAAACATGCAAGCATTAGACAGGTTTAGTGCAGACGAGAACGACTGAAAAGGAGAGATATTGTGGCTTTGTTTATAATCTAGCATTGAGGAGGTGTTCACATTGAGCTGCTGTACTTCCATTGCTGAATGCTCATTTAATGTGGTTGATTGTGTGCAAAATGTCTGAAAAAGGTACATTTTCGCACTGTGCTTGATCTCATATATGTCTCTCCATCACTAAAAATGATTCTTAATGGTGCAGTGTGTAGTATTTATGAGGATCTATTGACAGAAATGCAATATAATATACATACCTACGTTTTCAGTGGTGTATAAAGACCTTACGAACCGTTATGTTTGTATTAATGAGCCATTTCTATCTACATGCACCGCGGATCCACTTACAGTGAAGTGAACATTTTGCACCGCCATGTTTCTACAGTAGCCCTAAACGGACAAACTTCTCTACAGAGCGCTAGCTACTCTCTGCTGTTTCAGACGACGACATCTTTGTCTATGTGCTTCGAAAGGGAGGGGTGAGCGGTGGGTGGTTGCAATTCGCAACCTCACCGCTAGATGACGCTAAAATGTACACACTGCACCTTTAAATCATGTAAATAATGTAGAAAAACAACCAAAGATTTTCTTACTAATTATAGTTTACTTAAAATTCTGGAACAATTTGCTTCTTTCAGGAACACGAGTAATGCATCTTAATGCAGCTTTTATGCTCAATATTCTCAGATTGTTCATGTTGAACCAAAAAGCGAATCAGGTGAGATTATTATTACTATTATTCTATCTATTATATATCTATCTAGCGTTAGGTTAGCATTTGTAATACCCATGCTTTGTGTTATTTCCGTTTCCAATTCTGCACAGCTCACAAAGGCTACATGTCATATAAGACTGTTTTTTCTCAATAGTGCTCACTGACTTCCAGCCCACAGCAGAACAGATCATACAAGAGGCCTATAAGCTGAATGTGGCGTTTTCTGTTGTGAATCGTGGATTACAGTCGTGTTTCTATAGGCTTACTCACGGAAGTCCATGTATGCTCATGCTTCACAGCTTAAATCCAGTGTCTGTGTATTAGTTTACGTTAGGAAGCAATTTAAGCTTATTTTCTGCTGAAGTGTATTTGGATACTCAGACTGGGGTGGATCTGAATATGTTAGATGAGGATAGATGGACCCAGACTGCATTTACAGCTTTTGGGACTGGTTTGCAATCCCAAGATGCAATGGAGCCGTGCAGGTTTTTATTTTGTTTACACTGAGAATAATCAATACCTGAATAATTCAATTAGAAATCCACTGGCTTATTATTTAATTGGTATTTCTTTTTTATTTGCTTGGTAACAATTATATAGCACGCAGTCATCATGTTTTCATCCAGAACTACAAGAACAACATAAATAATTGTACATTCTTAGAAAAGAAAAAGGTTCAAATGTGCTCAATACTCAATTTTAAAAAACACTTAATGCCAAAAAGGCTCTATATAAGGAGAAGTGTGTCTTAAATAATTGCATAATACTTTCATGTTTAACAGGTTATTTAAAAATGTCTAGTGATAAAGTAAGTTGTTATAGTATAGTATAGAGTATAAAGTATTATTTATTTATATAAAATAATAAAATACAACAACTTTCAGTTTATTTTTTATGTTTATCTTATATATTATTAATTTAATTTATTTCAATGTATTTTTTTACTTGTATAAAATGAACACTACCGTTCAAAAGTTTGGGGACATTACAATTTTTTTTTAAAAGAAGATATTAATACTGTTTATCAGCAAGGACGCATCAGCAAAGGCATTGTAACGAAAAACTATATTTCAAATAAATGCTGTTCTTTTGAACTTTGTTACTCAAAAAATCCTATAAAAATATATCACAGTTTCCACACAAATATTAAGAAGCACATATGGCTGTGTACATATCAACTGTTATATTAATAAGTAATGTTTCTTGAGTGCCAATCAGTATTAGTATGCTTTCTGAAGGATCATGTGACTGAAGACTGGAGTAATGTATGTGCTGTGCACACATACTACATACATATTAGGGGTTGAACGACTTCAGATTTAAACAAATATACATTTATGTGACGTCGACTCGCTGCCCACTAGGCTATTGCTCCTACACAACAGCTTGTTTTATCAGTTCTTTTGTCTTTGGGTTGTTATATTTCTCACAGATTTCTGCTTGTTCTAAATCAGATACAGATAAAGTTGCACAGTAAAGATTACATTTATATGAATGCATTAGTGAGAGAACGATTGGCTGTGAATTAATTCTACCTCTAATAGTGAAGCTGTGGGTTTTAGTTACCAAGAAACATTGGCTACTGAATGCTAGAACTTTTCAGTTTTTATAAGATATTTTATTGATAAATCACAGAACAGTGTTAACAATACATTTCTGTGCTAATGTTTCTGTGTGTGTGTGTGATCAGCACATGATGTGCGAGCTACTGTCTGTATGTGTGTGCGTTACAATGCAGCAGCGCATTAGTTTCGAACGACAATTAACTTGCGAGCGCAATAAACTGTCTAAAACGTGCATTCAGTGATAATTTTTGAGCATCCAGATTGTATAATCAAATATATCTTGTAGAGCGCTCTCTGAGTTTATTTGTCATTTGAACTGTTGGAAATGAAGTGTAAAAGTGGACGTCAAAGATTTCTTATCATGTTGTGCCCTCTACAGGCCATGACCAGCGACTAGTCAAGCTTAAAGCGTTGTGGCAGACTGGTCGACTAGTCTGTGCGACCCCTAATAAACACACACACACACATTGTATTCTATCCTCCTAAACCTACCCAGCAGAGAAAACTTTCTGCATTTTTACATTTTCAAAAAAACTCTGTATGATTTATAAACTTGTTTCCTCAATTTAGGTCCCCACGGTGACACGAGTCCCCATTATGTTTTCATGTTTTATAGGGTCTTTCCATAGACATAATTTTTATACTGTACAAAAATGTATATTCTATCTCCTAACCTTACCCCTTAACCTACCCATCACAGAAAACTTTCTGTGAAAAACATAATTTTGTCTGATTTATAAGTTTTCCTCATGGGGACCAAAACATTTTTGTATATTGCCTTCTTTGTGGGGGCATTTTGTCCTCATAACGTATAGGTTTTACCTGGACCACACACACAAACACACACACGTCTAGTTCGCTATCTTTGGGGGGACTCTCCATAGAAGTAATGTTTTTTTATACTGTACAAAGTGTATATTCTACCCCCTTACACTAACCCTACACCTAAACCTACCCATCACACAAAACTTTCTGCGTTTTTACACATTCTGTATGATTTATAAGCTTGTTTCCTCATGGGGACCTCAATTTAGGTCCCCACTGTGACACGAGTTCCCATGAGTCGGTGTGCATTCATGTTTGGCATAAAGTGTTCTTAAAAATTGTATTGAACCCAACTGAACCTTTTTTTCTAAGAGTAGTATACAGCAAGAGTTCATCTCTCTATTAGTGTAGATGATGGGAAGTGTCTGTATGGTAAAGACTGTGCTGACAATATGTGTTGGACTGTGTTCGTATGCAGCTGTGCAGTGCAGGTTCAGTATTCAGCTCAGGGCGCATCAGTCATGCTAATTGTTCCCAAGGTCAGAGCCCGAGCTGGGCTTTGCTGAGTGTGTATACCAGTGTGTGTGTGTCTCTCAGATCTAGCCTGCTTGAATGGCATGTTTTGATCAAGCCTAATTTGATCAGTCGAAAGTGTTGTGTGCGAACAGGGCGTTATATGGCCTGCTGATTCTGATGTGCACAGTCTCGGTGCGAGTGTGTATAGGTAAGAAATGTAAGAGTTCTCACTTCAAACGTCTGTCCGCTGCTTTCTGCATTTCACAGGTACATTGTGGATAGTTGCTGTTTTTGTGTGCCTATATAGGTGTGAACATACACAAGTTATATCTCTCTGCATATTTGATCATGGGAGGATGTGTTAAAGCTTAAGAACATGCAAACCTGTCAAAAGTTTGGACACCTCATTCTTTTTTATTACTATTTTCCACATTTTAAATTGAGAGTACAATTATAAGTGTTTAATAACAAAAATAGAATGTAGTGCTTAAAACATGTTATAGCAGGGCTCCAGACTAACTTTTTTCACTAGGAGCACAGTGGCCCCCAACTGAAAATTTTAGGGGCACAATCAGAAATTTTAGGGGCGCACACCGTAAATCAACATGCTAACCAAATCTACTAATTTCCACTGTATTACTAATAGGGATCGGTATCGTTAAGATTTTAATGGTATTACTACTCTTACCGATACTGCTTATCGATCCGGTACTTTAACAGTATTCTTACCGGTTCTTTTTATTATACTTTATATATTTAAAAAACATAATTAAGAACATAATTAACATGGCTTTATAATCTGAAAAGTAAAATATCTATAGCAAAAGAAACCGCAAAGTTTGAACAAAAATATAAAACATCTATTTGTAAATGGACCAGTGTGCCGGCATTCGGAAGGTCTGCTAACATTAATATTACTTAGAAAGAACAAACCTACAAAGAAATCTAATAAAGCAATTCAAGATTCAAGATTCAAGATTCAAGATTCAAGAGTTTTATTTGTCACATACACAGTTATATACACAATATACAACTGGCAGTGAAATGTAAACAGGTCCGCTCCATGGACAGTGCAAATAACAGTTACAAGAAATTAAAATAGAAATAGAATAAAATTAGAATAAAAAGTATTAACATAAGTAGGATTATAAATAAATCAAGTAAAGATAAAAATGGAAATAAGATAAAATAAAAATATAAAACATAAAAAATATGTGGATATGATAAGTGAGATAAACTGTAGACTTAAAAATAAGTGGTTAACATAAAATATATATATATGTATATATAAAGAAGTATAATGTGCAAGGTTTATTACAGGTTGTTACACAGTAACAATAGGAACGTAAAGTGCAGTGCAATGGCAGTATATGGATGTTAATGTTTAAACTGGATGTTTATGCGTGTGCGGGGTGAAGTGAAGTCACGTGACTGAGTTCAGGAGTCTGATGGCCTGGGGGAAGAAACTCCTCCTGAGTCTTTCAGTCTTTGCCATCAGGCTACGGAAGCGCTTACCAGATGGCAGCAGGGTGAAGTGAGAGTTTGCAGGGTGATTAATGTCTCTGATGATTTTAGTAGCTCTACCTCTGCAGCGTTTGGTGTAGATGTCCTGCAGAGACGGGAGAGCTGAGCCTGAGATGCGCTCGGATAAGCGCACCACTCTTTGCAGGGCTTTGGAATCGTGACTGGTGCTGTTCCCGTACCACGCTGTGATGCACTGAGTCAGGACACTTTCTATCGCCCCTCGATAGAAAGTTTTCAGGATGGCTGGTGAAACCCTGAATTTCCTCAGCTGGCGCAGGTGGTACAGTCTTTGCCTGGCTTTTTTCACCTGTGTCTGGATGTGTGTAGTCCAGGTCAGATCCTCGGAGATGTTCACACCCAGGTATTTGAAGCTGCTCACTCTCTCTACCGGTGTCCCGCTGATCATGAGAGGGGAGTATGACCGATGCTGTCTCTTCCTGAAGTCCACAATCAGTTCTTTGGTCTTGTTAACATTCAGAGAGAGACAGTTGTCCTGGCACCATGATGTCAGTTGCTCCACTTCGTCCAAGTATGCCGTCTCATTGTTGTTGGAGATGAGACCCAGGACAACAGTATCATCAGCAAACTTGATGATCGAGGTGGAGCTGTGTGTGGACAAACAGTCATGGGTGTAGAGAGAGTAGAGCAGGGGACTCAGCACACAGCCCTGTGGAGCTCCAACACTCAGGGTGATGGAGGTGGAGGTGAACTGGCCTACTCTCACCGCCTGGGGTCTGCCAGTGAGGAAATCTTCAATCCAGAGGCAGAGAGAAGAATTCAGGCCTAGATCCAGGAGTTTGTGTGTTAGCTTAATGGGAACTATGGTGTTAAAGGCTGAGCTATAGTCAATAAATAGCAACCTGACATAGTTCCCACTTTTGCTGTCGATGTGAGTGAGGCAGGAGTGAAGGACGTGAGAAATGGCATCTTCAGTCGATCTATTGGGACGATAGGCAAACTGAAGAGGGTCCAAAGTGTCAGGAATGGAGGAGCAAATGTTGTTTTTAATGAGTCTCTCAAAGACCTTCATGACTAAAGATGTGAGAGCCACTGGACGATAGTCATTTAGGCAAGAGGGTTTACTGATCTTAGGTACAGGGATGATGGAGGATCGTTTGAAGGAGGTGGGGACAACAGATGTAGCAAGGGACTCGTTAAATATGGATGTAAAGAGCCCTGCGAGCTGATCAGCACAGGACCGCAGAACACGACCTGAAATACCATCCGGCCCAGCAGCTTTCCTGACATCCACACGTTTGAGTGCCCTCCGAACCTCGTCCTCCGAGACAGAGATCACGTGACCGTTGCTGCTCTGAGGGACTCTCTCTGACGCGTCACTCGCCGGAGTCGCGCTGCCGCGATTACCATCAAAGCGAGCGTAGAAAGAGTTTAACTCGTTCACCAGCAACGGATCAGCTCTCACCTCTGCAGAGGATTTAGTTCCAAAAGCACAGATGGTCCTCAGTCCCTGCCACATCCGCCGGGAGTCGTTGAGTTGGAAATGAGATTCCACTCGGTCTTTATAGCGGAGTTTTGCGGCTTTAACGGCGCGCCGGAGAGCGTAACATGAAGCTTTGTACTCCCTCATATCCCCCGTTAGGAGACCGGCATTGTAAGCGGTGGTGCGCGAGTTTACTGCAGTGCGAATTGAACTGTCCACCCACGGTTTCTGATTAGGGAAGGACGTTATAGTTAATGTTTGTGTGGCTTGCTCTGTCAGTGTGTTAATAAAGCAGAGCGCCACTTCTGTGAACTCGCTGACGTCTTCAGAACTCGCGCGGAACATGTCCCAGTCGACGTCATCAAGAGCTGCCTGTAGCGTGATCTCTGAATGGGATGACCAGCGTTTGACTTCCCTCCTCACCGGGGGCTCTTGAACGAGCCTTTGTTTGTATTCCGGTGTGAGGAAAATGGCGGCATGGTCCGATTTGCCAAAAGCTGGCTGTGAACGAGCTTTGTAGGCGTTCTTAAACGGAGAGTAGCAATGATCCAGTGTGTTTGCTCCTCGTGTGGGACAGGAGACATGCTGGTGAAAGTTTGGCAATACTTTCTTTAGGTTTGCTTTGTTAAAATCACCCGCGACGATGAAAGCAGCGTCGGGGTGTTTGTTTATGAAGCCGCTGGTCACATCATGGAGGGCAGATAAAGCCAGCCCCGTGTCTGCCTGTGGTGGAATATAAACGGCAGTGCAGATGACCGAGGAAAACTCCCTCGGTAGGTAGAAAGGCCGGCACATGAGAGATAAATGTTCCAAGTGAGGCGAGCAGGATCGCGAAAGAATGGAGATGTTCCTAGGATCGCACCATTTCTTGTTTATCATGAAACACACTCCACCGCCTTTAGATTTCCCGGCCTCGGCTGTTCTGTCCATCCGAAAAACAGAGAAGTTCTCGGACGGCGTCACGGCTGTATCCGGGACCGCTGGCGTGAGCCATGTTTCGGACAGACAATAGATGTTGCAGTCTCTCATGTCCCGTTGAAAACTTATCCTGGCTCTAAGATCGTCCATCTTATTCTCCAAGGATTGGACATTTGCGAGCAAAATGCTCGGGAGAGGAGGACTGAATGCTCTTTTTCTCAGTCTGTTGCGGATCCCAGCGCGTTTCCCGCGGTGTTTTTTGAATCTTCGCCGTCGACTCGAGTGGCCATTGTTCAACTCGGCGTCCCGGCGAATCTCAGATGGAAGATTGGAGAAAGTGTCCTGAAACAGGTCAGTGTAGCGGTAACCAATTTCCAGAAGTGTTTTGCTGTCGTAACAGATCAAAGCAGATGATCCGTTGGAAAAAATAGAGAGTAAAAGAGAGTAGAATAATAAATAAAAGCAAAGTCTTAGCGGAGCGACCTGAACGGCGACCGAGCACGGCGGCGCCATTTTGGACATTTTTTTTTTTTTTTTTTTTTTTTTTTTTTTTTCAATGAAATGTAAAATAACACTGCATAGTTTTCACTGTATAAATTGATAGATTAATGCTTATAAAAGCTAAAGTTATTAATTCAAGAGATGTGAATATTTTCTATTTGCCTTTTGTTCGATTCGAATTAATGGCTCAATCGTCAGCAGGTTTATTAGACGCTGCCCCTTTAAGACCGATCGAATGTAGAACTAATAGCCTAATATCATATTCTCCTATTTCTCCAAACTATTTACGCCCATTTAAGATATAAACTGTTAAAATAACTACTCTCCAATCCGGTCATTTTGACACCGGCTATTTGTTGTTTATTTGATGGTTTAGACGCGCACGCGAAGCCTAAAATATAATGTGCAAATCGGTCAATTTCGCAGCACACACACATATACCGCCTTGAAGTTGGAAACAGCGTCTCTTGCGCGGATTATTGTGCATTTAATAGCTCTTTATTATCAAACACATCCCGCCGTTTAGCAACAGTAGAGACTGCAGTTTACAACAATCACTGAATCTGACGTTTAGTTTAGGTTTAGGGAGAAATGACAGCGCAAGGCTGTAAAGGGAAGGATGTCACGCTCGACGGAACACGGCTATAGGAATAGTTTTACCTCATATCATCTTTTTTATAATTCTGGAAAGCCAAAATCGAAAATAAAATTAGATTAATATCACAGCACATCCCTAAAGTTTAAGAAGACTAAACTTTTGTGTAGTTCTCTTGGCCATCCTCACTCATTAAGCTGACTGTGGTGTTGTGTTCACTGTAGCTCCTGTGACAGTGCTCGCTCGCTTTCTCTCGCTTCTGCATTGCGAATGGCAAAAATGCATCACGGACAAATGGTTTAATATTATCTCATATAGAAACGGCTGGCAAAGATAGAATTTGCCAGACATTACGTCTATCAATTATAATTAGTAAGTGTATTTTCTTAATTTCTCCAGTACCGACAGCAGGCAAATTTACTGGTCGCACATGTGCGACTGGATGTAAAATTCAGTCGCACACTCTCAAATTTTAGTCGCAAAATGCGACCATTTAGTCGCACTCTGGAGCCCTGTATAGTATAAGTATGATCTATTTGTTTGTTTATTTATATAAAATATAATATTTTAATGAAATTGATTTACATTTATTTAGATGTTTATTCATTTACGTGTAGAAATGTACACTACCGTTCAAAAGTTTGGGGTCAATTGAGTTATCAAAAGCGACAGTAAAGGCATTGTTACAAATATATATATTTTATTAATGCTGTTCTTTTGAACTTTCAATTCATCTAAGAATCGAAAAAATACATCACAGTTTCAATAAAAATATGAATTGTTTTCAACTGTAATAATAAGAAATGTTCTCGAGTGCCATATTAGAATATTTTCTGAAGGATCATGCGACTGAATCACAGCCATCACAAGAATAAATTACTGTACATTTTAAAACATATTAAAGTAGAAAACAATTGTTTTAAAAAACGTAACAGTATTTTACAATTTTTGACCAAAGGAATGCATCCTTGGTGAGCAGAAGAGACATCTTTCAAAAACATTCAAAAATCTCACCAATCCCAAAACTTTTTAACAATGTTTCATTTTGTAAAGGAATTGCGTATACACACACAGGCACAGTCTATATTTGTTTAAACTTATGCAATTGAACTTTGTCACATCAACCTTTACTGCTTGTGAAGTATGACAGATAATAGACTCTCTATCATTACCAGGACCGTAGAACTCCCAGCATTCATAGCGCAGGTAAAGAAGAGCAGTCTGGGTACGCGTGGTGATGTCTGTGACAGCGGCAGTGATGTCAGGCTATGAGTGAGATGGATAGGGTCTATGATCAGGGACGCGCTGCTCTCTTGAACAGCCCAGAGATGGATCGCATCACACACATACACACTCACACGTCTCCTTGCTTTCCTAGATAAATGAGCTAAGGGGGAAGTCATCACTCCCTGCTCCAGAAAGAGAGAGTGAGAAGAAGAAAGAAACAGAAAAAAGGCGTACCACCGTCTTCTTCTGGGTCAACCACCTCCCCACCCCTTTTCCTCCTCCCCCTTTCCATGCATCTCTCCCTCCTTCCTGTGTCACCGGTTCTCCTCACAGGTTAGGTGTCAGGGTACGGGCCCGGTTTTGTGTTGCGTTGTCATAGGATGATTTGTCAACGTGAACGATTTGCCACTCAAGCGAATCAATCAACCTGCAGGAATGCACCAACAGAGGCAGAGAGACAAGCGTATCCTCTCAGCATGAGCCTTCGTCGTGACCGGCTCTTCGTCTTCCTCAGGCCCGGCCCACAGACATTTTGGGGGGAACGCTACCTCAGTTTACCTCCTGTGTGAGGATCATTCCTCACGTCTCCAAGTCTTTGTCACAGTTTCTTAGTCACCGCTAGTTTCCCCGTCTCTTTTTCGTTGGCGTACGTTCTCTTTGCTATTAGTGTTTGTCATGGCTGATTTGAAATAAGCACCCTATTGCATTAGCACAAGCCTTATTAAGCAAATGCTTAGAAGAAAGACCTTGCTTAACTGGTAGACAACCTCACAATTAAGTCTCTGTGCAAAACATACCAAACTTATTGCCCTCGCAAATGACCTGCTAAGAACTTTAATGTCTGACGTTATGTTTAAATAATGCATCTAAAAATGAAAATCAAATAGTCACCCTCATGTCTTTCAAAACTTGTATGGCTTTCTTTCTGCCGTAGAACACAAAGCAGATTTTCCAAATTGCTGTTTTGCATATAATGAAAGTGAATGGTGACCACAGCTGTCAAGCAATATTGTTATTAAATAGGACTTTCAGGATTTCAGAGTATGTTCTTCACACAAAACGTAATCAAAAGACTTGGAACGTAGTGTATGAGACCGTATGGTGCTTTTTATGGTGTGTGTTTTTTTGTGGCTTTTTAGGAGCTTGACAGCCTTTGGTCAGTGGCATTTTGTTAATTGAAATAAACCTGAAATAAAATAAAATGTAAATATTAGATGAAAGAAATAAATGAACTAGGAAATTAACTAAATAAGTATAATTTGAAGCGCTGAAATAGCTAAAACGGTAATACAATTAAGGGTGCGTTCACACTTGTAGTTTGGTTCGTTTGGTCCGGACCAAAAAACAAAAACAAAACATAGTCCTTGTCCGCTTAGCGTTCACACTGGCATTTTTAACAGCGAACCTAAAGTTACAGAACGAAAGGCATAGGGATATGGTCACAACCTGATTTATCGGCTTTAATGACGTATATTTCGCGACAGAGCTTGCTTACCGAACATTCAAAACAATGCTGTGTGCTGGATTAAACGCCGTCATTTTATGCGCGTACATATGGTTTTATTTTTACCAGCTGAGAACTCACGAAGAGCTCATAAAATGCTAAAAACATTCAAAACAGCACCAGGATTTCCTCCGTTGTATGCAGAAACGAAGATCTGCATATATTGACGAGGCACTTTACCTCTTCGTTGCTCCACATTTGCCCTCTACTCATTTTGGATACACGATCTTTCTGCGTGGTCAAATCAGCTGACTTGTAGCGTCGCATCTTGTTAAATCACGTCCTGTTTTTGGTTCCGCACCAGAGTTTGTTTGGAAGCGGACCGAGACCCATCTTTTTAGTGGTCTCGGCCCGCTTGTTTGGTGTGCACCAGGGTTTGGATGGCAGCGTTCACATATGTTCAAATGAACCGCACTAACCGAGCAATCGCACCAGGGTTCATTTTAATCGAACCAAACATGACAAGTATGAACGCACCCTAAGTTAAACCTAGTAATATAAAAAAATGGTAACACTTTATTTTAAGGTGACATTCACTAGTTAATACTACATGTACCTACTTACTATAGTAATAACAGTAAATTATGCATAATTACAAGTAACTAACCCCAAAGCAAACCCTAACTCTGTAGTAAGTGCATGTAGTTAATAAATATCAGTACTTATTTGATTGAGTACAATGTAACTATACGTCACCTTAAAATAAAGTGTAACCAACAAAACGGACCCACTTTATGTTAGGTGGCTTAACTACTATCTAGTAACATTTTAATTAATAATTTGATACAATGCACTTATTGTGTACGTGTTTTTTACATTGTACTTACATTTAAAAAACATGTATGTACACAATAATTGCAATGTATCAAATGATTAGTTAAATTGTTAGTACACAGTAGTTAAGGTCACCTAATATAAAGTGGGTCCGTTACATTTGTAATTACACTGTTGGCACTTCCCTTACACCTAACCCTACCCTTAAACTTACCTATACCACCACACCTGTCCCTATCATTACCCATAAAATGAGCAAAAGTGTTTGCAATACAATATGAACACAATAAGTACATTGTACTTATTTTTGGATGTAAGTACATAGTAGTTTAGGACACCTAATAAAAAGTGGGGCCAAAAAAACAAAAGAAAATGATGAAAGCATAACAAAATTAATAAAAATTAAACTAAAATTAAAATGGGAATGTTGACTTGACAACTAACATGTTTAAGTTAAAGCACTAGCATTACTAACTTGAAATAAATTAAATTAAAATAAAATAAGGTAAACCTAAATTGTAATGTTTAAAAAGTAAGAAAAATGACAAAAGCACATAATAAAAGCCATTCAAATATCAAAATATGCTATCAGTTTACAATAAGGTTTCATTTGTTAATATTAGTTTTGTTAACGTAAACTAAAAATGAACTTCTTAAAGGGATAGTTCACCCAAAAATGAAAATTAGTTTTAAAAGTTATTTAAAGTTTTAAATATGGATATTTTTCTTACACAAACGCATCGATTCGCTTCAGACGGCCTTTATTAACACCCCGGAGCCGCGTGGAGCACGTTATTTGATGGGCAGATGCACTTTTTATGGACTTCAAAAACAGAGCAACTATGAATCCATTTCTAATGCTTGGATTAGCCTGGACTTTTGTAATATAACTCAGATTTTATTCGTCTGAAAGAAGAATGTCATATACACCTAGGATGACCTGATGGTGAGTAAATTATTTGCTAATTTTCATTTTTGGGTGAACTATCCCTTTAAGCATTTATTCATCTCAATACATTTTGAATAAAAAAGTTGCCTAAGTGTTACCCAAAATATTAATAAAAACTATAATAGTATTCTATAAATAATGCACTGCCTTGGTGTTCTACAGAAGTAAGTTATAATGACATTAGGATGAGTAAATGATGACAGAATTTTCATTTTAGGGTGAACTATCCCTTGAAACGGTGATGTAATGATCCTTATATTATTATATAAAACCGGTAACATGATTGTTGAAAATGTTTACATTTTTATTTGACTATTGCAGTCCAACACTATGATTGAAATATTACCGGTGTGCATGTGTTGTTCCTAGAACCTCACAGTGATTTCAAACTAAATATGAAGGCAAAATCTCTGTTAAAGAGCTTTCACTGCTTACTGGTCAAACAAATGTCAAGACTGTTTACTTTACCAATTTAACTTTGCTTGTCAAGGACCTCAGGCCTGCCTGCTGAAGTGCCAGAACCATTTTGATTGTGCACTCTGCAGAGAGGCAATAGTGTCATTATGAAGTGGCAATTTGTCGGGAACCCAACAAAGAAATGTTGTAACAATTAATCACAGGGAGAATGGGAAATAACGTGTAATTATGTTCATTAGGCAGCAAGTGCAAGGGCAATTATCTTCGCCTACCGTAGCCTGTCAGAGGCATGTCGGGAGTGATGCAGTAATAATTCACAACTCGCTGTGTTTTATAAGTGTTTTATTAGTGCTTGTGGAGATGGACTAGGGACCAGCGGGTCACCAGGTTGAAACCTCACGGTTCACAAGGCCATTCTTGAAATCCTGTGTCCTTGACCTGCAATGGAGGATTCTTTAAAGGGAAAGAATTGTGCATAATGTTTCACTGCAGAGAAAACCTCAGTCATGCACATTTTATCACACTAATGTTATTATAAGTATTCCAGACCAGATTGATGACTGCAAGACTATATCAAATCGCCTTTGCTTTAGATACATAATATCAAACTAAAATGTATCCGCAAACAAATTAATTATCATGTTTTTTTTCTTATCCCATCAGAATCTCTTCTTCAACTTCTTATTTGTGTCAGGTAAAAACTGTGGCTGTTTGTCTGAGATGGAACTGTAACACTGACTTTCTTGTGTCAGCATTTGTTTTAAACGGTTAAACTTGATTCTCGCTCTCTCTTCCCTGGACCGAGTCGTTCTGCCCCGGGCTTCTCGTTTCAATTGGCTCGTCAATTAATTGCTCCAGCAGTTCAAAACAAGCCTCACCTGCCAGTCAGAGGACCTTGTTTCTTCTGTAACAAACTGAGCAAGTCTTGGTCTTCTTCACTCAGTTTGAAGCTAAAACGAAACTTGACCTGCCAGTTTGGTGCATTATGGGAAGAGGCTTGCCCATATGTGTCAATCAGTCAATGGGAAAGCGAAGAAATTTTCACCTTTACATGGCAGGCGTGGAGTGTGAAAACAAGACTCTTGTGGGATGAGAAGTTCAGCCATAATTAGCCTTTTTTCTCTCTTTTTGTTTGAAACAAACGCTGTGAGATGTAACTGATTAACCCTTACTTGAATAATTGTGTTAAAAGATATCTAAATATACATACTTATTTGAGTGGATCATTAATTGCATTTCTTGTTCCATGCATGAAAGTACTGGCGAGTTCTGGTAGAATGTTTTTTTCCACTTATTTTTATTTGAATTGTTAGAAAATGCTATGTTTTTAACAATAGACAAATACTTTAATTTATCAATCAGTCAGCCAATAATTTTGAGATATGTATGTATTTGAACATATTTTACTAATTTATAATATAAAATATAATATTTTTGTTTCATTAAATTTGAAATAAGTTTTAATTTATTTTTGAATTATTTGTTTAAATACTTTTTGGGGGACAGTTTATTTGAATTGTATTATTCTAAGTACAACAGTATCTTGAGTAAAAAAGTATATAAAATCTTGATTTTGTGGATGTTACGGTCAAAGAGGTTTTAAAGAACAGATATTTTGATTCCGAAACGTGACATTACGTGACTAACGCTCGATTGTTTGACTTGAACTTTAGCATGTATAGCTGAACTTGAAGTGAATCTAAGAATAGCAGAAAAAGCTGTTAGTATACAGTCTCGAAAACGAAATTAGGAACAAATGAATGATGCATATATTTTTTTCTGTGTGGCCCTCTGCGGTTTTTTTTTTCATCACTTTTTTTTTTGTCGCTGCTGTCGTGGCAGGCAGCTTTTCAAGCTCCATCCTTCCTTTATTTCTTCTTTTCTCCTCAGGCATCTGTCTCTTTCTCCATCTCTGTCGTCCTCCCTCTCCGCTCACCCTCTGTAAATTGCAAGCCTATTTGGTTTAGGTTTGTTTTACCCCCTCTCATCCCTCTCAATGTCTCTCATTTTCTCTCACCCTCCCGCTCTTCTGCGTGTGTCTGTGTGTGTGTGTGCCCAAGCAGCTGCTTGCGTATAACCGCAGGTAATCTCGGCAAAGCGTCCTCATGAGCCTGTGTCTGTGGGAGGCTTCGCCTCATCTCCCTTTTGCCTCCCCGCAGCTTTAATCTGTGACAGACCATTTCTTAATCGCTGCTAAGGGGGATCTCTCTCTCTCTCTCTCTCTCTCTCTCTCTCTCTCTCTCTCTTTCTTCGTCCTCTCCTTCTCCTCTTCCTCATCTCCTCCTTTTCTCTTTTTCCTTATGCTCAATCATTCACAAGCACGTACCCTCCCACAGTAAGATTAGCACCCTTCGTGTTCGTCCTACATAATCGCTACACAATGGACCCCGCATATCGCCACGGCCCACAGCGCCGCCGAGGGTGGGGGGTGCTATTCCGCACCTCAGCGTGATTCGCCCCCCATCACCCCCACACCTCATTCCCCAGAAGGCCTCTCACTTGTCTCCAGGACCACCACCACCACTATCATCATCATCATTAGCCCCAGCGATAAGACCATCATCTCTTGAATCCTTCCTTTTCACTGTTGACGGGCCGCTCTGAGAGTTTGGGGCGTGAATTTTGGAGGAAAATGGAATGTCCGAGCTGCAGGCTGGGGGCTGTCTGCAGGGGCGCAGTGGGATGGCATGGACCAGAATATTAATCATGCAAAAGCAGACAAACAGAGCAAACAGCAGAGCAGGGCGAAAATCTCTCGCCTTTCAGTTTTTCTTCTTCCCTCCACTGCCTCTGGAAACACTGCTGCTCGGCTCTCAGATCTGATACCTTTGCCGTTTTTGTACATTAAACTCATTCTTTTAAATCCTCTTTGATTTATTTTTTTCCTCCTTCATCTAATCACTTGTATTACATATTTCATTGTAATGACTTTTGGATTATTGTTCTTAAATCCGTCCTGTCTGATGGATTTGAATGCAATCCGATTCCTTGCATAAGTACTTGCGTGATTGACATTAACACTGTAGATTATTGAAAAGCTGATAAATATTACAGCTGCAGCTAGCAAAGAACATTATTAGGCTCTTCCGCATGCACAAGCCGATGAATATTGAGCAATTATAATCATCTTCAGCACTTCATTCAGAAAATCTATACAAGCAGTAAAATAGCATTCGTGTATTTGCATGATACTGATAAGTGGCAATTGATGCAAATGGGATTAGACTGGGCGGATATACTAAACTATTCTCATCTATTTGAACGACTTAAATACAATAATGTGATGTGATAGTACAGATTGTTATTATTACTTTAATTTTCTTGTGTACACTGATAAAAAAGAATAATTGAGGCTGTAAGTGTAACATAAAAAAATCTTTATTTTTTTTACAAATAACTCTTTGTTTGTTACTTTACTTGGATCATTTGAGTAGCTCACTTAATTTGTATTTGTAGCAAAAACATATTTTGTATAATTCTATATTGCACTTCTTATACTGAGTAATCTAGACAAGGCTTTATAGACATGTGCATTTCCAACACTCTAAAAAAAAAAGGTTCTATATGGCACCAAAAATGGTTCTTGGCTCGTAATCATAGGGGAACCTTTTTTAGTGCTATATAGCACCAATTTTGGTGCTTCAGTGGTTCTTCAGCGGTGCTTCAGAGGTTCTTCAGCGGTTCTTCAGAGGTTCTTCACCGGTTCTTTGACTAAGGTGCTATATAGCACCTCTGAAGAACCGCTGAAGAACCACTGAAGCACCAAAATTGGTGCTATATAGCACTAAAAAAGGTTCCCCTATGATTACGAGCCTTTTTTTTTAGAGTGTACTTTTTAAGTTACATTTACTTAAAATATGTACTGCTGGATTTGGCTGATGCAATGAACCCTTTTCACATGGTGACAACGTATTTTTCCATATTGCAACATATATCTAGCAATTTTTCTCATATTTCATATTTTAGGGTAATTTTATAACAGCGTTGTCTACATCAGGCGTGACCGTTGTACGTTGAATTTATTTATCTTCATGTGTTTTTAAGCAAGATAAATTAAGTAGAAGGCTTGTTATTATTGTTTAATGTTCTATTAAGTTGGGATTTAGAAACGTTTTTGTCATGTTGGAGTTTTGGTGGTTACCGTCGTGGTGATGAGTGGAGCCTGACGTTAGGCTGACGACAGGTAGGCACAGTGCATCATATGAATGGCTTTGCTCAATGAGCAACCGTTTATAGCAGTATTCTGATTAGTCTCTACTGCATACTGCTTATTACATATAGTGAAATAGAACTAATGCATGTCGTATAAGTGTATTCACTTGAGTTATTTTTACATCTAATTTTATTGGTGCTTAGTTGAATTATGTTTCTGCTACACAAAGTATTTGAGTTGTTTTATGACAAAAATTGAGTTGAAATTACTTAAAGGTGCATGTTGAAGACATGTGAAGTCTATTTGGTCGAACGCAAATTAGAGTTCAAAATATGTAGAAGTCTGATGCAAATAGTTGTCATTTGAGGTGTACTGTACAATAAGTGTACACTACTGGTCAAAAGAAGTTTCTTATGCTCACCAAGCCTGCATTTATTTGATGAAAAATACCGTAAAAACTGTAATGTTGTGAAATATTATTACAATTTAGTTTTCTATTTGAATATATTTTAAAATATAATTTATTCCAGTTGGCAAAGCTGAATTTTCAGCATCATTATTCCAGTCTTAAGTCACATGATTCTTCAGAAATTATTCTAAATTTGGTGCTCAAGAAACATTTATTTTTATTATTATGTTGGAATCAGCTGCTTAATATTTTGTAGAAACCGCAATGCCTTTTTTCAGTATTTTTTTTTCAGCATTAATTTGAAATAGAAATCGTTTGTAACATTAAATGATGTTACTGACACTTTTGATCAGTTTAATTATTGTGTCCTCACTGAATAAAAGTATTAATTAAAACAAAATTGTATTATTTAAAAAAATGACTGATCCTAAACTTTTGAACAGTAGTGTATTTCACAACTACTTAACAGATTTAGTTTTTTTAAATATAGCAACATACCATTAAACTGACCTGTTTTATTTTATCTCAAGAGAGTTGAAACAAACTGTTTTTCAAGAATACGTGCCATAAAAGAATCAGTTGACCTGGTTCACAAAATGATTCATTTCCGCATGAGACCGATCCGATTCACAAATTGAAATCGCACACTCAAAGACACACTGACTGACTGTAGGTTTGAAATGACATGAGGGTCAATGATAGATTTTACATTTTTTGATCTAAGTTATGAAATTCTGCTGAGAGCAATGAGAGAAGTAGTGAGATCTAATTCTTTTTAACTATAGCACCTCTTTCCTCTCATATATAGTAAACATGTTGAGATGTTATTTGTCTGTTGTTCTTGCACAAGGCCGCTTTGCCCTTGCTTTTCCTCACACTGACCTTACGTCCTCTCCGGGCGGTGAACTGTGGTTGATGGCGGGGTGCTGGGCCGATCGGTGTCCTCGGAGAGACGCTCAGAGGACACGTGAGGGCGTAATGTATGCAGGTCCAAATGAAAGCGAGGGGCAGTGGTGTGAATTCGGATGGGGGTTAACGTGGCCGTGGCATTTGGTTGTGAGCCCAAGGGAAGCACTGTGTACTTTACTGAGGGTGGGGGAGACTACGAAGACGAGAGAGAGAGAGAGAGAGAGTGATGGAGGTACGGGAAGAAAAGAGCTTATAGTTATTAACTTTTAACCCAGAGAAGAGCGACTGCAAAAGAGGGAGGAAGGCTAATGCGTCTAAGATATTGCATTTTAAAAGGTGTGTAAACAAAGTACCAGGATGAGGAGAGGAAGGTGAAGCAACAAAAATGAGGAAAACCGTGAAAACATCGAAAATGAGCCGAGGCAATTTTAAGTTTTGGCTCTCTTTCTCTCTCTCTCTCCCTCTCTCCTTCTCTATGTCAGTGCTCTGATTTATGACTCAGTTTAAACGAAGGCCACATGTCTCTCCCAATGCTGCGATTTGTCCCCGCACCCCTTCGTCTCAGCTTCCTCGCAAAACAACTGCACACACACAATCAAAATAATATACCGTTCCTAAAACGGGACTCCACTTTTTTGGGTATTGTGTTAGGTCGCTCATTTCACCCTAAGGGACTGTTTGGTTTCTCACACACAGTTTGATGGAGCTGATCTGTGGCCTGTTTGGTGGTGGGGCTGCTTCGTAGAGAACGGAGGAAAATGCAAGATGAGGGGAGTAAAAAAGATGACAGCTTACAAGGGAGCCATTAATAATTCTCAGAAGCAAGGTTGTCCTGACACAGAGAAAATAGGGTATGCAGAGGAAGGCCCTTTTATTTCCCACATAGAATACTGTAAGAGGGATGTATTTTATTTATTTATTTATTTTCACAATTGTTTTTTAAAAGCCTATTTCTGGTGTATTGTCTTGCATTTGAGTAGTTTCACCTAGAATGTCATGCGTGCTTCAGTCTGTATTGTTGTAATAATTCACAAAAAAAAAATGAAAAAAAAAATGTTTTTCCTGTTATGAGGTAAAATATATTTAAAATATCTAAATAGTACTTTAACACTACTTGTTGTTTTATACATTTATTAAACTAGAAAATAAAAACAATTTGCCAATGGGATAACAAGTTATATTCTCCTTAAACAAGCCTTATTACCTTATGCAATTTTTGTTAAAAATTTTTTTTTTTTTAATATTTCTTGCAGGACAAGACAAAATGTGCAAAAAACAATTAAAGGATTAGTTCACTTTCAAATAAACGTTTGCTTATAATTTACTCACCCCCTTGTCATCCAAGATATCCATGTCTTTCTGTCTTCAGGCGAAAAGAAATTAAGATTTTTGATGAATACATTTCAGGATATTTCTCCATATAATGGAAGTCAATAGACCCCAAACGGTTCAAGGTCCAAATGAGAGGTTCAGTACAGCTTCAGAAGGGCTTTAAACCACATCAAACGGTAGCAGACGATCAATAAGGGTCTTATCTAGCGAAACGATCGGTCATTTTTTTAAAAATAAATAAAGTTTAAGTTTTATAAGCACAAATGCTCGCCGTGCTCTGTTCAGTGATGCGCGCTCATGACGTCACGTAATACACAATTACGTTGAAAAGGTCACGCTAGACGCAGGCGGAAGTACTGAGTCAGTGTTTACAAATGAGCGGAAGGAGGACCGTATCCACGTATTCAAACGTCTTTGCGCCTGCGTCTAGCGTGACCTTTTCAACGTAATTGTGTTTTACGTGACGTCACGAGCGCGCATCACTGAACAGAGCAAGGCGAGCATTTGTGCTTATAAAACTTAAACTTTATTTATTTTTAAAAAAATGACAGATCGTTTCGCTAGATAAGACCCTTATTGATCGTCTGCTACCGTTTGATGTGGTTTAAAGCCCTTCTGAAGCTGTACTGAACCTCTCATTTGGACCTTGAACCGTTTGGGGTCTATTGACTTCCATTATATGGAGAAATATCCTGAAAAGTTTTCATCAAAAATCTTCATTTCTTTTCGACTGAAGACAGAAAGACATGGATATCTTGGATGACAAGGGGGTGAGTAAATTATAAGCAAAAGTTTATTTGAAAGTGAACTAATCCTTCAAGAAATGTAATGTCACAATTTACCAGTTAGAATGCCATTGTCAGATCTGCTGCCACATGCTCAATTACTGACCAACTAGGGGTTTGAAAAAGGAGGTTTGACCTCAACTGGATTTGATTTTCAATCTCTCACTTTTTTTTTGTCATTCAACTGACAATGACTTCCAGTCCAAAGTGTCCTCACCCAGATCCCTAGTCCTAAACCCGAGATTTATTCATCCAGTCTCATGCTTGTTCTCAGATAAGATTCCATTCCTCTGATATTCAACAATGTGTTATTATTCCTCCCTCTCAGTTAGCTTGATCTCACTCCCAGTTGATCCTAACCACAGCTTTCTGCATTTGAAATGGAGAAAAGCCATATTTGTTTACTCTCATAACCTCTCCATTGTTCTGGGTGGAGACTCCCTGTGGGACACGGCTCACATGAACCAGTGCTGCTGTAGCAAGAGACACCACAGCAGCCTTAACAGCTTTCTGCAGTCTCCAGCGGGACCAGTCAACTGAGATGGAACCCCTGGAGAACACAGGAGTGGATAGGAGAGAAGTAAGGGGGTGGGGAAGAGTTTACATGCATGCAGAGTAAAATGAAACAAATGTGTACAAAACACTGCAAAACAATGGACAGAGTTTAGTTTAATATCTTTAGGGGGTGCAAACAAGAATAATAAAAAAGTATATATATTAGTGCTGGGAATAGATAAAAAAAAATTAACTAATTAATCACATTTTTTCCTGTAAGTTTTTAATATTCTGATATTGTATTAATTTCAGTTACTCTCCAAATGAATGTTTAAAGACAGCTTATTTTAAATATGTGTTGTAATGGCATCTTTTTATGAATGAAGGCCAGTATCACTAATACTAATGTCTCTATGAAACATTAATGATGTTACATTACAGTATAACTGAAAGCTCCCAATTTCAACATTTATTAGGCTTTAAAAAATAACTTAATTTAAGTGAACTTAAAACAATCTTTACATAAACCCAACTGGCATTTTGGCAAAATTCTCTGTGTTGTTGTTATTGTTTGTTCAAGAGCAAAAGAGAACTCGGTGTGTGCACGAGACTGACGCGAGTCTGTCTGTGCGTTGAGTGTGTGTGTGTCAGGGTGTCCCTTAATGAGCTGACATGAGACGCACACCCACACAGACAGGACATTGACCTACAGGACATTCACAGACAGGACATTGACATACAACGTGTTCTCTTGTGTCTTGTCGCGCTTAGATTGTTTAAAAGCATTACATGAATAAGAGCTTGATCATATAATGTAACGCTAGGCAAAAATGTAAATAAAAACGGACGTTAACTTTAATTGCGTTAAATATTTTTAATGCGTTAAACTGAAAAAATGAATCGCCCGCGTTAACGCGTTACTTTGCCCAGTACTAATATGTATATATATATACTTCAGTGGTCATAACCATGGTGTATCCGATCAGGCATAACATTATGATCACTGACCACTGAAGTGAATAACACTGATTATCTCTTCATCACAGCACCTGTTAGTTTGTGGGATATAATAGGCAGCAAGTAAACATTTTGGCGTACCTGGGGAATACATGGTACCAGGATGCACTATGGGAAGAAGGCAAGCCGGCAGAGGCAGTGTGATGCTTTGGGCAATGTTCTGCTGGGAAACCTTGGTTACTTTGACACGTACCACCTACCTAAGCATTGTTGTAGACCATGTACACCCTTTCATGGAAACGGTATTCCCTGGTGGCTGTGGACTCTTTCAGCAGGATAATGCGCCTGCCACAAAGCAAAAATGGTTCAGGAATAGTTTGAGGAGCAAGAGTTTGAGGTGTTGACTTGGCCTCCAAATTTCCCAGATCTCAATCCAATCGAGCATCTGTGGGATGTGCTGAACAAACAAGTCCGATCCATGGAGGCCCCACCTTGCAACTTACAGGACTTAAAGGATCTGCTGCTAACATCTTGGTGCCAGATACCACAGCACACCTTCAGGGGTCTAATGGAGTCCATGCCTCGACGAGTCAGGGCTATTTTGGCGGCAAAAGGGGGATCAACACAATATTAGGACAGTTGTCATAATGTTATGCCTGATCGATGTGTGTGTATGTATATATATATATATATATATATATATATATATATATATATATATATATATATATATATATATATATATATATATTATCTTTATCTCAGTCCATTTTAAAGATGGTATATCAAGAAAAAATGTCCCCTATAGTCCCCTATATTCTGTTCTATTTCTCTCCATCTATCTATTTTTGAACACAAAAGCATGTCCTGTATAGACCTTGAAATCCAAACAAATCCTGGCCCAAAACACCTGGGTCACTCAAACACAATACTAAACTTTCATTTCCTTCACCTCAACAATTCTGCCTCCCTTGCAGCTGATGAGTCCATCCAGATCCGTCGTTAGGCCCGGCCGTGCCCGAAGCTGGAGTTGAGGTGTGTTGCTGCCGGGGTCAGGCGCTGCCACTGTAGGTTAGGCTGCTGGTCTGATCCGTGTTGACAGTGCAGATACCTGTCAAGCCCAAGGAGACAGGTAATGCTCCCAGCTAGAGAGTGAACCTTTCGCACTGACCGCTGCTGGAAGGATGGGTGAGTCACATCTCGAGTCTTCCGTTCGATCGGTTCATGTCATGTCAGGTACATACAGGTATATATGCGTCAGTGATGGAAACAGAAAGACATTTATAAATGTTTGCCTCAATTTTACCACCGTTTATCTGAAGCTAATACACAAGTTCTGCTTGTTTTGCTGCCATCGCCAGTCCTAGAAAGCGGAAAACCAGACAGTAGCAAATTAAAAAGAAGGCTTTAAAGTTCAAAAGCCCAGTGCCTAATGGCTTTTTAAGGTGAACTGTTTCCCCATCACATTTGTAAACGGGCCCTTATTTACCCGCACACGCATGTGTGTCTGTTTGAGGGGGGGTTGGGTAGTTGACCTTTGCGAGCAGAGACAGTGTCTGAGAATGAACGCCACTCGCTGCATCTTAATGGCCACCAAACAGCTACACTGCTATCCTCTGATATTTGCTTAAACATGAGCACAATACATATCAAAGATATTTACAAAGAGAGCATGGTCAGCAGTTACCCAGCAGGGAGAGACAGCCAAGATGGAAAACAAGCAGCCGTTGGGGTTAGTGCTGGAATATTACACACAGCGCTTGGTCTTTTCAGTTCAGGAAATGCAGTACATTAGATGCAAATGCTTTTGATAAACCAAAAAGAGGGGCAGATAAAAGATACAACAAAAAAAAAAACACTATGCCGATGAAATTCAGCACAACCTGAGTATGTTAAGAAATGTTACTTTCCATGAACAGGGAGCTAAATCAAACCTGAAACTTAATTCATTGCCATGCAACTGGTCAGTAAAAGGATGTTTTACTGTTTTAACATGAGGTTTGCATTTTTTGCAACTTTGTACATAATGCCTGAATATTTTAATAAATATGTGATTTTAGTAATATAAATTAAAAAATAAATGTAAATCAAAATTCTATATATGACATTACAGTCTTCAATGTCACATGCTCCTTCAGAAATCCTTCTAATATACAGATTTGGTGCTGAAGGAAGAAAGAAAGAAACAAAAAATTGTGCAAATTTAACCAATAATATTTTTTTCTTACATGTTTAGGACATGTTTAGGACTAAATCTGGGACTCATTTTTCTAAATATTATGATTTTATTAATTAAAATTAGTTAATGTTGAAAAATATTGCTTTATTGCAATGAATTTATTATTGTGTCAAACATTTTTGTCAAAAATATTTAACTGATTGATTTCATTTATTGGATACATGATGGTCTCGACCTGGGTTGTCAGGTCTGTGCAAAAAAATTAGCCCCAAAATAGCCCAATGCGATTTTCTCCATTGGGCGACATAATTCTTGACTGAATTTGTACGTCTGGGGGTGGGGTGGGGGGGTTTAGAGATGTTGAAGTGCCGAAATCGTACCTACGGGGCTGGAAATCAACCCGCGTACTTGGCAACACTGCATGGTCTCGGCCTCTAAGGGTGGAACAGGCCAAAGTCACTATTTTTTGACAGACATTTGATGCATTTATCTAACACATTTAATAGTTATTAAATACTTACACAATAGTATTTGTGTCCTGAATGCTTTAAAATAAGTAAAAAGTTAACCATATTCATGGAAAGAGCCAAATATGTCATTGCATGTTATCGGGAGAGCAACTCACAAATTGCGTTTTTGCTTTTAAAACATTACAGGCAAGAGGAGAAGCTCATCCTCTTGTGCTCTAACAGTGGTGACAGATTGAGGGGCAGAGGTGTGCTGTTGAGACGGGTGGATTCTGTCATGTGGCCATAGAAATCAAGAGCGTAACAGAGTATAATGGAGCTCCAGAACTGAAGGGGAAGTTTGTCTCTTTAGGCTACGGTTACGTGATTAGCCTCCGCTGCCTCTTTCATATACCTGCCTTACTCTCTTCATGCCTGCAGCCAAGCCGCGTCTAATGCTCCCCTTACTTCTCTGCACACCAGAGCGGGGATGGATCACAAATGCATGAATTTGTCTAGTTTCCTCTCTGCATAACTTCTGAATGTATCAAACTCTGACAGCTGATTCTAGGCCAGTTAATCTATTCCTGGGGGTATGCGTGTACCTTTGGAGGGATGGGGGAAAAACACCTCCCTTTAGCGAACAAATATGCAGTTACCCCTTTTCTTTCTTTTTCTTCTTCTGTCCCTTTTTTATGGCCAGTTGTCTTCATGAAGGCAAATAGCATGCAAGTGTTTTAAAAGCACATCACGCTCTCACGGATAAAAATTGCACAGAAAGGTCGAGAAAATTACAGCAGAAACAATTGATGTCAGAGAAACAAATGTGAGTTGTGATGCTGGGAATTTCTCCTTGCGTCTGCTCAAAAGGAGTGTTTATGTCTGAGCAGGAAGGATTTATTATGAGGTTGTTTTAAGTGACAGAAAGAGCGACTGCGTATTATAGATTGTCTTTGTTAGACAAAAAATAAGAGCATTTAGCTGTTAGCTTTTATTTATTGTTTGCTATTTTTAATGGCTGTTTGCTCTAGCAATATAATCCGGTTCACGTCCATCCATAAGATTACAGAACAAAATGCAATAAGATATATAATGTCTTCTATTTTTATTTTGCTACCGTTTTAACAAAAGAATACAAAACAGAAAAAGAAAGTAAAAAAAAAAGCTGTCTTTTCACCACTTTTTATTTGGCAACACAAACAAATTCACACTCCTTTTTTTTGCTCATTAATTATGCAGTTAAGAAAAAGCTGCAATGTAGAGAACGGCGGAAAGGTGAAAATGAGGGATTCAGTTTTCCCTCCTCGCTGAATATTCATAATATATCCCTTTTATGAGGCTTTCTGCTGTTGTTTGTTCCAGTTTGGTGCAACGACTTCCCATATCGAGAAGCTGTTAGCTACCAGGAAATCGTTGAATCCGCATCAACGAGAGGAGGAAGGTGTCTCAACTCCTCGCAAACAGGTGTTAGGTGTCTGCCACACGCTGCGTATGATATTTAAAGCGTGGCTTGATCTTCACCCCCAGCCAACCCCCTGTCAAAACCCTCCATATTGTGTGAAGTTGGTTGTTTTAAGCCAACAATGTGCTATGCTCTTGACACACGCCGCAAAGTGCATTGCATTTTTTCTAGTCCAAGTCATTAACATTATTTAACTGCGGACACCACCACCAGTTTTCATTTTCGGCGTAACTCTGAAAGCACTTAGACATAATTATTTCACCACGAGCCGCTGTGAGGAGAACTACTGTCCTAAATCCTCTGGTAAATCAGGAGGCATACTAACCCACTCTTCCTGAAGTCTGAGGTGTACCTATTTATTTATTATTTTTTTATTTGGTATATTTTGTTCTTTATTCCTTGACAATTTGAGTTTCTGGAACTGTTGCCTCTCCACGTTGCATGCCACAATAATTGGTCGGCAGAGTGGGATGCAAATTGCGGCTGATGTTAAAATGCATCTTAAAAGGGGATGGAGATGTCTTTTCGGAAGTCAAAGTATAATTTTTTTTAACCACTTTCTCTCACACTTTCTCTCTTTTTTTGTCAATAAACATCTTTAGACTTAGGATGAGGTCAGACACCAGCTTTTTATTCATCTTGTGAGGATTTGCAGCTCTTGTAAACCACTTAAAACTATCCGAAAGGGGGTCAGGGACCCCTCAGTTAATTTAGTTTTATCTTTCTCTCTGTTCTGCCTGACCTGAAGCACATTCAAGCACATTGCTTTACCAAAGCACAGCCTGCTTGTTTCTCAGTAGTTTATTTGTGTTCTTGATTATTTTATGGTAGAAAACCCTTCAAGAAATGTCTATACAGTTTCCCCTTAAAGGCACAATATGTAAGATTTTTGGATTAAAATATCCAAAAACCCCTAGAACAATGATATATATTTTACTGACTTGTGTACTTACATTATCCCAAATGTTTAAATGTATAAATCCAAAGAAGTAAGCTATTTTAACCAGGAATCGGACCGTGTCCATGCGTCGCCTATCAGTGACATCATACCCACGTTTCCCTCGACTGTTTGGATACATTCATCGACAAACTAATCATTGTTATATAGCTCGACACAGTTAGTCTTATTGTTTAAATCTCGATTTCTTGATTTACCGCAAGTACAATGTTTTACCATGCCATATACAGTAGATCTTGCTTACTGCAGTGAGCAACAAGTGTTTCATATAGCCGCCGATCGAACGCATAGACTAGCATTATAACATAACTTTCAGCACCCTCAAATGTATCTAATATGATAAAACAGTGCTGTGTTACCCCACATACGCATGACCGGAAGAAGAGGAAGCGGTCGTCTGCGGCATAATAAAAGCTCCACTGCTCTCTAGCCTTGTGTCTCGCTTGTTTGTCATTAGCAATTGCTCCAGTGGCCTCATTCCGCTCCAATGGCTTTCAGCCCCACCCTGCTTCATACTACAGTAACATTAATAAATCTTTAATACATTAGCTCATCCATGAATATGATTTCTGCCCAAGTCACATCCAGGGGCGGACTGGCCATCTGGCGTACCGGGCGTTTTCCCGGTGGGCCGCTGGAAAATGTGGGCCTGCCCGTTGCTACGTAAATATATATGAAGAATAAATTATAGTAAAACTACGTAGCCTATATCCTTCCGTCAGCCCAGACGAATGGCCCGTGCAGCCCACTTGAGGCAAAACTCTAATCTATAGCCTGCTCAGTCCCAGTGTCTCAGTGGTGTAAAAGCGCTCGTCAATGTCAAAATGTTTGCGATATCCAATCAAATTGAAGGAGGCGGGATTTACTGTGCAGAGCAGCCGAGGAGCGCGGGCAGCACTTGAATGCGAGCCGAGGTAAGAGCTGAATATGGGTCAATGGCAGATGAGTCAAATTGCTACAGCAATATTTCCCGACTGTTAACGATTTAAAAAATGTTAAACGACGGACATTGGATGTAAACTACTGCTGACCTTTCAGAATTAATCAGATTGTAATGCCTTTTACGTTATTCGTCACAGAATGCACAAAGAAACATTAGCGTAGGTGTCGCAGTTTTCAGTTTGTCTTTCTGTTTCCAGGCTTTCTTCAGTAATTTCACAATCATTTTCAAATTATTCATAATACTCAAAATATATTTCTGAAACGTAGACTTAAGGCCAATTTATACTTCTGCGTCGAGTGTACGCCGTAGTGTACGCCGTAGGCTACGTGCGTAGCCGACGCCGTCGTGAGCATTTATACTTCTGCGCTGTTGTCTGCGTCAATGTGCAATTCCACATGCAGACGCTAGTAGGCAGCGTCCTCGGGCATGTTAGTAGACAACAGCCGAAGAAGAAGCAGCTTGTTGTGTAGCATCTGTACATTCATGTCGGAATATCAGCAGCAGTGAGAGAGCGGCTTTTCTTGCAGCTTGAGTTGTTGTATCTAATACTAATTAAGCATCTCTAGTTGATTAGTAAAGTTAAATAAGGCGATCTGGTGCTGGAATGTGTTTGTGAAGTCATGCGGAGCTCGTGGACGCTGTTTTCACTAGCGGTGGCTCGAGCAATCGATTGCGGAGACTTCATTCATGAAATATACCCTAATGTGTCCCTGTTCTTGATATACAATTACTGATTAACATCTTTGGTTTTAATGAGAAAATAAATAAACTATATTCAGCGGATCTATACATTTTATTTACTACCATAAAGAATCGCTGGACTGCAAAATATTGTGTTATAGCAGACGTAAGGAAATTTCTGGACACACACACACACTCCTATCGCAGATTTTTTATTTATTATTGACCTGAGGGAAGGGTTCTGGCAGACCAATCACAGCGCTTGCGGTCCACGTAGAATTGACGCGTTGTTACATTTTTGGAGAGGTGCGCGTCAGGCTACGGCGTAGGGTACGGCGTATCCAACGCGTCTATGCGTAGGTTACGCCGTACCCTCTGCGTGCACTCGACGCAGAAGTATAAATTGGCCTTTAGCCTACACATACATCATGCTAAAACTGGCAACTTTCATATTCAAGTAGCCTATGGAAAGTGTCATAAATGAAAACAAATATATAATTTGCTAGTTAGTTCACATGCATTATTTTACACACTGGTAATCAAAAGTTTAAAATAATTAAGACTTTTTAAAATGTTTTTGAAAGAAGAACGCTGAATTTATTTGATCAAAAATACAGTAAAACCACAAATATTAAGAATTATTAATACAATTTCCAATAGGCCTAGTTGTTTTCTATGAGAATGTATTGTAAATGTTATTTATTTATGTAAAAGCTGACTTTTCAGCATCATTACTTCAGTAAGTGTCACATGATCCGAAATAAATCATTTTAATATGCTGTATTTTTTCATATAATTTTTAAACTCTTTTCCACTCTTTGAGCTCTATTCCATAAAATTACAGATGTCTAGAAACTATAACCACTAGAAAGGCACCCTAAAGCAGTCCGAATTCTGCACTACATCCTAAGTCTTCTAGACCATAGCATTGTATACGATCTGATTTTATGGTATGTAATGAACTTAATGATATTAAACTACAGTGAGTGTATGGAAAAGCGAAATCAAAATTTGTATTAAAAAAAAAAAACTATTTGCTATTTTGCTATTTGAAGAATTATGCCAGTCATTCAGTATGATAAGCATTTCAATAAAACAATTAATATAATTAATATTTTTGTATAAATAGCTTCGGTGTTTAAAATTGCCCTGTGTATAATGAGCTGGTGGGTTTATGGTGAGGTGTGTTGCAGACCAGGTGTGATGGGCTGCTTTGTGCCAGAAAGTCCAGGGCCACTTTTTTGCCCCAGTCCACCCCTGGTCACATCGGATTCTTTTCCACCGGCAAGAGGTGAAGA
This sequence comes from Gobio gobio, assembly GCF_949357685.1. Lineage (NCBI taxonomy): Eukaryota > Metazoa > Chordata > Actinopteri > Cypriniformes > Gobionidae > Gobio > Gobio gobio. Next base: position 34,106,498 of record NC_137108.1, read on the forward strand.
CAACAACTCCCATGATTCCCGCGAAATCAAGGCGCCATCAAGCAATGCCTTTGTTTTGAATAAGCGACCTCTAGCTGCCAAAATAACACATAATCTCTTTAAAACCGTATTCGGATTATATACAGCGATATACAGTTCTTTAAAATGTTCGTTCAATGTTCAGTTGCCGGTTTAATTAATTCATTGAAGCCAATAACGAGTGAATAAATCATTCAGACTGGTGTTTTATAAATCGGTTCAATCAATTTATTGAAAGCATCCAACTCAAAAAGAATTCACCATTAAACGAATCAATCACACTACTTTTATGAACCAATTCAAATGATTAATTGAAACATCTGACTCAAAAAAAAAAAGAAAAAAAAAAAAAAAGATTGGTTGCAATAACCAGTGAACGAATCATTCATCATTCCTATGAACTGTATTGGTAATGACTGAGCTTGCGACCAGAGTTGGCTTTCGGAACATTTTTGTAAATCATTGTCAGAAAATGTCTTATTCAGATAATCATTTGTTAGCAATAAACTAGTTTTGTCAACTGGTTCATACAATTCATTGGAAACGTCAATTAAATAATTTGAAAGCAACAAATACTTGTTAGCAACAACCAGTGAACAATTTGTTCAGACTGGTTCTATGAATTCGTTCAATCGATTTATTGAAACACATCCAACTCAAAAGAATGATATAGCTTTAACAAGTGAACGAATCATTCAGTATCGTTTTGTGAACCGATTCAACTCAAAGGAATGATTTGTTAGCAATAACCAGTGAATGAAACATTCAGGTTTTGTGAATGGGTTTAATCGATTCACTGAAAACATTTGTAAGCAATAATTAGTTTATCAGACATAAAAGTCTAGATTCATTCATATAACTTAAACACTATAACTATATCTTTTGTTGTTTTGGTGTTTGGTGATTGATTATATTGATTGCTTCTCCATATTTTTTGTTAGGATTAGCTCCGGTTGCTAGGGTGAACACACTGGTCATCTCTCGTTTCCTCTCACAGAATCCAGCAGTGTGAGCTTGAAACCCTCTCTGTAAATCCACCTCAGGGCTTCAACCCCCTCTTCCTCATGCAAACACATCTCTGGTAATCCCGAAACCAAGACTCGTGTGCAGGGGACCAGAACTAATGAAGACAACTGTTCAATTACTAGCTCAATTAATACAAGTGCCTGGGAGCTCAGAGCTCCAAGGAAAGACGTTACGCAGTAGATGTTGTGGCCAAGCATAAACTAAACCGCCGATGGCAATCCCACATCCAATCTCAGGGCTTAACCGCTAATGCTGTGTCCTTTTTAAAGTGCAGTTTGTGTATGTGAGGAGGGTTTTATGAACATACAAACAAAGGCTCTCAAGCCCACTACTAAGAACTGAGATGTGGTTTAGATTTTTTTTGTTGTGCCACAGTGTAATGTATTTTGTTGCATTAGCACTTAGCATGCATAGCATGCATTAGCATGCGTGTTGCAAACACGCATGTTTCTTAAGATTTGCTTGTTAATTTTGTTTAGTTAAGATAATATTAATTTATTTGGACAATTATTCTTGAATTGCCCTGCTCTCTTTTATCCCATTGTTTCCAATGACCTTTGTTTGTCATATACATTTGCCTGTTTCAAATATGCAATGACCCATGAGGCTAAATGAGGTTATTCTTACACTTGCTCTATCGAGATTTTTGCTACGTCAGTAGTTGGAGAGGGCTGTATATAATTAATATTTCTCTCACCACAAAAGGGACTTCCTCTGAACCTTGTGGCCCAATTAAGCAAAGACTTCCTCAAGCACTGGTCAGCTCCAGCATTGGTATGCGTCCCTCGTTTTCAAGTCAATTTTTTGGCACTCCTCATGGACATTCGGCGAAACTACAAGTGTTCCAAAAAGAGGTGTAGCGTAACACCTTGCCGCCCAAAGGGGGCCGCCTCCCAATGATTAAGGATTAAAGATGCAACACACACACATAATTACAAAAAACTAATTATTTCCTTGAAAATGAATTTTAAAAAGTGCTTCCACAGGGGAGTTGGCTCTAATTATTTCATTTAACTGTAAAAAAGGCCCTTGGGGATAGTTTTTGCTGTTTCAGTTTTTCTTTCTCCCTTGCTCTCTTTGTATTGAAATACGAGCAGGTCATCATGATTAGGTCTTTGTCATCATTAAGTATTTATAGTCAAACAAACGTACAGAAATATGAACATGGCCGGAGTATAAATCTGTCTTAGAGTACCATAATATTTCAATGTTAATTTGTTAATTCTCCCAGGTTTATGTATTATAAAGGGTTTCGGGGCGTCTGACCCTCTTTATTATAGTTATGGCCCTCTAACAATGTCAAAGCACAAGGTCCTTAACAGTATTTTAACACTGTTGAAAAGTATAAATATGTTTTAATAGTTTTGAATACATTTGTATATACTGTATGGCTTTTCAGCAGATGGTAAATTGTGCCTCAGAGGAGCAGGGTTGGGCAAAAGCATTCTGGGAAATTATTTTTTCTATTTTTCTATATTATAAAATGTGATTTATTCCTGTGATGGGAAAACTGAAATCAGCATCATTACTCCAGTCTTCAGTGTCACATGATCCTTCTGAAATCATTCTCAATGTTTTTGTGGAAACCTATATAAAAAAAAAATTGTAACAATATGAAAGGTTTTACTGTCACTTTTTATCAATGTAATGCATTATTTCTGAATAAAAGTATTACATAATACATAATACACACAATGATTTTAATGGCACTTTTTTTCTGTAGCTTCTGAACGGTAACATGTACAGTACATTGTTTTGCGTTCAGTTTTTGTGAGCTGCCACAACAAAACAAGCCGGCACGGGGGGAGACGGCGACTGCACTGACATTGTTGGCGATGATGACGGTAATCATATGTGTTTGTGCTGTGGTGTTTTATCACCTGTCCACCGCTGTGGCTTGTTAGAGGACAAATGAGTCTTAATAAAGCAGATTCCCTCCATGACTCCACAGGGCCCTGCGCAACAAAGCTGTTCGCTGGACTGGGCGGCCTGGGGAGTAGATTGATTACCCGCAGAATCACGGTACCACCAGCATGTCTGTGGGGCGAGAGCTCTTATTGGCCTCCCCCACCATCGATCCCTTTTCACGGCCCACCACTTCAATCCCTTCATTCCTCACAGCCTGGCTGCTTGAGGTGGCAGCGGATGACAGTAAATCAGGGTTGCACGTGGACCGCTCTGCATACTTGTTCTGTGACATATCAGTCTTTTACACAAATATAGTGGACTGGAAAATCCCTGTGGCACAAATTTGCCATACATTAGCTGTAAGTTCATCGTAAATAAAAAATGTTTTGCAAGGAATTGATATTAGGGAGTACAGACTGAACCCAGCAAACACAAATAGTTTTTTTTTTTGCAATTACGGTAGGTAATGTTGCTACAATGTGTTGACCCTTAAATGCATACCCTGGGTCTTTAGTGACCCAGTTCTTAGTATTCCTCAATCAATTCATATAAAAACAATGTAACAAGAAAAAAATGATAAAATTATAAATTAATTCCTGTTTTCCCATTAATTTCTTTGTAAAAAATTGTATAAGGTCGCTAATGACCCAAGGTGTGTAATAGTGTAAGTTTATATTTTCTGCACAACAATAATTGAATCTTTGATGACTGAATAAGTGCAATTCACCTTTATACAAGATGGCAATGTCCAGGGCCGTGCACAGACCTTTTGAGGGGCATGTGCTGAAACTGAAAAAGGGCAACCCCTCTGTTCACCCGCCCCTAATACTTTATTATCAAACACACATGACATGCTTTATTTACATTTTTTGAAGATTTTCACTATTTTTATTGGGGGGAAAAAATGCCTTTTCGAATTTCTGTGTGATGGGAAAATAAAGTAGAGCAAGTTCGGCAAAACGCGGATTCGAACCGTGATCATTTTGCGTCAAAACTAAAACAAGCCATGCGCTTTACCCCTGCACTATCATGGATATCATTTACATGGTGTCTTCTGCAATTCTGACTGACCCAACCAGACCTTCTGTGAAAAAGACGGCCTATTTGCACTCAATGTAACGACAACATTACTGTAACCATGTTTTACTACACATGTGAAAACGAGAGAGTATAGAGATTCAAAAATTAGCGAATATGTGCATATATCAACAACGTAAATGAATTAAACATGCGACCATGATATTATTACATGTTAACAAATTAATTGTATTCGCAATCATAAATCCAAGAACAAATTTCTAAGAGATATATTTGACCTAGATGACGAGGATCACTCAGTCACTTTGTGTAAGTTCCAGTAGGAAACTTGGCGGTCTATGGGCGCACCTTTGCTTATTTATGATTTTTCGGTGGCAAAAACAAATTAAATGTGGTTGTATTAATTATCAATATATTATTAACATTTTACAAAAGTCAAACTCAAATGCAATTACCAAAACTATTGATTTATTGAAGCAGGAACAAAAAACACTACCACCAAAAAAAGGGCACTTCAGAGTGTAAGGGCAAAAAGGGCATGTGCTCTGACCAGGTTGAGCCCTACCTGTGCACGTGCCTGGCAATGTCTGATACACAATGATAATGTGACTTTTTACTCATAGTTACCGCAGGCAGAAAACAAAAGAATAGGTCGTATCATCAGCAAAACTTGAAATGGCTCAGTGATTTACTGCAGAGAAAGTACTGAACGCAATCAAATATTTGTGTCACTTAAAATTGATAGTTTTGAAAATATGTTTGAGATCGCGAATATGAGCCGGACGCTGAATGTACTGGGAAATGAGGACAGTGATCATTGTATAAAACATCTGCTCAAAATGAACCCTGCAAGCTCCAAAAGGTAAACAAAATATGCTTTGTTTTTTTTTTCTTCTGTAAATGTTACTCTAATATTAGGAGAGTTTTATATTATCGCGACAGGTAGAGCTCAATTTGTGTTAGATATAGATCTGGGTAGCTAAATAAAGTGGCCCAGTAGTGCACAACACAACGAAATTTAAAAAGCAACGAAATCAAGCCACAACACAAAGAAATAAAGCCACGACATAACGGAAATGCTCCCAACCACTAGGGGATTCTCGGAGTGTAAAGTTAGTTTTCCTTGCATTGTTCTATAGATTCGGCAGTCTTACAAATATATAAACACTACGATCAGTTTTAAGTGTGCAATTGTATATCGACATGAAATATCAATTTTAAATCACCTACGTGCATTATAGCTGCATATTTATACTCGAGAACGCTTTGACCCGCTGCCATGGCGCTAAGGGAACGTCTGCCAAGTTGAAACATATAATTTGTAAGGAATAAATTGCCTTTTTTTTTTTCAAATTCCAATGTTGTGTTGTGCATTACTAAGTCAGTTTTACCAATACAATCAAGCTGTGGAATTTTAACATGTCTGTTTTTAAATGTTAAAAGTAATTTTAATAAATTATACGTTTCAACCCCTTGGTGGAATTGGCAGACGTTCCTTTAGCGTCGTGGTTTCGGGTCAAAGCATTCTCGAGCATAAATATGCAGCTATAATGCATGTAGGTGATTTTGAATTAATATTTAATGTCGATAAACAATGTTTAGCCTACATACTGTTAAAACTAATTGTGGTATTGATATCTTTGTAAGATTGACGATTCTATAGAACAGTGGCACCTTTACCGCACTCCGAGTGCCCCAGAGTGGTTGGGAGTATTTCCATTGTGTTGTGGCTTGATTTTGTTGTGTTGTGGCTTTTTCGTTGTGTTGTGGCTTGATTTCGTTGTGTTGTGGCTTTTCCGTTGTGTTGTGGCTTGATTTCGTTGTTATGGCTTGTTTCCATTGTGTTGTGGCTTGATTTATTTGTGTTGTGGCTTTTTCGTTGTGTTGTGGCTTGTTTCCGTTGTGTTGTGGCTTGATTTATTTGTGTTGTGGCTTGTTTCCGTTGTGTTGTGGCTTGTTTTCGTTGTGTTGTGGCTTTTTCTTTGTGTTGTGGCTTGATTTCTTTGTGTTGTGGCTTGATTTCTTTGTGTTGTGGCTTGTTTTCGTTGTGTTGTGAACTTCTGCTTGCTTTTTATATTGCGTTGTGTTGTACACTACTGGGCCACCGTAGCTAAAGACCTGAAAATGTAATAATGATTGGCGAAACATTCATGCATTTAAGGGTTAAAAACATTTTATATCTAAAATAAAAGTAACCAAAATAAAATGTTACCTGTTATGTTTTCAAATAGTCAAAAAACTTAAATATCACGTGTTTACTACGAAAACAAAACCAGACCAGACTTTTGTGAGATGTTTAACGTAATCTGCACTTTAAGACGTTTAAAAATATTAAAAAATATATCATGCAGGACCAAAACATACAAACATCACATTCTGTTTGTTTAAAGATGACCTAATAAGTTTTTATTTCCTTTTTTAGTGTTTAATGTTGCTGATTCAGCATGAAAAAAGGTTACAAAACACAAATCCCTCTCCAAAGCAATTTATTCTCTTTATCAGTAAGCTCTGTTTTTGAACTCTGTCACGTCACAATTTAAATAATTCCCACCCAAGACACACACACACAAAGGGGTGAGGCTTGGTTGTGTTGAAACCATGTTGTCATTATCATCTGACCTACCAGCGTCAGTTACGTTGCTTCACTTCCATTTGCAAATCCTCTCCCGTGGCCTCATGGAATAGTAAAGTGTCCATCGAATGCACACTTCAGAATCTCGCCGGAAGTAGTAGGTCATCCAGGTAATTTTTGCCTACTCTTTTATGAGTACTGTGAAAACAGACATGCGGAAGCGAGGTGCTGCAATAATGTAAAATATATGGAAAATAATTTTTTTTTGAAAATTAAAGCATGGAAATCTAGTAGACCCCAAAAACAAGATCAAGACTTTGTAATTGTCACACTTCCATTGTGTTTGGTTTTAATTTTCAATGACTTTTAGTTTACATCCTGTTTCCTTTGTCCTTAGTTTCCCATTAGAATCATTAGATTCCATGGTTATTCATTTATTAGTTCACCTGTTTGTATTTAAGTCATTATTATATGTGTATTTATACCCTTCAGTTCCTTTTGTTCATTTGTCTGGTGTTTAAGTACTTACTGTTACATTGCTATTTCATGCTTGGATATCTGCTTTTGTTTCTTTTGATTCAAGTACTACTTTGTACTTTCATCGTCTCCTCATCTTCCTTTTTGGACTATACGTGTGACAGTAATATAGGGCATAATATGGCCTCTGTAAAGAAAACAACATAATCCGTAAAAATGGCATAAAAGCGATTCAGTAACTGAGTAATACAGTACTGGACACTGGACAGCATGCCATTTTAAAAATGATTTAAGAGGTGATATGAGAATTCTTACATTGTCTCTGCTCATTTAACACTGATGGGAGAAAACATTCAAATGGAATAATCCACTTTTATAGTTAACTTGACATTACAATTTAACCTAGTAGCATAGATCAAGACTCTGATCTCCCATTTGTCTGTGAGCTGCTGTATTTTAAGCTGAGGTCTCTTGTTTCTTCAAGTAAATGTCTTCTGGCTGGGCAGGAGCGTGTGATAGTCTGACTTAACGGATAGAGTGTGATGATTATACTCATCACAGACGCTGCAGTGCATGAGCGGCTGCGAACTGTAAGAATGGTGACGGTGATGATGGGTTGATGTCATCGACCCGCTATGAACTGTACTCTCAGTCAGACACCTCATACCAAACTGCCGTTGACATCCATACACCCTGTCACTTCAGACCCTGAGGTGATAGCACCACTCTCCCCATTATGAGGGTCCCTCAGGAGGCTGCACTTTACTTCCCATGAAGTGGGAACACACTGATAGCCCTGTGACAGTGTAATTAGCAACTTCCAAATCAGACCTGCTTTTCTGAAACAAAGAACTTTGGTGTCACATAATAAATGATGATGATGCTGTTAGCAAATACTATTGACTAGCAATTACTTATGATGGAATCTGGAGATGCTCAAAGTAATAACATTTGAGTCAGTAAAAAGAGTTACATTGATTGTGAGAAAATGATGTTGGATGATGTAATACTTCCGGAAAGAGTGCAGGTTTCTTACTCTCAGTCTTTCTGTCTTTTCCAACCACTCTCCATTACTGACCTCTGTCTCCCTGTTTCTGAGCGCTCATTATATCACTATGCTAGATAGAAGAGGCCTGGTCTGACTTATTTTGCTGCCACTTTCCAGGTTCTGGCCAGATCTTCTACTTCATGGCTGAGCAACTGGAGAAAAATTGAAGTGCTTATACACACTATATTGCCAAAAGTTTTGGGACGCCTGCCTTTACATGCACATGAACTTTAATGACATCCCATTCTTAATCCGTAGGGTTTAATATGGAGTTGACCCACCCTTTGCAGCTATAACAGCTTCAACTCTTCTGGGAAGGCTTTCCACAAGGGTTAGCAGTGTGACCATTCTTCTAGAAGCGCATTTGTGAGGTCAGGCACTGATGTTGGACGAGAAGGCCTGGCTCGCAGTCTCGGCTTTAATTCATCCCAAAGGTGTTCTATCGAGTTGAGGTCAGTCAAGTTGCTCCACATTAAACTCGCTCATCCATGTCTTTATGGACCTTGCTTTGTGCACTGGTGCGCAGTCATGTTGGAACAGGAATGGGCCATCCCCAAACTGTTCCCACAGAGTCCAAAATGTCTTGGTATGCTGAAGCATTAAGAGTTCCTTTCACTGGAATAGGGCCCAAGCCCAACCTCTGAAAAACCACCCCAAACCACTACCCCCCCCCCCCCTCCACCAAACTTTACACTTGGCACAATGCAGTCTGGCAAGTACCGTTCTCCTGGCAACTTCCAAACCCAGACTTGTCCATTGGATTGCCAGACAGAGAAGCGAATGGACATATTGGACAGGTGACAACCTATTGACTGAGCTCCTGAGAGCGTCCCATTCTTTCACAAATGTTTGTAGAAGCCATCTGCATGCCTAGGTGCTTGGTTTTATACACCTTTGGACATGGAAGTGATTGGAACACCTGAATTCAATGATTTGGAGGGGTGTCTCAATACTTTTGGCAATATAGTGTATGAACACCCTGCTAGCTGTATCATACAAATAAATAGTTAAAAAATCATACATTGCGATTTCTGGATTTTTTTTTTTATATGTCTCTCACAGTGGACATGCACCTACGATGACAATTTCTGACCCCTCCAGGATTTCTAAGTGGGAGAACTTGCAAAATAGCAGGGTGTTCAAATACTTATTTTCCTCACTGTATATATAACTTTATACTTAGTGTTAGCACTTTAAGGCAATTGTAGTCAGTCTGTGAATTTGCCTGCATAAGGTCTTAGCGGTCACCTCAGCATGCTTTTGGTGCACTTTTTCTTCAGGTCTGGAGGAGATGGCAGCGCATGGGGTAGAAGTGATGAAAGAGGAGAGAGAGCTCTCTGAGATCTGGGCAGTTCAGTCAGCATCTCAGCAGGCCTTATGGAGACTATTGAGGACTGTACTGGCTTTTTAGGTCCCTTTGAACAGGTGCTTTTCTCCCAGTGCTGCTGGCTTCACTTTGGATTTCCAAACACAAAGAGCTGCTATATCCCATACATTTAAAGCCCTCACTTGTTTGTGCGTGGACACACACATGCACTTATCAGCACACGTGGAAGCAAATGCACAAGCTCACAAACACTATTGGGGACCCCCCCCCCCCAGTATATATATATATATACTGTTATATATATATACTGTATATATATATATATATATATATATATAGTTTATCTAACTAACCCAAAACAGTGTGGGTGAATTTGAGTGGCAAAATATCCTCTGGGTTTTCCCTATTTCTCACTATGTCTGTCTTTCTCTCTCTCTCTCTCTCTCTCTCTCTCTCTCTCTCTCTCTCTCTCTCTCTCTCTCTCTCTCTCTCTCTCTCTCTCTCTCTCTCTCTCTCTCTCTTTAAGACTCCTCCGGATCTCATGATTTATTTATGAGGCTGAGGCGTGATTCATCTTGGCATGGGGAGAGAAGTTGTCCTTTGTCTTCTGCTCTGTTGGCCAGTAAGAGGTTTCCTGAGGTCTGGAGAAGGGTCTCAGAGTTCTTCTGGATTCAAACAGATGTGTGTGTGTTTGTGCGTGTGAGAAAGAGAGAGAAGTGAGACTTTTTCTGGAGGTGTGGGAGTTTGCCCCACAGTTATTACCCAACTGGAACTGCTTCAGTATGGTGCTAGAGCCAGATTGCGACAGAGACACCATGTAAACAAATAAACAAACAACCCTAGACTGTCAGATACACAGCAAGGAGGCTTAATCTTATTATTGCTTAAAGAGGACCCCGATGGGAAATATAAAGATCTAACTGATCTAAAAAATTGGAATCCGCTCACATTACAATGTTATGAATGTAACATTCTTGCAATAAATATATAAGTAAAATTAAAGCGGTTGTCCCAGATTTTTTCCCGACCAGACAGGCTTTTAACATGGGTGACACATTGGAGATAACACAAGGTAGTTAATTGAAATAAAAGATTAGCATGAAATCTTAAATGAATAGCAAGTCTTCGACAAGAAGTAGTTTTAGTAAGATATAATATGTGAAAAGTATGAATAAATGCAGCTTATTTCGTTTTATTTTATTTTATAAAAAAATATAAATATGAATGTATGTATGTTATTGTGTAATATGTGAAAGATTTAAATAAATGTACAGATTAATATTAATTTTTATATTAAAAATATGCAGATTTGTATATATGTATACTAATGACCATTTTATGTATTGCATATTGCACTGCTGTATAAAATATATAATTGTACAAATATAATGCTAATATCCTAGAACAATTGTATTGCTCTTTTTTTATCTCAGGAGATTTGATTTTAGAATTAAGTATGAATTTTGATGATAAATTAGACAATTGTTGATACTTTATGATCAGCGATGGGTAGTAATTTATTACATACAATCTGGATTATGTAATCGGATTCAAATTTTTTTTAACTTGTAATTAGATTATATTTTACGTTTTTAAATGCTCATAATCAGATTACAGTTGCTTTTTATGAATTACATGATTACATATTATTCATACATTGGAAGAAAATTATTCATAATTTATTGATTCTCCCTAATTCTTCTTTCTACTCTTTTAAATTTTCTTTTCTAAAAAAATCTTTGTGTGTTATACCATTTTGACTGTATTCACAACATGTAAATGTCATGTAAATAAATTTGTGATGCTTCTAAATTTGAGGACAAATGCACCTCTCAATTACGATTAACAATTATGCAAGTTATTAAACACTGTATAACTGTGAAACACTATTCAACTACTTAATTAACTACAAGTTAATTTATTAATAATTGAACAACATATTTGCATGTTCACAGTTCTATGATATTTGATAATACTCACACAGACATGCAGGCTAGCAAATAAAATATTAATATTTTTAGTGTTTAATAATTTTATTTTGATTTTTTTTATTTTCCAATAATTTATTAATTTTAATTTTACAGCTTTTTATCAACACATGATACCCCAGCAGTTCTTTCATTAACCCCAGTTTGGGAAACCCTGGCATAATGTAATGTTTAGTGCATTTCATGTTGTTGATAAAGAATGGAATATATATATATATATATATATATATATATATATATATATATATATATATATATATATATATATATATATATATATATATATATATACAGCTCTGGAAAAAATTAAGAGACATTTACATTGATTAACATTGATTTAACATTGAGAAATTAACATTGATTTCTCAATGTTAAGTGGTCTCTCAATTTTTTCCAGAGCTGTATATATATATATATATATATATATATATATATATATATATATATATATATATATATATACACACACATATATATATATATACACACACATATATATATATATAGTACTGCATGTTAGTATTTTTACCCCAAAATGGTTTTAAGCCATTAAAACATATTTTGCTGTAGCGTGTCAGTAGGAAATATTAGTTTACATTTTCTACATTTAATCACATTGCTGTCTGAGAGAAACAATTAAGATATTAAACAAATCTTTAATTTGGGATATTGCTTTTTTTAATGGAATGTGTAATCAAGAAGATATGGTAACCTAGACATGCTCACTGAAGTAAAAAAAAAAAAAAAAAAAAAAACTCTGCAAACAAACAAGTGCAGGAGGGAGGTGTGGTCCTGCCTGTTTTTTAACATGACGGGGGATGGACGGATGCTGAGAGGATGATAGCACACACTTCCTGGGGGGTTTTCCCTTTTTATCACTCGCTCAAGCCTTCAGAATCTCCAATAGACACAAACGCTCAAAAAATGCGAAATCTTGTCAAAGCAAGCAAAGAGTACAGATTAGAGATCCCTGTCCGCCTTCACAGTCTAAACAGCGTGGTCATTCCTGGGGGGATTTGAGACATTGGAAAGGGAGAGAAGCTGCTGTTTTGGGGGAATAGACTGGTACAAAACAGCCAATTTCATACTACACATGTGGATTAAGTCTCTCCTCTTTCAGCAGCTCCGAAATGCCCATGTAACAAATTACATTCATGTGACTGCAACAGGGGCGCCGGGCCTGTATTCAGATGCTCTTGTGCCTGGCTGTGCCCGGCCCGTGCCAGATTGTCTGCAGGCGGCGTTCGCGCCGGCTTTGATCGCGTGCCAGAGCGGCCTCACAGGCGCTTGGCTCCCCGATCACTCCCCCATCAATACGCTGGCACGCCATCCTCATATCAAAAATGACCCAATTAGTAGACATCGATGTGTTCTGACAGGCACTACCTGCTGGAATGAAGCAGGCAGCGCGAGCCGCTTTTCTCTCTTCGCGCCGTTCGCAACCCTCCCGCGCGCTTTGAAAACGGCGAGAGGTGAAAATGCAGTTGTTTGTTTCCCTCTTTCCTACCTGTCTTGGTGCTGACTACCCCCCTCCTCCTCCCCACCCTCAGGGTAGTCTTTGAACAGCGGTTTGGGTGTCAGAGGCGCGCGTGCAGAAAGCAGTTTAACTAAAACTGTAGTGAGGTGATTAGAGTACTTACTGACAGGAAACATTGTTCTCCCACTGACTGATTGTCAGCACTCATCTTGGCAACTGACAGCCCGAATCCTTCTACATACCCACCTCCACGCCCCCTCCCGATGGCTCTGAGCGCTCCGCGTGTGTGCGCGCCTTGGAACATGTGTGCGCGCGCGAGGGTATTTCATCGTCCCTCTTATGCATGCCTATCAAAACCTCAGCCTGAGCACTCAATCTTGCGCGTGTGTGGGGAGGCTCCAGCAAAGATGGTGGTAGATTCATCAAACATTCATACATCACCCACCTCAGGAATCGGTGCTCAGTGAAGTACAACACCAGATTCCCTTTGATTTCGCTCCGTTCAGACGCCTTCCTATCATTTCTCATGCGCCGCTCTCTGCTTCATCCGCAGACTCGAGATGGAGCTGCCCTGCTAACTCAACAGGCAGTCCTCCGAGCTATAGGTTGGCAAATAAAACAGCCCTGCCTTAATGAAAGCCAGTCTCGATATTTCACGCGGCCACCATTAGCCAAATGAACTAACAAGATATCTGGCTGCTTCTGGGAGTTTCTCTCCCCATCTCACGCTCATCGGGTGGGACTACTACAGTTTTGTGTTTCACTAACTTTTAAGAGATGTTGTCAGCCCACCACCTTCCTTTTTCCAAGACACACACACACACATACATATATATATATTAGGGGTGTAACGGTACACGTATTTGTACCGAACCGTTTCAGTACAGGATTTCCGAGTGTACCGAACTGTACTGAATGGAATCTTTAACAGTGGGCTTGTTTTACATGTGGAACATACTTAACTCCGAGTTCCCACACGAACATATCAAGTATTCAGTCCATTTTATCACAAAATTCAAACGAAAAATGCCGTTCTGAAGCTCTTTAATGTGACGTGACAGATCACTGTATAGACGCGTCAGTTCAGATAATCTCTTCCTAGTCAAAGAATAAACATGAATCAACATCTGAAGGTATTTTGAGGATACATTACAACTCACTGAAACGTATCATATTTTGTGTAATCGCTCAATTAGTGTTTCATCGGTGGAAAGACGTCAATAAAACAGCTTTTAAACAATGTCACGTAGCATTACATTTACCTCAGGCAAGTCATTCAGTGTTTACAGCTGGTTAGTTCACAAGAGAAATCAACTCTTTCGCTAAATATATGCACTATATTAGCCTATATATTCATTATATTCCTGTTAGTGATGTCTTGATTATTTAAAGTAGGCCCTATGTTTAAAGATCCCATGGCATGGCATTTCTCTATTATTTTATAATGTTTCCTGAGGTGTACTTATATTGTTAGTATGATTTTTACATCAAAAAATGTCATAATTTAGAAATAAAAGGCATTTTTTTCTATACTGTTATTACCCCTCTGACTGAATGCCCTGTTTCAGGGGGCGTGTCTGCTGTGAGACTTCAGTGAAAACGGCCACTGTTGTGATTGGCTGACATCTTTGCATTTGAAATGAGTGTTAGATTATGTTGTTTAGCGAGGCACTGCACGCATGCACTGCATGCATGAGAGAGAGAGACTGACTGCGCACTCGTGAACCACGGAGAGCTGGAGGAAGTTTTATTGTACTGAGTTGTTGAGAGCGCTGTGCTGTGTTACCGCAAGCTTATTTGTATCTGAGAGTTCTGAATAAACAGTCCCAGTCACGTCGATTTTGTCTTCTTCCACCTTATTCTATGAACTTTGTAACACATGTAATGTAGCATTACAGCCGTCGAGATGAACGAATCGTCAAAGTGTGGATTAAAGCATTATTTTATGATCTATTCCTATCACATGAAAGGCTGCAGTGATGAGCATTGAGTACACAGACAGTCTGTTGATCGCGTGAATGCAGTGATCTCACAAAATGCTTTCACCACAACTAACAGCAAACACGACATCGACATGAATACAGTAAGAGCTTCGCTGTGCTGCATAACAGCGTCATTCATTATAATGGCAGTTTGGGCAAGTGTGCAGATACACTCGCGACGTGTGATTGACAGCTCCGGACATTATAAAGAGAGTGTTCTTTGATCGCTCTCTGTAGTTTAATCACTTAAAAAAACGGATTTGTTTCATGCTACTAACAGAAACAATCGTTTTAGTCACTGGCTTGATTCACTGATGCATTACGCTTAGGGCATCAAGACAGCGATCATTAAACAATCTAGAAAGAAAGTCTGAGTGAACTTGAATGATTAGCTACACATCAAAAAATCACTGATCACAGATCAGGGATTAATGAACACTGTTACTCACTGTTTGTCGCGGTGCTGTCGAATCCATATCGTAAAGTATGTTTGTAAAGCCTGTGCTAACAGAATCCATTTTCTCTGAATGCTCTGGGCGGGCAAAGCAGAGGAAGGGGAGGTAACCTTTCCTGGTATGACGTCATAACAGGAAAATTCAAGATCAGCTCATCTGAGCAATAATTTTCTCAAAGGCAGAGAAAGACAGCCAGAACTCGGTATACACCCATCAAAATGTCTAGCCACTTGGGGACCATATACAGGCTAGGGGGGAAAAAACTCATAAAATGAAAATTTCATACCATGGGACCTTTAAATAAATAATGAAAATGACAGTCACTGTGTATAATTGATAATACACTCACCTAAAGGATTATTAGGAACACCATACTAATACTGTGTTTGACCCCCTTTCGCCTTCAGAACTGCCTTAATTCTACGTGGCATTGATTCAACAAGGTGCTGAAAGCATTCTTTAGAAATGTTGGCCCATATTGATAGGATAGCATCTTGCAGTTGATGGAGATTTGTGGGATGCACATCCAGGGCACGAAGCTCCCGTTCCACCACATCCCAAAGATGCTCTATTGGGTTGAGATCTGGTGACTGTGGGGGCCATTTTAGTACAGTGAACTCATTGTCATGTTCAAGAAACCAATTTGAAATGATTCAAGCTTTGTGACATGGTGCATTATCCTGCTGGGAGTAGCCATCAGAGGATGGGTACATGGTGGTCATAAAGGGATGGACATGGTCAGAAACAATGCTCAGGTAGGCTGTGGCATTTAAACGATGCCCAATTGGCACTAAGGGGCCTAAAGTGTGCCAAGAAAACATCCCCCACACCATGTCCAACTAATTGGAGTAAAAACATAATTTTATAATTACATTTAGAAGGAATGCAAAAACTGCCTTATATAAAGTTTACATGTTTGAATACAATGTGTTATTTGGGTGTTGATTATTATATCTAAAAAATAAATAGCAACTGAATTTACGCTAATAGTTTGGGCTCTGTTGTGGGCTCTGTTTAATATTATAGTAATGTGCAAGTAAGAGCTCCCTATAAAGTTTGTAGCATTATCTTTAAAGCTACACTGTGTAACTTTTTTAGTCTATTCTTAGCTAAAAACACTTAGTACTTTCAAAAATATATGTGCTCATTAATGTATATTTACTTCTTTCAAGTAATAAAGTATTCTCGTAAGTTTATAATATGCCATTGAAAATACATAAGGTAATGGGATCTAACGGTGGTCGCCATGTTGCCCCTCCATCTTGAAAGTACATTAGCCAAAGAGGGACATACCCGTTAATTCAAGCTTCGCCTTTCGCGTTTTAACCGGTTTTAACACTGTGCGCGTCAACTTGTTCAGACTTGTCTGGTGCATGTGCAGAGTTTTCATCTCAGCAGCTCCAGTAACAGAGTTATACGGCGTTTTCCTGGCTTGTTTATTCCTCAAAAGTCTGTTTTTCCTTGTGTGGTATTTCTGTGCGTTAATAACTCCGTAAGTAATAATAGTTATTGTCATTGTGGATGTGTTTCAGAGTGTGTCATCGCGTAATTCAGTTGATGTCACCTCAGAAGTATTTTTGTGTCAACATACAATAGCGTAATGCTCACCTATTTGAATAATCATTCAGTTATTAACAATGTTTATTCGTTTATAGAAAATATTTGCTTATAATGTATGTTGATGGAAATATGTATCAGGTCTGATCGGCATATTGACACTTGTTATACAGAGCTAAACCTGCGCACACACTTTTGTAACCGGACACCGCTTGTTAGCAGCAGCAGCGGCAGCTCCGCTCCTTTTAATGCAGCTGCATTTAGCGCCTATATATGGTACAATAAGCTCTGGTTTACGGTTACATTATACAAATGTAACTTATACGTATAGTTATACAGTTCTTAACTGTGTATATTCTGTCATGTCATTATCATGTATATTTACCATCCTAATTTGTTCTCTCACAGAAACCACATTTATGTACATATCCATGCAAACCTGTTTATGCCTTGCAATTGGATGACTGAATAAACATTACTATCATCAAAGTTCACTCTGGATTAGCTGCAGTTCTTTCTAGCCGAATAATTAGGCCAGTTGAGTTCCAACCATCCCACTGCGCACAGAATATCCCACAGGCACCGTGTCGAATGTGGACGAGGTCGAACTGGAAGCCATGTTAATCTTGGACTAAATCGGCCACCGTAGGAGTTAAAACGAAATCGGAATTGAACAGAACAGAAACTAAAATTCACTGGATGGTCATATACCAGTTCACCACTAGATGGGGGAAAATATCACACAGTGTAGCTTTAAGAAACGTTTAGTTATAATTGAATTCATTTAAGGACACAATTTGTTCAGTAAACCCCTATTTAATAAAAATAAATACAAAGCAATTTTATATATAGTTTTCTTTCCCTGCTGTACCGAACCTTTAGCGAACCGTGACTTCAAAACTGAGGTACGTACCGAACTGTCAGTTTTGTGTACCGTTACACCCCTAATATATATATATTGCCAAAAGTATTGGGACATTCCTCCAAATATTTGAATTCAGGGGCCCTATCTTGCACCCAGCGCAATTGACTTTGTACACCGACGCATGTGTCATTCCTATTTTGCACCCGCGCAAAGCGCGCTTTTCCCTCCACAGAAGCACATCGCTAAACTAGTGAATGAACTTGCGCTACCTGGGCGGTTCAGCGCAAAAAAGGAGGCGTGTTCCGGCGCAAACAATCCCTGGTGCTATTTTGCTGTTCCATTAAACAATTGCGCCACTGACCAGAAAAAACCTAGTCTAAAGTCAGTGGCGCGTTGCGCGTTGTTCATTATGCTATTTTAAGGGCGCATGCTTGACCATAATGTATAGCGTGCACAACGCGCATACACTTTGCTCATGTAATCTACACAGATGCAACAGTTATTTTTGCAAATCATAAATTGTTACACTAAAAAATATTAACACATGAGATGACGGAAATCATTGTGGTGTGCCACGAAGATGTGAAAAAATAGGCATAAATCTAGCTTACAAATTATTCAGGCTAATTGTAGTCTAATAATTAAGGAGACCTGTTTGCCCAATAGTGGCAACTTCTGGCAAGACATATATGTATATAAGGACATCTAACAAATTGGTTTGTCCGTCAAGAACCAGGAAAAAAAATCGGTGAGGGTGGACGCAGCGATGTCCTCTGCTGGCGTCAGGTCCTGAGTAGAGGCAGATCCACCTCCCGTTACACGGCGTGCCCGATTGATGCTGGCAAGCTTGGACTTTCCCCGTCTTCTGATGTCATTGTAGCGCTTGCGGCACTGGTGCGACATCCTGGGGATGCCAGCTGATGAAACAATTGTGGCTATTTCCTCCCACGCCTGTTTAACCGACGCTATTTTGGGTGGGTTTCTCCCATCCCCATACAACACAACTTCTCTGTCTTTCACTGCTCTTACAAGAACATCAGTCTCCTCGGCTGTGAACCGCTCCTGGCGTGCGCCTGGTAAATACGCCATAATACTAGCAATCCATAATGGAACTTGCGCACCTGCTTTTACAGGGAATGTTGGATGACGCTCTGATTGGTTTATTCACGTTACGCCCAAACCACACCTATGAATAATGAAGCTACTTCAGACCAACCCATTTTAGATTTGCGCCGGGCGCAAGAGCCATTTATCCCGCCGGGAAAATAGCAACAGCGCCGAGACCCGCCCACAAAGTTACTTGCGCTTCGCGCTTTGACACTTGCGTTTCAGATCGTTAAAATAGGGCCCCAGGTGTTCTAATCACTTCCATGTCCAAAGGTGTATAAAATCAAGCACCTAGGCATGCAAACTGCTTCTACAAACATTTGTGAAAGAATGGGTCGCTCTCAGGAGTTCAGTGAATTCAAGCGTGGTACTGTGATAGGTTGCCACCTGTGCAATAAGTGAAATTTCCTCACTACTAAATATTCCACGGTCAACTGTTTGTGGTATTATATCAAACCAATTGGGAACAACAGCAACTCACAGCCACAAAGTTGGTAGTAGGCCATGTAAAATCACAGCGCGGGGTCAGCGCATGCTGAGGTGCACAGTGCGCAGAAGTCCCCAACTTTCTGCAGAGTCAATAGCTACAGACCTCCAAACTTTCAGATTAGCTCAAGAACAGTGCGTAGAGAGCTCATGGAATGAGTTTCCATGGCAGAGCAGCTGCATCCAAGCCTTACATCACCAAGTGGGATATACCAAAGCGTCAGATGCAGTGGTGTAAAGAACGCCATCACTGGATTCTAGAGCAGTGGAGTCGTGTTCTCTGTAATGACGAATCACACTTCTCTTTCTGGCAATCCGATGGATGAGTCTGAGTTTGGTGGTTGCCAGGAGAACGGTACTTGTCTGACTGCATTGTGCCAAGTGTAAAGTTTGGTGGAGGGGGATTATGGTTTGGGGTTGTTTTTCAGGTGTTGGGCTTGGCCCCCAATAGTTCCAGTGAAAGGAACTCTTAATGATTCACCATACCAAGACATTTTGGACAATTTCATGCTCCCAACATTGTGGGAACAGTTTGGGGATGGCTCCTTCCTATTCCAACACGACTGCGCACCAGTGCACAAAGCAAGGTCCATAAAGACATGGATGAGCGAGTTTGGTGTGGAGGAACTTGAGTGGCCTTGAGTTCTGACCTCAACTCGATAGAACACCTTTTGGATGAATTAAAGCGGAGACTGCGAGCCAGGTCTTCTTGTCCAACATCAATACCTGACCTCACAAATGCACTTCTTGAAGAATGGTCAAAAATTCCCATAAATACACTTCTAAACCTTGTGGAAAGTCTTCACAGAAGATTTGAAGCTGTTATAGTTGCAAAGGGTGGGCCACCTCAATGTTAAACTTTACCAATTAAGAATGGGATGTCATTAAAGTTCATGTGCTTGTGAAGGCAGGCGTCCCAAAACTTTTGACAAAAATGTGTATATACACCGATCAGGCATAACATTATGATAGGAGATGTGAAAAACACCGATTATCTCTTCATCACGGCACCTGTTAGTGGGTATGATATATTAGGCAGCAAGTGAACATTTTGTCCTCAAAGTTGACGTGCAAGAAGCAGGAAAAATGAGCTAGCGTAAGGATTTGAGTGAGTTTGACAAGGGCCAAATTTTGATGGCTAGACAACTGGGTCAGGGCATCTCCAAAACTGCAGCTCTTGTGGGGTGTTCCTGGTCTGCAGTGGTCAGTATTTATCAAAAGTGGTCCAAGGAAGGAACAGTGGTGAACTGACGACAGGGTCATGGGCAGCCAAGGCTCATTGATGCACTTGGGGAGCGATGCTGGCCCGTGTGGTCCGATCAAACAGGCGAGCTAATGTAGCTCAAATTGCTGCAGAAGTTAATGCTGGTTCTGATAGAATACACAGTATCACAGTTTGTTGCATATGGGGCTGCATAGCTGCAGACCAGTCAGAGTGCCCATGCTGTCCCCTGTCCACAGCTGAAATCACCAACATGGGGCACGTGAGCATCAGAACTGGACTACGGAGAAATGGAAGAAAGTGGTCTGAATCACGTTTTCTTTTACATCACGTGGATGGCCGGGTGCGTGTGCGTGGCTTACCAGGGGAACACATGGCACCAGGATGCACTATGGGATGAAGGCAAGCCAGAGGAGGCTGTGTGATGCTTTGGGCAATGTTCTGCTGGGAAACCTTGACACTTTCATAGAAACCTTTTCATGTTGCCTCTTTCAGCAGGATAATGCGCCCTGCCACAAAGCAAAAATGGTTCAGGAATGGTTTGAGGAGCACAACCTCAGATGGACACCCATGTACCTTATCTCCAAATGGGGATAATAATAATAATAATAATAATAATAATAATAATAATAATAATAATAATAATAATAATAATAATAATAATAATAATAATAATAATAATAATAATATGCACTCTTTAAGGGTGGGTAAGGTAAAAAAATTATCATCATGTACCCAGTACATTTACACATAGTGCATAATGTAATGGCCATAAAATATTCAGATTGTCATGGTTTGAGTTATGGTCATGAGAATAAATGTAATATCTAATTTACTGTATTACACAAGTCATTTATGCATTTATGTATTCTGTGCTGAAGCCTGGTTTAGCATCTTTTTTTCTTTGGTTTTAACAAAGTATTGCTAACCAAAGGTGCATAATCTTGGTAACAGCAACTCATATACACATTCTTCATATCTTTGTTCAAGCTGCAGTTCTGCTGCTGTTATCTCTGTGATGTCCAGTATTTTTTTCCTACTATATTTAATGCCTATATGAGTCCATCTGGGCAGTGAGTGAATATCTGGGTTCAGCAGCTGATGGCCTGTAGCTTTGAGCTGGTCGTTGTGGAGGCCTTGCAAGTCTCTACTGCCATGTTTCGGCAAGCTGCTCGCAACGACAAACATTTGGCACGGACATCACTACCAGCTGGAGCGGGCATCTCTGCCATTCTCAACGTCCCCGAATGTCACTCTCTCTCTCTCATCTGTCGCATAAGGCTCATGTTAACACACACAGACTTCTCGCCCCATTGGCTTGTACGCAGGCGAGACGTAAGTGAACTTTAAGAGTCGGTCCTCAGATAAAATCTCATGTAATTAGCAATAATGGGGGTAGTTAAAGAACTCGGAAGCAGATGTTTGGCAGGGAAATTGAGACGCTGGTATATAAAATAGGTATTTTAAGGTGAGGCGGCCACCTGAGGCTATACTGTTTCCAGATCAGTCTTACAGATAGCATTCAGTGAACAACATCCATTCGGTCAAACTCGATCTGATCTCAGATTAGCTGTGCCACTTTAAAGCAGCTTTAAGAAAGCATCTAGCTGTGAAAGCGAGTTCCTGCGGTGTGGAAGGAGTGTTGCAGCTGTGCTTTGGAGCAGGTGTGTGAAAGCGGATGAACTCGGATGTGGATATTGTCCACTGCGTGGCTTTTTCCTAACAGCTACAGGCTACAGACAGCATAATTTACCCCATTTCTGTCTGATACTGCTATGAGACATTATATCATAAAACATAGCTCCTGTGTGTTACTTTACAGTATTATGCAGTCTGTAGCTAAAGGAGATTTGAATATATGAGATGACATCTGATAAGCAGTGAGCTTGGCATATGTGTGTATTTTGTATTATTCATGGTAAATTGTGATGATTTGAATGAGTTTTCTAAGGAATTTTGGAGAGTAAATGAATTACATAGCAATAGTTTTCAAATATTGATGAATGCTGCTTTACAAAGTTGTTTGTCTCCTGTTCATTAACATTCTCGCAAAACAAATACACTGCGTAGCACTAGACGAATTATATACTTTCTCACCTTGGGCTTATTTCCGCTGCTATTTTTGTCAAGATAATATTTCAATCTCTTAAAAGCAGAATGGCAGGGAAGGCAGGAAGAGGCCTTTTAAGGACATTGTTTATCTACGAGTAAAACAGCTGAAAAGAACCAAGGCTAATTTGTACACCTTGCCACATCTTGCCTGCTAGTGGAGGGAGGCTCCAATAAAATAAAAAAAAGATCTTCCAGCTTTTACCATTATCTTTTGATATATGTCAGGCTTGCAGGTGCTTTACCATGTCCTGAGGGGAGAGGAGGTGTTTAAGATAAAAGACAGGTTATTACAATGTGACAGAGATTCAACACGACCTGCAGGTCAGGACACTAATGCAGGCTAGACGGAGAGCTCTGTTTGGGCTGTTCATAAACTGAAGTTGTCTGAAGTCTTCTTGTTTAGTCCTACCTATATTACACTGATGTGCATTTGGTTTAACACACTATTTAACACAGGCAGAAACCCATTCCAGGTTTTATGAGGCTTATTTTAATCTACCAGCTATAGATATGTATATGCTCAACATTTAAAACAATTCAATTACAGTCAAACTTACTTTTTGAAAAAGTAGTTACTATTAAAAAGTAGCTAAATACATTAAAAGCTAGTATTTTCATTTCATTGTATTTTTAATTAGTTTTCAGTAAAACTAGAAAATATATAACCAAACTGAAAGCATAGTGAT
This sequence comes from Gobio gobio, assembly GCF_949357685.1. Lineage (NCBI taxonomy): Eukaryota > Metazoa > Chordata > Actinopteri > Cypriniformes > Gobionidae > Gobio > Gobio gobio. The sequence goes on from NC_137108.1 coordinate 34,129,849, forward strand.
TAACAGCCTCATTTAACAAAATATTATTTTTAGTGCTGGGCAAACGATTAATGGCATCCAAAATAAAAGTTTGTGTTTACATAATATATGTGTGTACTGTGTATAATTATTATGTACATATAAATACACACACATGCATGTACTGTATATATTTAAGAAAAATATGTTATATTTAAAATATTTATTATAATTTAATGGTTATTTATTTTAATAAATCATTTCATATTATTGTACTATTTTATTATGTTTTGCAACTACAGATGTTTTTTTAATATATATATTCTATATTTATTTATTTTTTACAGTGTGCTTTTGTAAAGTGTGAGCAGGGATGAGGAGAGGCAAGAATCCAAATGCAAGCACAGTTTATCCCCCCAAAAAAGAGGCACAAACACAGATAATCCAATCCTGGAATATAATCCAAACAAGGGAATCAGGAACATAATCCAACCAAAACCAGGAGCGCAACAAATTAGAACACACATACAGGAACTACGACTGAAAAAAACACAACTGAAACACGGGTATAAATACACAGGGATCACAAGGGCTAACCAGGGACACTAAAACTGTGTCCCAAATTGAAGGCTGCGCACTTCGAAGGCCGCATTTAAAGTGCGATTGCGTCACAGCGGCGCGATGAAGGCTGTCCCAATGTGAAGGCTGCACCCTCCGAAGGCCGCATTTGAATCATTCAAATCAAATTTCATAAAAAGTATTTTTTGGATTTGGAAGATGAACGAAAATCGTATAGGTTTGAAACGACATGAGGGTGAGACGTGAGTACATGATGACAGAATTTTCATATTATATATATATATACAGTACGCTGAGTCTTGGATAAAACAAACTCTATATCACAATAGGCCTTCAAATCGTTCACATCACAATACATATCATCACATTTTTATATCACCGTATTGATATAACGATATTGTTACGCACCTACTCATAGTAAACGTCAGAATTTAGACGGAAGAGATTGGCAGATTACCATAAAAAGGCAGACTCTTTGTGAGGCCTAGATAGTTAGGACATTTAATCTGCAAAATGTTGGAAAAGTTTTGTTTTAGAATCCCTAATGTGGTGTATCATCTGGTGAGCCATGCACCCTCTCTGTACGTACCTTCATGGCTTGTTTGTTTTTGTGTGGCATGGGAAAAAAATCACTTTGAAAAGTCATCCAGAGAAGCAAAAAAGTAAAACACCTTCCTAGTTAATTAACCCAAATCCTTTCAGCGTGGTTTCACCCTGTTTTAAAAGCTTGAAACTTGACCATTAACCTCAAAATGGATGAGAGAGCGCTCTCTCTTCGACTTTTTTCTTCTCCAGCAAAATGTGACATAAAAAGCCTGTGAAATGAAATGATGAGTTTAAAACGTCTTTTTGAGGCAAACCCAATTAGGGCTCTCACAGTTTTTTTTTCCACCTCACAAAAAGCCTTACATTAGGACGAAGGCTAGTTATTAGTTCCGCAGTCGTTATTTTACAAATCATTTCTGTTTGCCTTCCGCACGCTGTGGCAGAGAGTGGGCTCCAATTAGAAAGGCATTAAAACAGCAACCAGGACTTAGCTGCATTACACCCAGCAATGACATTCCACCTGCCATTATGTTATTAGCAAAGAGCTGGATCGAGAGAGGAAAAAAGGCTTTTAATTGAAAATAAAGAAAAAATAAAGGCATTTTTGAAAGTAGCAGCTGTTAGCTTGCAGATCTCTCAGCAGCTGTTGCTGTCAAGTCTGAATCTGGGCCTATTCACCTCAAACCTAGCTCTCTTGAATGACCACATAACGCTGGCTGGCCCTTCGCTTTGTTTAGCCTGGGAGACAGAAATGCTGTTTTTCACAAAGCTCTGTAGTAATGCGGATTGTGTTTTCAGACTAAGAACAACAGTAATTGACGTATGTGAAATCTGTACTGGAACTCACATTTCATTGTTACAGTATGTTGACATTAACGTGCATACATGAACAATAAACTTTGAATTGACTTTTTAATGGCTTTGCAACGTGCAGTCTGACAGATGGGCCAGGAAAGACCCTCTGCACAGACTCTGTGTGCACTAGGTCTTCTGTCATTAGATTTGGGTCATTGTTTGTGGCGGCATGAGGTAGCCGATGGGCCAAAGCCAGTAAATTCTTACAGACACCCCACATTCAACCCCTATTATCCCCCTCTGTCTTCAATATATGCACAAATGGACATCAGCATCTTTGTTTTTTTTTTATCTGCCTGTACAACACGGATCTAACATCAAAGTTATAAATATAAATACTGATTTTTATGATATTTATTCAGCCCATCAAGCTGCATTCTGGTGTTTTTTTCTGTGACCCTTTTGCAGGTTACATCGCTCCAGTAGGTGGCAACAAGTGCCTTTTTGTTGAAGTCGATTTGTTCAAACACTGATTCGTTTATGAACCAACTAGAGTAAAACTATCCAAAACCCAGTTAATCCCAAAGCAGTGAAAACTGTATATCCATATTAATCATTTTTGTCCTTTGAGGTGTCAATGTATTAAATAGTTTTTTTATGTTACCCAGGCAACTTAACTGTGTCTTTGTATCTTTTTGTCTTCTTTGTTTTGTTGCTTCCATGTATATCTGCATTGCTATGCGTTTTGTTATGTTATAGAAAAAAGAACCAACTAGAGTGACTGGGGTATTGAATCATTCACTAATTTGATTCGTTCAAATACACTGATGCATTTAGGAACAGTGAGTCATTGAATCATTCACTCATCCGATTCTGAAACACTGATTCATTCAAGTTCTGCTGTGTGTTTGCTCAGGGATGCGCAACTGCTGTGGATTAGTTTGGAATTATTGGCAGAGCGAAAACTAACAAATGACCAGGAAGTTCGGCATATGTAAGTTAATCAACATTAACTTCTTGTTTATTGAACTGTTGTATAAAAGCAAAATCATGCTGTTGGTATGCGCGTCGCGTGGCTCTGTTTACCTGAAAAATCTCATGCGCTCTTGCTCATGTGATGTTCCTCAAGTATGTAACATTTTAATTATATGAATAATATTCTTGCATTGTAACATGTTCTTGTACTACCAGAACTGATTTGTGTCGGTCTCCATGTGCTGTGTATCATATAACCAGTATGATTAAGAATGAGATTGGGTGTGTTGTGCATTGGGCTCGCCTTGCAGACTGTAATGATGAACTGTGAGCTTGCGTTCTTCCAACCAGCCTTGCTACTGACCTGAGGTCAGGGCTACAGCAGCGGTGGGAGAGGAGGACTGTGCATAAATCTGCTTAGCTGCATACATGCAATGAAATAGTATCTCATTAAATTGGTGGTTTAGATATAGGTGTACATAGAGTGTTGGTATACATACCCATTTGGGTTGATCTGTATAGTAAATGTATCCTGCTTGCCTTTTACATTTCCAACCACGGTATTCTCATAATACTCTCTATGCGTTCACTGTAACTACACCTAAAAGCCACCTATCATGATTATAAGCCATATAGAGAGTAGACCCCAAACGATAGAGTCTGGTCTCTCATAACAGTCAGTCATAAAAATGATAAATAAACAAACAGAGTCCAATTCCTGTTGGCCCAGGGTTTCACCCTTTCTCATTTTCCCTGTGGTTAAGGGTTAGCATCACTTTAGGTCATTTCCTTCATTTGCCTAGACAAGAAATGGTACCAAATTAGTTCACCTCCTTGCCCCTTAGCCCCCCCCCCCCCCCCCCCCCCCCCCCCCCCCCCCCCCCCCCGCTATTTCCTGTCAGAGAGTTGTGTGTTGCCATTTGGCCACGAGGCATTGTGTGTTTTGCAGCCTTGCCAGCAACTGCCATTTGGAGTCTTAAGAAGCAAAGGACCCTCCCCTTTTGAACTGCAGCCAGTTTTCTATGCTCTCTATTTTTCTTTCTACCCCCCCCCACCCCTCTTTTTAATAACTTCCCCAGAAGGCACTTCCCTCTTTTTTCTCTCCACTTCACACCCCTTCCTTTTAATTTGACCATGGCTTTCTCTGGCAAAGCTGTGATGCTGATAAGAAAGGTATGGCTGCATTTAACTGACAGCTCACAGTCTTCCCGATTGTATGTGCATGTGGAAATGCGTTTGTGTGCGTTTAGATCTGAATTCAATGCCACTCAGTGAGCTCTGCTCTTAAACGCATCCCGTGGGGGTTTTGGTCTGTAATATTGCGTAAAACCGAGATGCTAGACTGGGAACGTGAAAGCATGATAAGTCCCAGACAAACCATGTGAATTTGATACGGTGCCTCCAAAAAGCAATGCTTTCAAAGTGTTTCAGTTTACATGTTCAAGTCTGCCCACTTCCACACACACATTCCTTTTTCTATATGCAGACTTAAGAGTCGAGCAATGACATAACTGACTATGTTATTACTTATCCTGAGCGCATATAAATAGCACATTGTGGTCGTTGTTTAGTCTTTTAACATATTTTGTAATGTAATTTAGTGTCTTTATACCAGTGGTTTTCAATTTGTTGTCTTGAAGCCCGTATGGAGTAAGATATTGTTGGTATTTCTGCTGTAATTATATCAAAGCTTCTTGTTTTTAACAGAAACTGATATAACTGATATATTTGATGATTTAAATATTTTTAAGTCAACCCGGGGCCCCTCGTGGAGGTTTGCTGAGGCCCCCTAGTGTGTCCCAGCCAGATCTTTCATTTATATTAAAGGGATAGTTCGCCAAACAATAAAAATTCTGTCATTAATTACTCACCCTCATGTCGTTCCACACCCGTAAGACTTTCGTTCGTCTTTGGAACACAAATGAAGATCTTTTTGATGCTTTTTGTGCTTTGCGTCCCTCCTTTGACATCTACGCAAATTAAACTTTGACTCTTCAAAAAGTTCATACAGATTGTAAAACGTATCCAAATGAATCGAACGTTTTAGTCCAAATTTTCTGAAGAGACACGATCGCTTTATATGACGAACAGATTTAATTTAGGCTTTTATTCACATATAAACCTTTATCAACTCGCACATCAGTTGTGTTAAACAAAAGCTCAACCAATGAGGTTCATTCTCATGTATTACCCAGCACATTTGAGCTTCCGCAAGAACCAGTGAGGTTATTTATTAATACAAAGTTATTTCATTCAGCAACTTTAAACCATCACACACAGCTTTTGATGCAAAAGTCAGAAGTTTGTTTCTCTGAAAACTTTACTTTGGTGCACACATTGGGCCCTATCATGCACCCGGTGTAATGCGACGCAAGAGTTTTTTGCTAGATTCAGACCGACGCAGTATTATTTTCACATCCAGCGCCACGTTATTTAAATAGCAAATGCACTCGTGCCCATCTGTGCTGTCTGCTGTCTGACACACGCCGAAACGTGCGCACAAACCGCTCTTTTTTTTGTGTCGTGTTACACACCCGAACTGTCAATGCTTTTTCTTTTCCAATGATACATAAATGGTTTCATTCTCTGTTTTTAAATAATTTTTTTAATATAATTTAAATAGATTTTACGCACATTAAAGTAATATCGTATCGCATATCGAATATCGCATTATTTAACAAGGATATAGCATATAGCATTTTTCTTCAATATCGCACAGCCCTAACACAAACATTTTTAAAGCTACACTGTGTGATATTTTCCCCCATCTAGCGGTGAAAAGGTATATGACCATCCAGTGAATATTAGTTTCTGTTCCTCTCAATTCCGATTTTGTTTGAACTCCTACGGCCGATTTAGTCCAAGATTAACATGGCTACCAGTTCGACCTCGTCCAAATTCGACACGGTGCCATCGAGTGTTAAACCACGAAAGGCGAAGCTTGAATTTACGGGTATGTCCCTCTTTGGCTAATGTACTTTCAAGATGGAGGGGCAACATGGCGACCGGCATTCGAACCCCTCACCCGTATGTATTTTCAATGGCATATTATAAACTTACGAGAATACTTTATTACTTGAAAGAAGTAAATATACATTAATGAGCACATATATTTTTGAAAGAACTAAGTGTTTTTAGCTAAGAATAAACTAAAAAAGTTACACAGTGTAGCCTTAACTATAAAAAATTAAAGGATTCCTCTCTGGAGAAGCATTCAGTCTTTCCGGTCGGTAATTCCACCATGGTGCAAGCACACCTGGCTTTTAAAGGGAATGGGAGATGAGACTCTGATTGGTTTATTGCACGTTATGCCCAAAACACACCCATGACTCATTAAGAGACTAGGTACAACCTTCTTGGATTTTTTCCCGTCGTTAAACTATATGGATTGGATTCGGACACCCTAAGTGCACCTGCGCCATGCGCTTCAGACCATGCACTCAGATCGTTAAAATAGGGCCCATAATCTGTTTTTCTGACCCTGAACCAACTTTTGCAGTGTAAATGTGAGGAAAGGTTCTAGACTGAGCTCCGGCACCAGTACCAGGATCCTGTTGGTGGAAAAGGGTCAAGTAAGGCCTGGGATTCAATGACAGATGTGTGAGGAGATAGGCAATGTAGACTATCAGCTTGCCCAGGGGGCTTGCTCTCACTTGTCATGGGATGGAGAGAAAAAGACCCCTAGACACCTGTCTGACACCTCTCATCAGCGCAGTATCCTGAATCCTGCAGAGGGCTACTGATGGTCTGAAATATCACACCTTTAAGCTACTGTTTGCACTCAGCTCCTGTCATATCCACTTTACAGAACAACAGCCTCGGGCTGCGCGAAAGAGGCAGCTATTGTAAAACGAAGAGCTGAAAAAAGCGAAATCTTTCGTATTATGGCATCATAATACATTATGTCAGCCACAATGCAATGCGAAGCATTAAAGAAATAGCCTCCCATGCTTCAGCATTTATTTTGTCATGTGGTATTATTTCTAACAGACTGTTTCAATGTGAACGTGTCTGTTTTGTCGCTGTGGAAGCGCAAGAGACGGTTGTTCACGTGCCAGTGTTTGTAATTAAGGCTGTCCTGTGTTCAAAAACATGGGGTCTTTAAACATTAATGTAAAAAACATGTGTGAGCGCTCCCTCTCTCTCTTTGCCATCTCTCTGTACTCCTTGTGAGTGAGGGTGAGCGGGGAGGGAGGTGACCTTGCCGGCTGTAATTAAAGTGAAACACCTTGACTTGTCACCATTGGCTCAGACAGCTTAAATCTCCCTAATGTAAATCGGCCCGCTGCTGACGCGCTGCTAGGCATGGCCACGGAGAAGATAGAGGCTGTGGTGATCCATCTCTGTATACACACGTAGAAGCACACACACACACACACACACACACACGCAAGGTCTCCCACCCAATTGTGTTAGCATGCGTTTTTATTTATTTTACACACCAGACACCATGTTGCAAAGCTTCATAGCCACAAAACCCCCTGGGATTGAGGTGTGTTTACTCATGAAAAGGGGCTGAAATGTCACAGAGTGGTGAGAATATGGGGGCTTCATTAAAGGAGTGGTCCGGGTTAAGCTCAATTGACAGCACTTGTGGCATAATGTTGATTACACAAAAGTTAATTTTAGATTTTCCCCCTAATTCTTTAAAATATTGAGGTTACAGTGAGGCACTCACCATGGAATTGAACAATGTTAACACGATTTTAGTGTGAAAAAACACTTATTTTCTGTGTGAAGTTACACTGTAAAGAAATATCCTGTTAAATTTACCGTAAAAAAAAACTGCAGTTGTGGGTGCCTGTATTTTACAACTTATAATGATATTTCATTAAGTGCTATATTGTAATCTAACCAATCTACTACCAAAAATCTGCTTTTCACATTAAAATGTACTGATAATAATAATAATAAAAATACAGGTGGTAAAATAGAAAGCCACATGATGAATCAGAGTTCATAGAAAGTGGCCTCTCAATAAACAGACAAAACACCATCAGGATAACACATAAAACTAAAATGATGCAATAAACATTAACTAAATAACAGAAAATGTAACAAAACACCATAATGTTCATTACTGATAACAAAAATTTCAATTCTTTATATACAATTCTTGCCAGAAGTCATGCAGGGACTTTTGGGAATGTCATTTTACTGTTTTTCATCGTAAATTATAAAGTTAATTTGTAAAGAATGACATAATGCATGCGATATTAAACAATTTAAACAATTTAAAATTAAACAAATAGAATTTATAATATAATATATAATGCTAGGCTTCACATTTTGGCTTTTAGATCCTCCAAAAATCGGTCCTATTTATGTCCATTTTAATTGCATCATCGTAACCTCCATTATTGTTTTTATTTATTTTTTAAGAACATAAGAGACGTTGCCACAAATGCTGTCAGTTGAGCTGAACTTGTTTTGAACCCATATTCCTTTAAATCATCTGATGTATCTGATATGCTGTAAAACACTGATTTGGCACGTAATGCAAGTTCCTATCTGTTTATTACTGAACAGACAGAATCTAAAATCAAATAGAAAGAAAAATTCAAACAGCACATGTACAGCAACAAGTTAAATGAGTGTATTTCACATGGAAAAGGATCAAAATACAAACTATTTAATGATTAGGGAATGAGAGGCTGCCTCAGACAGAATCGGGGAGAGGAATGTCTGCCAAACAGCTCTGGGCTGAATAGATGGCATGTAGAAGAATGTTTCTGGGTCTGTGTGCCAACATTACCAGTTGTCGATGGCCCATGCCAGGCTGTTGCTGCCTGGGCAATGGGAACAGTGACAGGAGTCAGATGCCCAGTCTGTGTCAGTGCTAGGCACTGTGCCCAATACCTCTGACCTACAGGGCAACCGAGCACATGCCGCACACTGAGAGGGCTCAGAGGGCATGCACAAACATATACCCACATGTACTCAGTCCTATACGGGCCTCTGTGTTGGCAGGGTTATGTAAGCAGCGAGTCCTCCTGGCATGAAACTCACGTCTCTATAGGTCTCCAGTGGGTATACAGCCTATACCAGAGCTATTTTAGTGCCAACTAAGGCCTTGGAGTCTCTTAGAGCGACAGCTTTGTGTTTTTGGCATTGTCTCAATTTGAGTGTTTGTCTTGGCAAATTGCTCAAGAATCCATTTTTTTTTGTTTTGTGTGTGTGTGTGCGCGTGTGCAATAATTTTAAATAGCATTCATGTCGATATGTGCTTGTAATGTGAGCATGTTTTAGTGGTGTTTTTAAATACATACATTCTGTTCAGTGTTTATTTACAAGAAATGAGACATTGCAGCTATATTTGAGTGAGTCTGTTATTAATTTCAGGTATGGTCTGTAATATACTTCCGTGAACTCACACTTGCTGTCATCTAAGATTCACTCAAACTAATCATTTATTAACAATATTAAACTTTAATCTTTGGCAAATTTTGAAATGAATGTTATTTTTATTATTATTATTATTTTTTTTTAAAATACGGTACATTATAATGTTGTGATGTCTAAATTCACTTGCAAAATAATTTTTTTCATTTTAATTTTAGGTTAGGGTTTTTTTGTTTTTAAAATAGTATTGAATGATGAACGTATTATAATTGTATTATAATATATGCCATCCATAATGACATGAAAATAATTGGTAGGGCTGGGTGGTATATCGAGTTTGTACGATATATCAATATAATTTTTAGAAACAATCTGGAATGAGGGAATAATTTTGTTTTTCTTTTCTTTTTAAGTTTAGCCTACAGTGATTTTAAAAGCAAAAGCAAAATCATTATTTTTGTTTTTAGATTGTAATGTTACAATGTTAGAATGTAATGTGATTTTACCCCCCTTTTTGCACATAATATATTGCATAGCCTACTACATTATATTCACTATTTGTTTTCATAGCCTTCAATATCAATATTGTTTGTAGGACATCATTGGTCAGGGTGAGAATATATATATTTTTAAAATAAATATAGAATAAAAAAAATCCAAACAGAAAACGTAGAAAATACCAAGATATATACCGTATATTGCCATTTAACCAAAAAATACCAAGATATGATTTTTGGCCATATCGTTAAGCCCTAATTATTAGCTAATCAGTATCGGCCAGAATTGTTGTATCTGGCAGATACCTATAAGTCAGTACCAAATATACGCCTATATACACGAATCCAAACTTTAAAAAAAAAAAAACGAAACAAAATCTTTGTAAACTTTTGTACAATCTTTTGTGGAAGCCTTTTTTTAGCCTCAGAGTAAAAAAAAGTAATTGTGAGGTAAAGATTAAAAATACAATTTTCTTTGTAATTGTGATTTTATATAATTTATTTCTCTTTACTCTGAGGCAGAAACAGGCTTTCATTCTGTTTCAGGGTTCATTTTTTGTATTTATTTTTTATTAAAATCACTGTATTTGTACATTATCCCTGTCGATTATAAAGTACTGAAGGCTATTTACTTTCAACACAAGAAAATGACTTAAAGCACCTAAAGTAAAGCTTAGCCCACCATGTTTCTGATTTCAGCAGAGCCTGAGCATCTGCAACACTCTATTCAGTTTTCTTTCTTCTGTCAGAATCTGAAGGTGAAGTGGGTTTAGTTCTCTGCAGGAGCAGCTTACAGAACACTCCGTGTGTGGCCCGTTGAACAAAAAGTCAGCTCGAGAGGGATTGCGGGGTCCTGTGAACAGTGCATCTGGAGAAATGTTGAAGAAAGAGAAAATAAACGAACAAAAAACAGAGAAAGACGCACATATGGCTGCAAACAGCATTTAAATAGTAGTTCAAAACCCTATAAACAATTTTGGTCATGTAATGTAGCATGCAGATGTCCACACCATCCACAAACTTTGTGGACACCACACAGACCAATAGCGTGAAAAAGTGACTGAATGTCAAATGCATGTCTTCGAGCTTCCGGTGTCATTGTCAGCGCTTATCAGGACCTAGAGTTAGAAAATTCTACCTGCTTTAATAAAAGCTCTATCTAAAGCCAACCCCCCCCCCCCCCCCCTCCACAACCAAACACACACACACTTCTGTATGTAAAGAGCCATGAATGCGCAGCAAAGGAAAATGCTTTTATGGTCGCAAATTTCTTATTGCCTGTCAGTCTCTTTAATTTGATCTGACGAAGGACAGTTACCATTTCGGGCAGTGAAGTCAAGGAACATATTGGCAGTGAGACTGGCAGCTAATAAAGCCAGCTGGAATTCACTTGTCCCGAGTATCTGCCACCCCCCGCCCCCCTCCTTTATTTATAAATCTCAATATTGTTATTATGAAGATATCATAGGTGTATTAAGGTTCACCTATCTCTTTTCATGCCCCCCAAACTAATAATGTGTTATTGATTTGGCAGACTTCCTGTCTGCTTCCCTCCCATGAGGCATCACCTTTCAGTTCTTTCTTCCTCTATGTTGAATCATGTCTTTGTTCGCTTTTGCACTGGCAGTGGTAGAATGGGTCCATTTTCTTTATTGCTCTCGATAAAGATGCCAACAAATACCCTGAGGAAAATCGTGGCTGATTATTTTCAATGTCTTTTCAAAGACGTCTATGAACATGTAGATTTTTCTTAATCAAGTTGTCAAAACTGGACATTCATTGGTTCATTTAAAGCTGAAGTGTGTCATTTTAAAACTGTGTGTTGCACCGACAACACAACTAAACCATTTGTAGGTTGATTTACCCAGGCTGCTCTGATTGTGGCTCTGTAGCCATTTCAAAACATTTCACTTTTTATTTTAGCATCCTGACCAGCCTGACAGCAACACTGGCTCAACCAATGGTATTCATTTGGGGTGGGGCTACCTGTTTTTTATGTTGTTTTTTTTCAGCCAATGAGTGCAACAGTTGGGTTTCGGAAGTAGGGGAACTGAGTTTGAATGATGATGTATACACCTTTAAAGACTGCGGTTGTTAATCGGTTATATTCTTTTGTTTAAGCAATGAATTGCATTATTTTAACTTTTTTTTTTTTTTTTTACTATGATCAACTCGAGTGACAATTCCTGATGAAAAACCACATTACTTGTGTGATTCTGCAGAGACTACATGATTCTGCAGAGAAATCTCCACCAATCAGAGAATCGTGACAAGCTAATTGTATAAAAAGAACACTTTAGAGTAGGGTACGATATATCATTTTAGCATCGATATCGTGATGTGCGCATCCGTGATAGTCAAATCACAGGATGTGCGATGTCAAGTAGGGATCGCAGTTAAAGGATTAATAGTTAATCATTATAATGGATCTGTGCATTCGTCTTAAAGTGACAGCAGCCTAATATTCCTGCTGCTGTCTGTGTCATTAATGTTAATCAATCAACAAAAGAGAAAATCACTTTTGTAGCTTTAACAAAGATAAATTGTATTAATTAATCAATTAATTCACATTTGATTATTCAATGTCTGCACCTGAATACAGTTAGATTTACCTGAAAAACATAAAGCACTTTAATTTGTATCTCTATTGTATTTATGCTTGTAGTTTGTTTATTATTTTCTATGCAGATGCACTATCCTACAAAATCACCCCAATCATCATAGAATGATTAATTCTTTACAAATAGAGCTATTCAAGTCATCTGGTGAAATTTTCATATTGCAGAAAAAAAAATATTGCAATGTCAGTTTTTTCCAATATTGTGCGCAGCTCTACTTTTGAGTCAGTCTCTGTACGCTCTCAAACTACTTAAAGTTTTTTGATGTTAAAATATGTTCTCTTAGTCTTTTCCCAGTTTACTGTTCATTGACTACTATTAGAATGCCATTCATGGGTTTATCTCCCCCAAAAGCATTGAGCCTCCCAGGCACCATCCAAACATACTGTCTGAGTAGGTACTACATTTGAATTAAAATTTACATTGTGACCATTAAAATGTATGTTCTATATAGTATGCATATGGGTAGTATGAATGAAATTCAGACATACTACATTCGCCATTGTTACTGTTATGTGACCTTCCAGCGTCAGTTGCATCACTTCACTGCCATTCACAAATCCTCTCCCATAGCCTCATGGGATAGTAAAGTGTCCATCGAATGTGCACTTCGGAATCTCGGTGGGGGTAGTAAGTCATCCAGGTACTTTTCTTCGCCTACTGTTTTTCAAATACTATGTATTCAGATATACTCTTTTGGTGTACTTTTTTTCACATGCTATATAGTTGAGAAGGATTAGATTTCGGACGCAGCTATTGAGAGTCGCCCTCTCAGATCTATCAATATCTTTCTTGCTCAACCTATAGCGATTGTTTGGGGCATGGCTACAGCACCAGACTGAACCAGAGGGTGTTTAACCTATGTGGGACCATGGCTGACATGTTACATGGGATAAGGAATTAAGCCAAAATTTGATTACCTTCAAAAATTAAACGGTTCATGAATACTTCAAAGCGAATAGGGCATTGCAATGTGATGCAACGCGCTACAATGGATGCTTCATTACCATACAACATCATGCACCCGTTCAGAAAGACATGCACCAGTTTATAATGTTTATATGGAATTGCTTACTTATGAAATTAGCAACACAGCTAAAAGTATTCCAAATTGGTGGCCTACATTTACCTGTTGAGACATGCCCTCACAAGCACCCGTATGAGTTGTTTATGATGTTCAAGTAGGGGGATGCACTAGTGGCACAAAAACTGCATACTTCACCTTAATTTTTATATGCATCATTTTTGTATGCATATTTTGCAAATATAAGAGACTAACAGAACCAAGGCTGCTGAAAATGTTTTGCACTTTATTGGTAGACAGGGGTTGTGTTATGGAAATTATTATTTTTGCAGTTCCATTTGGTTACACTAAAAGCTAGAAATTACTCACGCCACCTTTAAATTAATGTATTGCTCAGCAAATCTGCATTTGAAACTTTAGTTGGAGCTCAAACTGCAAGTTCACTGCACCACTAACCGTTGCTTTGGCCTTCGTCCCACAACTTGCCAGGAAGAAAGAAAAAGAGGTGAAGAATAAGAGAAGGGTTAGAAAGAAGGAAGCAGAAATAAGCAGCACATGTATATATACGAATATATGCACCATCAGCACAAAATTTGGCTGACTCAGCTGACGGTGGTGCTTTGCTGCATGTTAAAACACATAGTGGCAAAGCCCATTAAAAATGAATGCGGCACGATAATCACATTCGCACTTAAAATTTAATGCCACCACAGTGAGGCTGACAAAGAGGAGCCAGGCCAGGGCACCATGATTACAGTTCTGCTTGTGAAGTTATGTGACGGGGTGACAGCGTACAAGTGCCCTTCCTGAACCACGTCTGATTGAGGGTCTATGATGGGTCAAAGATGATTGTAGTACTAATAGTGCTAAAAGAAGCTGCGCTCAGGCTGACCTTTGACCTCCAAACCTGGCACGCACAAAAGTCAACAAATAGTGTACATATAAAAATTATAATGTGTTGTAATTGCTTAAACATAAATGTCATTTTGCAACATTTGGCTTTATTACAACTAGGCTTGGTAGCGGTGTTACACAGTGTTCAGCCATTACATTTCTTGGTCACCCCAGCACTAACGACTATTTTTATATCGATTAATCTATCGACTAATTTATCGATTAATCTATCGACTAATTTATCACAATAATTTTCAACAATTTTACTTAAAAACATTTAATTTAACTTGCAAACGTTGGCCTTCAGTAGTGTACTATAAAAAAGAATTAATGTAAACAAGTAAAAGTAATTGAATAATATGACAGAACTTACTATTCATTGTTTTATCATTGTTTTAGGGTTAAAAAAACCCTAAAAACTCACTTGGTCGGCATGTTCCTGCCCTGCCCTACCCTGCTTCACACAGAATATTAGGTCCGGCCCTTTAAGAGCTGCACGGACCAAATTCATTGTAACACTCGATTCTACTCTGTATACGTTCACTAAAGACATATCCGACTGCGTTTACCCGAATACTCGCCAGGAAGTGCATTTTTACATATTTTTTACCAATCAAACCCAATAATCCGCGAAACTGACGTCGTGATCTGAGTGAAAGGCATGTGGGCGCGCGCTTCAGGTCAGAGTCCGGCAGCGCGCGCGAGCACGTCCCGGCCACGCCGCACTTTTCTGTTGCTTTCTTTTTCCTGAGCTGCGCGTATATATTTGACTTTCATTGTTTGCCTACAGGCCTACCCAGCACCACTGTCAATTTCCTTTTTTATGGAAATAAAACCATTTATTTCAGTTGGACAATGGACGCTACAATTATAAACTGAAAGCATCTTCTCCGCTCCATACAGCACGAGCAGCAGAGTGGCAGCAGGAGTCAGATTTCTCTTATGCGACGAGGAAGAAGAGATGACTGACAGGAAGATGGCAGAGGATTTGGTGGACAACAGATACTGAGCTTCATTGATGTGCGGTCAGTACTGCCTCTTCTTATACACAGAGTAGCCTATGCATGACCGCAAATTCAAGAAAGTAAAACGCGAGCGTGCATAAATATGGAATGGTATTTTTGCAATAATAAAAAAAAAAAGTAAGACTTTATCTGAAAATGCATCAAACTTGAAATTCAAATATACATGGCAATGTTGTTTTTGTATCATTTATATACTGTATTTATAAATATTTTGAATTCGCTTTTTTATACTTTTCATTTTCTAATTTTAGTTGGAGTTTTTGTATTTAGGGTTTTTTTATTGTTTATTATATTTATATTTAGCTTTAATTTATTCTTATTTCAATTTTAGTTTTAGTAATTTTATAACTTATTTTTTTCAGTTGCAAAAGCAAAATTTGTAATTTACATTTAGGTTTTTCAACTGACATTTATTTTATTTGATTCTTGCTTAATTTTAATTAACAAACTAATTTTTATAGTTTTAGTTTACAATAACAACAGTGATATGTGACACAAATTAAGCTTTTATATGCTGATTCAGGTTATACAATTTCAGATACAATTTATCAGATAGAAATTTTGATTTTCTCTTCAGGTTCACTTAAATTTGAATTCCTTTGAGTGCAAGGCCTGATGTCTGATTTGCAAATAAAGGATTCTTGCTTGTGATTTAGTGGTTTGATTTAGCGGTTGACTCACTGTTAGTGAATTGTCTAGAGCCGTTACTGGGTTTGCAGCTGACTCTTTCACTGAACTGTGAATGATTTTTATTCAGGATTCTGTCGTTTGTGAACTAAAAAGTAATTTTAAAAGTTATTTGGCTCCTAAATGTTTGATTTTTCGAAGCAAATGTCTCCCTTGTAATTTTTTAGCGTTGATCACATGCTAAGATACATGCATTGGCAGTTGAAAATGCGTGCATCCGTTCACACATGTCCCCCCTTGGATGTGTGGATCGGACCAGTGGCTCTCCAGTCCACCCCCTTGTGAAGTGGCCTTTCGACTGCGAAGAAGGACTCTTTATAGAAAAAGGCAAATTAATTTTCCTCTGTTTCAAGCATAATACTGCCAGCTACAATGGGCACTCTTGAGGATGTCTCTTGCCTGTGTCTCTGTGCATCTACAGAGGTAAAGTGATTGGAGGGGGGGCTCTTCTGCAACTCCTAGTCCTTAACCCCACCTTCCCCCTACATACACATGCTCCCCACTTACCCTTCCAGTGTTCTAGAACTTTCTCTTGGTGCCTCCGAGGTCAGATGGGCCTGAAAAGGTGCCTTCACAAACAGAACGGCTCCTTCATTAGGAGCTAGAGATATCACTTTCTCTCCCATACACCTCAGCCCCTCACCCGGAGCACAGTCCTCTGGACTCGCACAAAAGACCGCCGTCTTTGGAACGAGCAAAGAAAAGAGAGCAAAATAAAAGCAACATTTTCAATAATGAGAAAGTGGGGCCAAAAAGGACCAGCGGGCTGATGGGTGGGCAATTGAGCGCCTTGCAGTTTCAGAGAGTCAGTTTGTTCACGTTTTCGTTCGGTCTCTTCACTAGACGGAGACTTTTCTCAAGGCAAGTGACAGCAGAACAAACCGAGAGCATTCTTAGCAAATAAATGTGTTTGTTGAGACATTCATTTCAACTCTTGCCTGCATCATTAGGGTAGCGTCTTACCGTCTGCATTCTCAAATTATGCAAAAGCCCTCGCTATTTTAAGACATCTAGTTCAGAGACATAAATCGATATGTGTCCAATGCTTAGACGCATCACTAGATCTACCTACGAAGCTCAAGTATGCCCTATTATCTAGGTCACAATATGCAGGGCGGTTTCAACAGATGGGTCAGTGCCAATTCCCCAGGCGAACAGAAGTTTTTCTCTCTTTCGTTCTGCTTGTCATTTCTTTCTGGAGTTACGCTCTAGGATTGTCCGTGTTATTGTGTCATTTCAGGTATTGTCTGAGCATACACACACGTTCATGCATGCATGCACTAACATTCTGCTTTCCCTGTCACTCTAAGAAAACATTTATACAGAAGAAAGCCATCTGGGTCACTTGCAGTTTTAAAGGCCTTTTTTCTTCTCTATTGATTTATTAATGTTACGGTAATATCAATAAACCCGAAAATATACCATGTTTGCCAGTTGCCATATAGCAGTAGGGAGCCTTATTAGTGTTAATGCATGAATGCAATGGAAGAGGAAATCTCTCTATGGTGTGAAGTTAAAGCTGCTTGTGTTCTCTCTATATAAATAGCCTATGAATTATATGAAGTTAATGTTTTTGAGTCTCTTATGCTCACCAAGACTGCATTTATTTGAACAAAAATACAAGCATTTTTACCAGCCATTTCTCTATTCTCCAGTGTGACATGTTCATTCAGAAATCATTATGCTGATTTAAAGGGATAGTTCACCCAAAAAAATGTTCCCATTATTTACTCACCCTCAAGTCATCCTGGGTGTATATGACATTCTTCTTTCAGACAAATATAATCAGAGTTATATTAATACATATCCTGGCTCTTGCAATCATTATAATGGCAGTTAATGGCTGTTTCTGTTTTGAAGTCCATAAAAGTGCATCTATATCCATCATAAAAGTTCTGGGGGGTTAATAAAGGCCTTCTGAAGTGGAGCGATGCGTTTGTGTAAGAAAAATATCCATATTTAAAACTTTACGAATTATAATCTCTAACTTCCGCTAACTGTCGTACATGCGTTCACGAGAGACTGCCGTTCCAGCATGACGTAGGACGCTCTGGTGAGAATATGCTAGTTCTCGCGAGAACCAAGTTTTGTTTTTGCTCTGTCCTCTGCGCTTCAGGATGATATTGTGTAGTCTGAACCTGGCATTAGTGAGATGATTTTTAAATTCTTAGTTCTATGATCAAAGCTCAGTTTTTATTATAGTGGAGGGCCAAACATATAATAAAATACTATACAAGGATGATTGAGAGATACAAATACATTTTCCTCAAAATCTTGATGTATCCTATTTGATGCTTGATTTTAACATGATTTTTCTAAAAAAAAGTATGTATGGATAATCAGGTAAACCTAAGTCCAGAAAGTGTTCATCTTGAAATATTACTAACAAGTTATTCTTGCATTTACTTTATAAAAAGCAGTATAGATTTCACAGCAAACATACACGTCTTGAAGGTGGATGTCTTTAGTATTTAAAAAGTATAAACTATCAATCAGATGACAGAAGGAATGTAGCAGATTGTGTACAACAGGTTTTGATCACGTTGATAATTTAGAGATCTGCAAAACTTCACTGCAGACAAATCAGCATGTTCAAAACTTCCGCGATTTAATTTTTCCTTCAAATTACCAGTCAAAAGAGTGAACAACGCACATCAAAAAAAGGAATGTTATTTCACTATTTAAGATAACCCGTCATTAGCCCTGGGATGTCGGGCTTTGTGAGCCCTGGCCCATACATGTTCGAGTCTAATCATGAATCGCAGGGCAATGAACCAACAACACCTCAAATACAAAGGATTATCCAGCCTGTGACAGCGTGTAATCAGTAGATATCAAACTTAACAATGCAATAATATCACATATAAAAAATGTTTTTTACTCACATAAATGTGGTTTATCATTCTTGTCCGATCCAGAAGGCACAGCATATTTTTTTAATCTCATCCTGTCTGCAAATCTAGTCTCTTGTTTACAAACGAATCCACAGTGAAATGAAGCGAACAAATGTGCTATTAAAAATAAAGTTCAACCATGCATTGCTAATATTGGAATCCGAATGAAACTTATGCGGCATGTTTATTGCATGGAAGCTCCACGTAGGCTTATGTTATTTATCTATAACATGTCATGCGCCAATCGGTGGGCGGGGCTGCAGAATTAGGCTTTCTTCTTCTTCTGTTGAGGTGCCGTTTCACTGCACTCTGACGTCACAGGGAAGAACATTCGCAGATTGATCGCCAGCTGTCAATAAAAGCTTTTCTTTGACTAACAAGGAAGTTTTCAGCTCTGAAACTTACAGGATATTCTTATATTACCATGACCTTTTATATATCAAAAGCTCAAGGGAATCTTGATTTCTCAATTCAAAAAATATGCATATCAAATACAGTACAGTAGGCTTTATCGCGCTAAGATGGTACACATGCACAACTTCCAGACGTCTAGCAGTTGACGGTTAGATAGTAATACTAGAAGACAATTTGGGCTCCAAAAGTTATACTTTAACAATTTGACCCTGTTGAAATTCAGTGTATATTTCGCACACTGCATATAGGGCATACAGTATAGGTGCCCTATCTTTCTCCCTCAAATCATGTCTTAAAGATTGCCAAGGGAGAGACCCACCACTGACAGCAGGGGGGTCCTCTGGGAGTTTGTGGCCCAACAAGAGCACAAAAGGCTGCTTTTGGGATGGTGGGGACTGAATAAAAAGTGGGAGGAAGAAAAAAGCCCAAAACAATAACTGACAGTGGGTGGATGGAGGAATGTTGAGTGTGTGTGCGCGCGCGCAGTACGGGAAACTGTGCAGAGCTCCACAATAGAGATCTCCACCTGTTTACACTTCTGCTCTGGCCGAATTCTTCTGAGGCCTCTCTGGAGGGCTCTCACTCAGCTCAGTCAGCTAACTGCCTCAGAGCGCCATCCGCCAGCGCACAAAGGGCCTCCGCGACCCTCAGCAGAGCCATGAAAAGGAGGGAAGAGCATGACAGAGGGAATGTCGGAGAGAGAAAAAAAGAATATCGGGCGAGGAGCAATGAAGAAAGAGAAAGCAAAAAAGCTAGGGAGTGAAATGAAAGGGAGGAGAGAGGATGACGGGCCTTTTCCCAACGATTGTGTTAAAGGGAAGGCCGCTTTTTAAAAAGGAAAGAGCGGAGGGTGAGAAGAAAGACAAGACAAGAAAAAAAGAGGCTTTCTTTGTTGTACCGGACAAGAACATGGGTCAAAATGAAGGGATGTGTGAGGTGAGAAAGAGCGCACTAGAGTAAAGGATGGAGAGATGAGGGGAGGAGAGGCCAGACACCGGCCCTTTGTGTGCAAATTTCCCACCACAGTCCTCACAGTTTCTTAGCAGTTAATTAAAGAGGCGGGAGGCGGAGGAGAGGGGATGGGGTCGAGGGTCTTGCGAGCGTTCCTCGCCACATGAATGAAGGATTTGTCCTAAACTAGGCGGCAAGAGGCCAAACAATGTCAAAAGCAATTAGCGCTGGCACTGGGCAGCAAGAGTTTCAACTAGTGAACAAGACAAGGCTACAACAGACACGCACACTGATATTTTAGGACAGAGAAACAGTATTTTTGTGTCACAGGATGAGGCTCTATTGGCCTGAGAAGGTGTGTAATGGGCGACCACCCGACAGCACACACCATTCACAGTAAGGTGTGTGCTAGTGTCATGATTTCTGCGTATGAGATCCACCTGCTTAGAGGAAGTATTTGCACACGTTAAGGCACTCTGAAAGGAATGATTGTCAAATGCATTCCATAAGACAATATGAAACCTTTTTTTTCAGAACTAACTTCACATCCAGTCCCAGAGTAATTTTTAGTCACTGTATAAATTTAAAAAAGCATGAATTGTGTAAAATGCACACAGTTTAATACATTGGCAGTAAAATATGGGAATGCAATGTAGCTGCATTGCAATACATAGTCAAAGCAAAATGTATTTAGACACCTTCAACATTTTCTCACATAATCACAGTTTATTCACTGTAGTTTAGAAAATGGTAATAAAATATGACAAGAACTGTATCAGAACTAGGGGTGTAACGGACACGTATTCATACCGAACCGTTTCGGTACAGGGCATTGCGTGTTACAAATGCAATCTTTAACAGTTAACAGTTGGCTTGTTTTAAGCGGAACACACTTCAATCCTAGTTCCCACACGAACATATTAAGTATTCTGTCCATTTTATCACGAAATTCAAATGATAAATGCCGTTTTGATGCTCTTTAATGTGACGACTGATCACTGTAGGCACGTCAGTTCAAGCGGTTCAAGCAGTTCAAGCGGCCACGATCATCTGTGAACGCGATCATCTCTTCCTAAAGAATAAACATGAATTAATATCTTATGGTATGTTGAGGATACATATATAAAAAGCTTGTAAATAATGTCATGCAGCATTTACCTCAGGAGTCATTCAGTGTCCACAGCTGTTAGTTCACTTGAGAAATCAACTATTTCGCTAAATATATGCACCATATTAGCCTATATATATTAATTCTACTTAACCTGGTTGTAATGTCTTGATTATTTAATGTATGTTTAAATAAATCTGTCATGAAAATGACA